>NC_139238.1:28090375-28633367 GCF_977018435.1 Lepisma saccharinum
CTGAAAAAATATATTGGGTCCAGTCCATAATTTTGCATTGATGATTTTCTGAATGCCTGCAATATATCTGCTAAGAGGGTCACATCAAGTTTCAAATATGCCATGTGATAATCACCAAATGTCTGGCATTTTAAATTGTTCCACATCAATTGGGCATGGTGATAATCTTCATCTGTGATTCCAGAACCTCTGATTTTGCTGTAAAACTGTTCTTGTGGAGGCAGGGAGCACTCATCAAATTTAGAAAAATCTGTAACATAATCATATGGATATACACCCTTCCGCCTAATTAATTTCAGATCCTGATTTGGAAACAATGCACATGTAATTTTGAATTGATCATCAGATAATTGAGTGGCCAGTGTAGCCAGGCTAGCAGATAAAATTCTGTAAGAATCAAGAAATCTTATGTGAATAGGAACACCATTAACTTTAATTATTTTGCTAATAGCAATATATTTCTCATCATTTTCAGCTAAAATATTTAAATTCTGCTTGTCAAACCCCTCGTACCTGATCAAATGATGAAAATCATAATTGGATGCTCCATGGCAAAATATGGGGACAAATTTTGGTCTCTTGATCTTAATATTACAGCTATTACACAGGGCCATTTTGAATTTACCATCTGTATGAGAATGGTGTTTTACCTTGATATTTGTATCTGAAAATTCAGAATCACATACCGGGCATTTTTCTGCATTGTTGAAATCTTCAATCTGTTTCTCTGTTAAAGGCAACATGGGTTTTGATTTTAATAAGATGTTAGATGCTATGTCATGGCACTCATTTTCTATTCTATGTGCAAATATTTTGATGGCATCTGGCCCCATGTATGAATCTTTTTTACTAACAACACCATCTTGTACAACCACATAATAAAAGCTGGAAGGTTGATGTAGCTGGTATGGTGTAATTGAAGATTCTTCAGGATCTGGATTGCAGAATGCAAGAGGTTTGAGATTTGATTCAAAATCACAGACAATATATGCTGGGTGTTCCAACAAGGCTTCAAATTTTTTGAATTTTGCTTTTTCACTTGGATTGGGCATCACCATATGAACAGGTTTATAGTTGCCACAGTATTTCAGATGCTCAATTAACTTGTTTTTGGCAATTTCTGCATTTTTTTCCTGAACCCCATTCACCATTTTCCTGCCATCAAATACACTTAAACATCTTCTGCACTACTTGAATATTGTATTGGATTTGTCTAGTTGTGTTCTCACTAAAGCTTCAAGATTATGTATCAGAGTGTAATGATTTGTGCCATCCCCTTCAATTAAGAGCAAATCAATTGGAATAGCAGAATCTTCATCAATTGTACTGATTCTGAGAGGTGCTATCAAGCAATTGCCACGGCCAGTGGAGCAAATAAATACATTAATAGATAATTGTTTGCCATTAATATCCCGGGCCTTTTTTTCAAATTTATCAATATTCTGAACAGACATTGGATATTCTAAACCCTAAACCCTTTATTGCATCGTCAAAAAGATGTTCATGTTGTTTGTAATAATTTATTCTCTGAGGATTCCTTGAAACTGGATACAAAGCAGCTAAAATACACCACAAAAAGCATTTCTCATCATTATTTTTAATATTAACCACGGCTTTTATGTTTTTAATATTGGCAGGTAATGGCAGATATGTAGATCCTTGTAATGGAGTGAATTCAGAAATATTAACATATAACTTGTGTGGAGAGCCACATAGGCTCCATCCAGACTCTTTTGCTGCAAATTCAGAGTGTTTAATGTTCAATTGTTCTATCAAACTGCTTATTATTGTGTCTGAATTTGCATTTGAATATACAGGTACAGTTTCTGTTATGTGGGGCTGTGTAAATTTTGTGCCATTTGGTTTCTTATATTGTGTAAATAATTTGAGGGAGAGCTTATAAGAGCCATTTTGTGCATTTAGAATTGCCTGCAGATCAGGATTTATATTGTTCAAAAAATTCTCAATGCCACATCTTGGCTCTGATACAAACCGATAATCCCTAAGTTGGGCATTAAAACTGCTGTGGATGGGTTCATAGCGTGGCTGCTTTGCTGTTCCAGCATTAACAGGTGCTTCATGCTTCCTTTTCAGACCAGATGTGGATGGTTGTGAGGGCAATGTTGATGACTGTACAGAACAAGTATTTTTATGTGCATATGTGAAGTATTGCATGCTGTATTTTCTATTGCATTTGGGGCATATTTTTGTGGGAGCTCTGTATTTGTCTGGGTCACAAATCTTTTGGTGCTTGGCCCAATTGGGGCTGGATATATTCTTATTGCATTGATTACAATATTTTTGATTCGGCATTTTTGTTGTTGTTTATTATATACAATTTCCTGGGATTCAAATCAAAATTCTATGCTGGATAAAAATATCAGTTGGGTTCAGCACTGTACTGTGTGTGTGTGTGTGTGTGTGTGTGTGTGTATATATGTGTGTTAATATTTTTGGCTTTGGTATTTATATAAAATTTCTTGGGGTTCAAATCAAAACTCTATGCTGGATAAAAATATCAGTTGGGTTCAGCACTGCAACAACACACCCTTTCTCTTCAACAGCTCTTACAATACTGGCTGATATGCAATGCAAAATCTCTTTATATACCCTAAGCACGGACCGCATTGAAACAATAAGCCAATCAGAATATAACACATCATCAAATTATGTCATAAGCAACCAATCAGAAAACAACACATCTGAAACAATAGGCCAATCAGAATAAAACACATAATCACATTATGTCATAAGCAACCAATCAGAAAACAACACGTATCTAATAATTTATTGGATAATAATTTGTTGCACAGCATGATGCAATATAAATAAACCAAAAATAGGCCACAACTTGGCCACAAGTGGACCGGAAGTGGACCGGAAGTGGACCGGAAGTGGGCAAAATAGGTAGAAATAGCCAAAAATAGACCGGAAATAGACCGGAAGTGGACCGGAAGTGGGCAGAAATAGGTAGAAATGGCCAAAAATAGACCGGAAATAGACCGGAAGTGGGCAGAAATAGGTAGAAATAGCCAAAAATAGACCGGAAATAGACCGGAAGTGGACCGGAAGTGGGTAGAAATAGGTAGAAATGGCCAAAAATAGACCGGAAATAGACCGGAAGTGGGCAGAAATGGGTAGAAATAGCCAAAAATAGACCAGAAATAAGCAGAAATAGCCAAAAATAGACCGGAGGTAAATATGTGTGTGTGTGGCCTAGTTTTAAGTGTAGCCAAAAAAAATATCAAGAGGGGCATATTTTTTACAAATTTATGGACAACAATCTCACAGAAGTGCCTTTTATAAGTGTAGGCACATCAATCTGAGGGGGTTCATACTTTCTGAGAAATTCCAGAGGGCATTTTTACAAAAATCTTGGATTAGAGGGGGTTCCACACTTGAGCAAAAAGCTCATATGGGCATGTTGAGCTAGGTTTAAGTGTAGGCAATTCTGCTTGAGGGGGGTTCATACTTTCTACACTTGTAAGTGGTGCTTATAATAGTACAAATACAACTACTCATATAGACACTCTGCAGCAAATAAACATTCCACATTAGGTAAGGTCAGAGGTAAGGTTCCCACCTGAATACAGCAAATGTGCCATGAAGGCACATTTAGGGTATGTGACGGTAGCGCCCCACATCCCCACTACATATTCTCGATCTCGGCCATTTTGGAGGTGATGTGATCAGCACCATACTTCGGCTGCCTTTACCCTTTAGGGTTGCCCCCAGATGCACATTGATTTGAGGCTGGGTGGCAATTCCTGGGGAGGGGGGGGGTTGTTTGGTTGACTTTGTAGATAGAAGGGGAGATCCTTGTGTGGATCTACATGGAGACAAAACAGTAAGTGGGGGAAAATGCTTTTGTAAAGTTATCCCAGCTGAGGGGGTGCTTTATGAGAAATTTATTAGCAACTCCTCTCCCCCCACTTGGAGCACCGAATTTAATAGAAAACTATGTTTTCAGTATTCATTCATTAAAAGCTTGAATAAGAATTGTTTTGGAATTCCATACACAGAGTTTGAGCAAATTTAAACATTATTTCCATAAAAACCGCTAATCTTCTCGTTTAACTGAATTTCTGATTTCTCAAAATACAATAATAATGGATGGAAATAAGAATTCAAGAGCAATAAAATACAATTAAAGGCTTATAATATTACAGGGTGATTCAAAATTCCCTTAACACACCCTATACAATGTAAAGGAGTTAGGCTGGGTACAAATGGTCATCATAGAAACAGGTTAGGCCTAGGAGGTAACCATATTGGTGTGGATGTCCGCCATATTTGTGGCCGCCACGTTGAATTCAACTCAATTTTTTTTTAATGGGAAGGGGGTGATGTGATATATCAAATCAGGCTAGAATTTCACGAGAAATGCAATGGTTAAGGATTTTTGAACCTATATTTAATCAGGAAAAGTTATGACCGCATGATTGTAACAAATTGTCTCATTCTACAATGTCATTGTTACTACAGCTAAGTAACAAAAGTAAGTAACGCATGTATTACTTACATTTATGCAATATTTTACTGCTCCAAAGTGAACTCTTAACACCCCACTCCCCACTCCAAGCAATAACTTGCATGCTGGTAATAAACTTATTGTACCACTTATGCAGTAAGACTAATGGGAGAGGGCGTACGCATACTTTCACCTCGACCAGGTCAGGTTTAGCTCGTTAAGAGTTCGTGCCTCAATTTTATTGGATGTACGTTCGGTCATCGTCCACCACTCATTAAGAATTCATAAAAGGTTGTTGCCTCTTGGAAATCACTCTCTTCTTGCACTGGTACCTATGGCCACGTAGTGGTAACATCGTTGCCTTGTAATCAAGGGGTCCCGGGGTCGATACCCGGTGGAGTCACATTGCTCATTGGTTCAGTTTCCAATTAAAACTGTAGGCCCAGTCCCGATGAGCCAATCTACATTTTACTGTATTAGAATACATTTTTACGGCACACTTACAAGGGAGGTTATCTAAGTGTCCCCCTCCGATTTCCATGAAACTTGGCAGGTGTATATAGGGGCCCAAAGGAAGAAATACGTGTTTTTTCGTTTTGGCTAAAAAAACTGTTCTAGTGGGCAACCCCCCCCCCTTCAAATGTTATGATGAGGACAAATTGAATTGGGGATCTGACCCCTGTGTCCCAATCCGATTTCCATAAAATTTGGCAGGTGTATAGAGGGGCCCTATGGCCCCTGTTTCTTCCTATGCCATATTTACGTGGTTTCGGGGTCAGATCCCCACTTCAATTTCTCCTCATCTTGACATTTGAGGGAGGGTGCCCCTAAAACAGTTCTTTTTTAGCTGAAACACAAAGACACGTATTTCTTCCTTTGGGGCTCTCTACACACCTGCCAAGTTTCATGGAAATCGGAGAGGGACACAGGGGTCAGATTCCCACTTCAATTTGTCCTCATTTTGACATTTGAGGGGGGTATTTTCCCCCTTAAAACAGTTTTTTAGCCGAAGCAAAGAAACACATATTTCTTCCTTTGAGACCCTCTACAAACCTGCCAAGTTTCATGGAAATCGGAGGGGGGACACTTAGATAACCTCCCTTGTTAGTTCAAATCGATTACTGAAATTTTGTGTCCAATATATCGTCAGGTACATTGATTGAGAGTGGGTCTACACTTTGAGCCACTGCGCAATGTACAGTCAGGGGCAGTGAAAATGAGACATCTATACCCTGGAATACCTTCTTCGCTGTATGGCGTTATGTATGTTGCCTAACTATACAGCGGTGAGTGGATTTTAATAGCAAATAATCAATGGTAAGTTCTACCACCGCCATAGATATAGGTAACAGATGTTGCAGGGAAGCAGGTATTACAGGATCCAGATGTCCAATTTCTATTGCCAGTGGTTATACATTGCGCAGTAACTCTAATCCCACTTTAAAGTGTAGGGCCAATCCCGATAAGCTTAACAAACGAAAACAAATACCTCCCCTCCCCCGAAATATTTCGTGCGTCTGTGGTAAAAACAAAGACAAGAAGGAGATTGTTTCAATTGCATAACAGTCTAAATATTGACTGAGGGCAGGAGAGCTAACAAGAATAACCATGCAGACATGGGATCTTTTGCTACACCCTCAACTCTCACAAAATTAACATATTCAAAGTCAAGGCATCTAGACTCTTATCCTAGCACTTGGGCGCTGCTGGGAAGTTATGGATCGACATGTCCACGAACAGAAAACGAGGAGAGAGGTGAGTGACATCCATTACATAACAGGTCGTGTAAAAGGATTTTCACTTCAATCCAATATGGCCTCGGGTGACCATTAAAGTCGACGGACCAGCGGAGAGAGAACTTTCTCTGGCCAATAGCCTCGCTGCCAGTGTTGCCAAATCGGATCTTCATAAAAGATCTAAGTTGCACCTTTATGATGGTTGTATGAAATCGAAAATATAGGCAAATGAAGTGGCAAAATGCATAATCAGGGCGTTATTGAATTATCCATTCATCTTTGGAGGCCGGAGACAGTGATGGTGCCGTAGGGGATCAGGGAGGCGGGCGTCTCCAGTTCAGGCATGGGCATCGTCAGAAATTTTTGAGGGGATGACAGGCCATTGATGAAACTCGAATAGTAAAAATAATAATTATTATTATAATTATCATGCTTATGAATATTACTATACAATAAGAACTATTATAAACTATAAAACAAACCAATTAAATTCCAAATTTATTATTATTATTATTATTATTATTATTATTATTATTATATCCTTGGGGGTAGTTTTCTACTCGATCCACCAGATGAGAGAATATCTAGTAGTACTTTACCTTGTTCAAGGAAACCCTTCGAAAGTTAGCAAGAAATTTAGTCACAGTGTTAATGCTGTGTGACGACTTGCATAAAACTCTATTTTTGGAATCTTGAAAAAGTAAAACCATTTATTTTTGTTTTAAATGGTAGAAAATGAAAACATAAACTGTTTCTTGTATTTTACACTAAACATTTTCGATCTAACACAATTTTTTACTTCGTTATTCTGTTCAAATAATAACTAGCCTGAACTATATTTCATTTATTAACTATAATAATAACTTTTTTTTTTTTGTAACTTGAAATGAACAATGCTAAATTCCATTGAGGTCCGTAGACCTGTCCGACCCTCCTGCCGACGCCAATAAGTTCAGATACTTACATTTGTATCGACACGTTTTAAAACCAATAACAGATATCGTAGTTCGTAAATAACATAAGGCATCTCGTCACAATTTACGTAAGAGTTAAAGAACGACTTAACTTAAAATAATCAAAACGTCTTTGGGGACGATACTTCAAAATCTCCCCAATAAGCAACAGCTGAAGAATGTCTCCCATCTTCCCTTTGTTATAGCTTACCTCCCTACAAGAAAGAGCTTCGTAAACCACCCGTCTGACACATAATATAATTCCTACGTTCGTAGCTCTGAACGAACAGTGTTAGGTATCAAGAAGACCATACTGTGTACACATGCACTGGCGTATTTTTCATTTTTTTTTTTTTCAAAATTTCGGAGGTGGCTGTTGCCCTATCAATCCCCTCTGCTGTAAGGGGGTGACCTTTCTCGAAGGCTTTCAAATATCAACCTCACTTCCACGTAGTACACCCTGGACTGCAGACTAACGAGGCTCTGGCGACTGGCCCTATGGTCAATCCTCTATTGGACTTTGTTGTGTATTGTCCATATGTGTTCGTATTTGTCCCTTCATCTCTTCAATAGCATCACCATTCATTCGCGATTGCCAAAATTGGCAGAAAGGCGAAGTAAAATAACTTAAATCAATCAATCAATACTCTGTACGCGAATACATTGACATTTTAATACTAAAAGTGCTAGATTTGGAGCTAAATTTACCCTTGCAGCATTTCGAAATTTAAGAAACCAGACGAGAGTACGAAAGAGCCAGATCTGGCTCCAAAGTAGGTGAATTGGCAACACTGGCTGCAGCCACCATGCCTTCTCTCTCTAAAGCGTGCGCCATGCGGGGAAAAAAAAGTAAAAAGTAAGCCCCACCAGGAAGTCGTAAGAAAACTCCAAAGGGTAGCACACTTTTCTTCTTCTGCTGCACTGGGGATCTAATCGAGTTTCAGTTTTGATTTGGCTTGTGGTGGAGGAACGTAAGAAAGTTTGTTGTGCGTCCATCATGAGGTGTGCTGCTTGCAGCTTCGTTCTGCTTCTATGTATCCTTCCGCTGATGACATTGGCGAAATTATGTAAGTATAGTGTTTTGTTCGCACACGTAGCATACAAACGTATTACTGGATCAGTGGTATTGTGTAATAAAATCTGTTGTGGTTGCTTATCTTAGGCTATTACAAACAGAACCCAAAATGTGTGAATTAACACCAGGGTGTTAAATCACTCAAGACTGTTGGGAGGAGGAAGATCTTAATTTATACACACATGATGTTGTTCAAAAAGTTAATTACTGAATATTTAATAATATATATTATTAAATTTATATAGGTAATTTGTTACTTTATTACAATATGTTTAATTATAACGTAACAAATTAATTCCTTTATCAAATGATTAAAATTGTAAATGAATTACAAAGAAGTTTGAAATAGTTTCATTGGTTTTTGCTTTATATTATTATAAATCAATTTCAATACTTATATTTATTTTACATTCTTGTTTCACTTTTATTTGTGTAGATCTGTTGCTGAACTCATGAAAATGTAAAAATATGAGAGAGAAAGCATACGACATTCACAAACATAACGACATTGAACAGCATTCTTTTTACGCTCGTGTGTGTTTTCGATATTGTCCTCAGTAAAATATATTTGAAGTCAAAACTAATTGATTATCTTTTGTGAAAAAAAACCCTCTCCCAATCCCCCACCAGGACTTCCCAGATGACGCAGCGGATAACGTCGTCGCATTGTAATGAAGGGGTCCCGGATTCGATGCCCGGTGGAGGCTCGGATCCTAAACACAAAAAAGCTAAATTTAGAATTATTTCTTCTGTTACGTCACTTTTCTTCCAGCTTTTGGTTAATCGCAACGACGAGGATGAAAGGGGATTAGTTGAGACTGATCAAGTGACACGAACAATTCACGCCTGGAATCGAACTCAGAATAGTTGATGGCCAGAGCGTCATCCGGAATAATAATTTATTCTCGAATATAAGTACGCAAAAAAAAATGAAATAATTTTTTTCCAGCATTCGATTATGGTTATCAGTTCTAAAAAAAATCCTATGAACTTTTGCTTGAAATTACATAGGTGTGATTCAGTCATCTTGAAATTCCTATAATTTCTGTTGCTTAAACTATACATCTAATGAACATAGCTGTGTATATATTGCCTTTCTTGATAATGAAACCTTGATTAATTTGATCTATGGAGATTGTGATCGTGAACGTAACATTGCAGCAAGTTTATTTTGAATATGCTATTAAAAAATTACCACCACATTGACAAGATAACTTGATTTTAGAATATGATACTTTAATCTCTGCTCAAGACTTTTCAGAATCCAATTTTGTGTAAAAGTAGGATTAATAGAGAATTCTGGCAGGCAACTAATGTTAATTATTAAGCCTTGTTTTCGAGACAAATAAAATTGACAACTGTTGGAAGTGTGATTCTTTTCAATTTTATAACATGTAATTAGATTATTTCTTTCCTACTTCGAGATGTAATTTTATCTTCTTCTTTTTGTTATGTAACATGTTCATGAAACACTTACTCCACTTATACTTCTTGCAATGCTACTAAACAAATTGTTTCTTGTTGCGTGAAATGTGGTCTTATGTAACGAAAGATCAGTAAAGGTTATACTATACTATAAACGTGTGAAACAACTTTCCATTTATAACTGTGGCCGGATGAGAAATGGTTATTTACTCTTGTGTGTCCTCTCCTACGGCTTAGCGGTTAACGTTGTAACCTTGTAATTAAGAGGTACCGGGTTCGATTACTGGTTCCGAGGCGCCAGCTTTAAATAATTTGTGGTGGAGCAAAATTGACACAGAGTACAAAGTCACTGTATATGTGTGAGCAGATGAGTGCGTTTTATCACACATACTTACTGTATGTGTATGTGTGCAGGGCCGGATTAAGACGAAATTGGGCCTGATGCTGTCACGTTAAAACCTAACAATGAAATACCGTCGAGTTTTTCTCTACAACTAACTTTCAAGGTGAAAAATTTACTACGTCGCACTTACCGAACAATAATGAAGTGGCAAGATTTTGCAAAAACGCAGCTAAATTACTAAGTAGACTGTTTAACGTAAAATTGATAGCATTAACTTGAAATCTTCGGTGAACAATAAACACAACGACGTTATACTAGGGCAAATCAAAAAGTAAGTTACACCCCCCTGTGTAAAACAAACAAGACACATTAGAAAGAAATAATTATTGGAGAAAAATGCATGAACACTTAACTTTTTTCGACATAGTTACTAAGGTATTCCAAGCACTTTTCCAATCGTGTGACCAGTTTTTTATATTTCATGTGTGTAAAAATTCCGTCCAATTTCAATTGAGTTGACTTTTTCGGTTAACAATCGTGGAACCCATTGAGAGCACAGTTTACTATACACCCAACTGGTCATGAATCAGCATAGACACACTATTGTATGATATGTTCAGTTCACTTGCAATCTCTTTTAATTTTCACATGTTGGTTGGCAAGGATGATTGCATTCACATGTTCCGTTTTGTCGATAGTGTTCCAGTTGCAGTCTCCCCGACACACTATTCGTCGTTCACGTTCGTTCTTTCGAACATCTGGCAATTTCCTGATCATGGGATGTGACATTGCATTCCCACAACACACCTCGACAATTTGGCGATGGATTTCAATCTGATTATGCCTTCGTGTCCACAAAAATCGGACGACGGAGCGCAACTGAAGGTTGGACGCCACCTCAGTACGACACGCCATACTGACACGGCGACTACTCTCATATTAAAGCAGCTGCAGCATGGCTGCTTTGGGTATGGGGAGAATACATTCCGGACAGTGCTGCCACCAGGCGTGATTATTTTCTCTCTTTTAGTACAGGAACACGCCTCGGGTGTAACTTACTTTTTGATTCGCCCACGCAGTTACGTCGCAGCGCAAAGAATAATAGTAACTGTATAATAAGTAACGCTGTGTCTAAGCGTCCGAAATTGGGGCTCCAAATTTCATTCTAAGGTTTATTTTCAGGTCAATATAGTAAAAGAAAACTGTTCAGCTTTCGGAAAATTCTCGTGTTTTCATCTGGGCCTATTTCAGGAATGGGCCCAATGCTGCAGCGTCAATAATCCGTCACTGTGTGTGTTGGTTGGTTGATTTGGTGTTTTAAGTCCACTGTATGGACAGTAAGGCTAATCGGGACTGGATCTACAGTTTAAAGTTGGATCCGAATCACTATGTGCCTCCACCAGGTATCGAACCCCTGACACTTGATTACAAAGCGACGAGATAGACACAACGACGTCGTGGATACCCAAGATGGGTGTTGATTATATAAAATTGGTAAAACACTCATTCGATACATTGAACTGTGCAAAATGAAGTACACTCACCGGCAAGAAAAATGGGACACCTAGATCCTGAAATACTTCCCTTCTCTGCAAGGCGTTATGTGTGTTGCATAACTCTACGGCGTTGGTAGAAATTGCCATTGAAGATCGCCGTAGAGTTAAGCAACCTTGATGAAAAGGGAGTATTTTAGGATCAAGGTGTCCCATTTTTCTTGCCCGTGTCAGTACAATGTCCGCTCTCATGGATTTATACACACTATACAATTTCTGAAAAGCTACCCATGTACGCTTAAATGAATTACTACATCATGTATAAAAGAGTATACAGATTCTAAATCCTTACATAAAATAATAATAGTACAAAGTAAACAGACTTGTGCTAGTGGTAGAAGATGACATTGATATCAAATATAAACGTTTCTGTTGGGTATAACATTGAGTTACTTTTATCTGATACAGGAATTGCATTTTCACTGTGTACCATGATTAGAAACATATATATTTTCACGAAATAACGTACGAAAATATCTGCCCTCTAGTAATGAAATTCGAAATAATTTTATTTTATTTTCCAGCCGACCATATCCCACTCTGTAAGGCCAAAGATCCTGACGTCAGCAACTGTGTTCTGAAGTCAGGGCGAATACTTTTCCAGAAGGTAGTCCACGGTGAGTCTTTTAGCATTGTTTTATGTTATTGGCTGTGCAATGATTTAGGAATGTTAGCGAGACGAGACAAGTTAAGGTATCTACTCGAAATTCGATACTGAGATGAGCTTGTAAGATTCGAGACTATCGCTCTCTTTCGAGACTTTAGTATGAAACTGTATGTAAACATTATTTCCTTCTATGTAAGTTACGTTGCAATTGTGAGCCTGACCTGCGTGGTACATGCTTATTTCTCATGACAAAATTCCTGTTTTCGATGCCTCGCAGCGTCGACACAAGGCGTGCAAAGACAAATACATAATTCATATATATATATATATATATATATATATATATATATATATATATATATATATATATATATATATATATATATATACGGGGTGGTCCATAAGTACGGAAACACCTGTCTAACATTTACGGACGGTAAAACAGGAATAAAAGACCCAAACAAGATACAGGAAAGGGAGACATCGGATAAGATATGTGAACAATTTGGCGGCCATCTTGAAATACGCCATCTTGGACTCAACGTCAGTATTTAAATTTAAAGGTGGGCATGCGAAATATGTAAATAGGCTAGAGTTTCAAGAGAAAGACGTTGGTATGATACATTTATGTGTAACTTTAATCCTAAACCTGTTTAAGACCTTACTTTGTCGGTATACGTTCTTGAGGGTAGCACTAAAGAGAATGAATCAACTGTCACAAATAAAAATATTTTTAAAAATGACATTTCGAAAATTTGAATGAAGTTTATATTTTCCTACATCAGACCCTTTAAAGTTAAGGGGTGCGCTCATCCCCAGAAAAAGATTACCCGATTGTTATTTTCATGCATTGTTGTACGTATATCGTGCGTCTTTAAGGTCAAGTTTGAATAATAAGTAGTTATAAATTTATACTATATACCGTAATGCAAATTATTTTGTTCCAGGTATCAAGGAGTATGGAATCCCTCCAGTCGACCCCATGTATGTTCCCAAATTGAGCCTGAACGCAGGGGATGGTCCCGTGGGATTGAACCTGACCCTCTTGGACACCATCCACAGGGGAATCGGAGACCTCAAGATGTTTGCAGCGACGTGAGTGTCCCTTCTAATCTTATGTGTAAGAAACACATAGACGGACGTCACACTGTCCGTGTGAAGACAAGTATTTCAATTGCAAGCAAGGTGTCAGGTTGGATTCACGTTGGGAGAACAATTTAGTTGTTCCATTTCTACTTAGAAATATATTTAGGGAGTTCCTGATATAGTTTGAGTTTTGTTTGAAGTCCTCGTTTGGCACGGATAGGCTAATCGGGACTGGAGCTACTATTTAAAGTAAAATCAAAATCCGAACGACTATGGGTGTCCATCGCACACGGGAACCCTTGATTACAAGAGGGTGACGTTGCCACTGTGTCATTCTGAAACTTTGTTTCTGATAATAGTTTTATGATCCACTATACACATATACACACACCCATATATATACAGGGTGTATCAGAAGTCCCTTACCACCCCTTGTAAAATCCGCAGTGATGTATTTTCATGGGGAATTTGATATGGGCGATATAAAAGAGGCCTAAGGGGATACCTTTTGGAGTATGTCACGGGGATGGCCGCCATCTTGGATCCGCCATCTTGAATTCAACCTTTTTATTTAGAATGATAGGTGGTCCACTTTATGCACAGTAAGGCTAATCAGGACTGGGCCTACAGTTTAAAATGGAAATTGTTCACATTTCACCAAATGAAGTTACATGAAATCTGATTTCAGATTTGACATCCTGACGAAATTCTAGCCTATGGTCATGTATCACATGACCCACCTATCATTTTAAATAAAAAGGTTGAATTCAACATGGCGGAACCAAAATGGCGGCCGTCCCCGTGACATACTCCAAAAGATGTCCCCCTAGGCCTATTTTGTATCGCCCATATCAAATTCCATGAAAATACATCACTACGGATTTTACAAGGGGTGGTAAAGGACTTCTGATACACCTTGTAGATATATATATATATATATATATATATATATATATATATATATATATATATATATATATATATACACACACACACAGACAGGGAGAGAGAGAGATTCATTGGGTATATTTTGCTTCGGTTTTCTGACACTTTTGTCCAATCGCGAAAATGAAGATGAATGATGATATGATGAAATTGATGATGGACACTCACAATGAACTCCCATATCCAGGCTGGGATTCGAACCCAGCTTTCCTGACTCCGTAGCGCGATGTGTTAACCACTCCGCCACAGAGGACGGCCAATACAGCTTCAAGCGCTACAAAACCAGAGGTTCCAGGTTCGAACATTGCTCAAGGTTTTCATCTATTTCATCGCTTCAGCACTCATCCTCATCGTCGAGATTAACGCAAGAGGTAGCAAAAGTACGAAAAATAACTGGAACGTTTCCGCGCTAAGAGTTCTCGGAAAACTTAACTTCATCCTGTATACATAAAACTAGTGACAGATTCAGGGTTGGTACCGCCATTTACTTTTCTCCACACAAATATCAATTTTCTTCCCTAAGCTGCAAAAAGTTTACGTACGTGCCAAATAAATGCAAGGGTCACTGTCTACGCCCTGACTACCTCTGAAGAAGAATTATGCAACACACTTATAGATGCTGTTGTTACGTATATATGCATGATTTGTATCAGTGTGAGATGCAAACACGAGACTCTCACGACAGCCTGGGCTCCCCCACCTCCTGCGTTAGATTGCGGTGACGCATGCGCACGAAGGTTTTTTGTAGTGGACGGGCGAAGTTGAGCGTCGTTGTGAACGTGGAACAATACATATAACATTACCATCTTACTTATCGGGAAAATATGCCCACTGTTGATGAAATCATGCACATAAAATCACACTTCATATTCTTACATTGTAATAACAAATTAAAACACGTACCTGTGAATGGTGCCGTATCATTCAATGTGGGGTCCAAATGTTCATAAGTAAACTTTCAAGTGAACCACTGCATCCAACACACGGTTAAGTTGAAGTTGAAAGGATTGTGATATTATCCTCACGATGTAAGAAAAATCTAGACGTCTATACACACAAGTTCACTGTTCTCACTCTCGTATCTAAACAATTTTATAATTATTATTCGATGAAGATTTGTTTCGGAAAAAGTGACCTGACCAGGATTCGAACCTCGGACCTTCGGTATTCCGTGCCGAATTATGTACAATGTCCCGGTGTTTTATGATTAAAAATATATAGAGTATAACACAGTATACAAGTTTACTAATTTTCACACTCGTACCTATAAAATGTTATTATAATCGTGTACAATGTCCCGATATTTTATGATAAAAAAATATAGAGAGTATAAAACTTTATTTACAATTTCACACACGTCTAGGCACATTATTCTACGTTCAGTGATGATAACATTGTTGCTTTTCCGTCAAGTTTCAGCACTTCCTGTTCTGAGGGCGACTTGAAAGATTTTTTTGCAGATTTCTGTTTTTTCTTTGAAATGAA
Organism: Lepisma saccharinum; assembly: GCF_977018435.1. NCBI lineage: Eukaryota > Metazoa > Arthropoda > Insecta > Zygentoma > Lepismatidae > Lepisma > Lepisma saccharinum. The sequence continues at coordinate 28,106,055 of NC_139238.1, forward strand.
GCGTATTTGGGGATCGATATTTCTGTTTGGGTTGCACTTTGGTGATACTGGTAAGGCTGATTTCGTTTTAGTGGCACTAATGATCCTTTTACGGATTTTTTGACAATATTTATTTCTTCAATGGGTTTTAAATTCATTAAAATAGAACTAAATTCTTTTAAAACTTCAGCCTTCTTTTTTTATATCATTTGCTTTAGACTCATTATTTCCCACTTCATTTAAGATTGCTTTTTTTCTGCAGATTGGACATCTTCAATGATGAGTGCATCTGAATCTGTTATTGCATCTGAAGGTCCACAGATAGAACCAACCAATTGACCGACACACTAAGTGTATATGTTTACACATGTTCCACTTAATGCTTCCGTCAATACATGTGCAAGTAAACTTATGAATGCAAGCATAGCAGTCATATAAGGGAACATTGACAATTGGGCTCAACAAGGGTAACAGTATACAACTGAGGAACCTTAGAAGATGAGGCAACGGTCCAACTATTGTCACCATTTATGAGCACAAGGTCAGAACTCATCTCCAAGGATTTATTATGGCGAGCTCGAAGATTTTTCAATTTGGAAGTTTGTTTTTCCCTTTTCAGTAATGATTAGACGGTCATACAATTTTGTCCTAATTAGCTGCATGATAGCGTGTATTGCTTTGTCCAGTCTCTTGATGGTTTTTCCTTTCAAAAAGAGATGTTTCAGTGTTCTGTGCATAGATTCCAGATGCATGTTTGTGTTGATTCCAGAATTTATTCTGTAACAGTAAGCCCAAATCTTGCAGCACTTCGTGTAGTTTTGTTGGAAATAAAATGAAAAATCTTTCTTGGCTTCGTCCTCAGTAAGTTGTTGCACAATAGTGTCTAACATAAGCTGTAATGCAGTTTCATCTGTTTCCTGTAAAAGGGTCCTTAACAAATCGTATGCCTCTTTCTGTTTTTCTGAATCTTTAATTTTGGAGAGATTCTTCTGCCAGGCTCTAAGCACATGCCAAGTACAATACAGGCGTTTCTTTGGTTCGCCCATTATGTCTCGCCATGCGTTATAAAAAGTGTCTGCCATATCCGACATAAACACATTGGTTAATTGGTTAATTTGGTGTTTTAAGTCCACTTTATGCACTGTAAGGCTAATCGGGACTGGACCTACAGTTTAAAGTGGAATCCATAAACACATTGCAGCTTATGTCGTCGACTTTTTGTTTCACAGCTTCGAAAAAAAGCCTCAGGCTTGTGGAATCCATTTTATTTGATATGAAAAAGGCACAAGGGAAGCCTTGCCTTAGGTTGTCAAGAACAAGCAACGTTGTCATTTCGAAGCCATAAGCATTCATGCCATGAGTGCTGTCGGCACATATGACATCTGATCCAAACTTCCTAAGTATTTCTTCTTGTGCCTCTGTCATTATTGCAAGACAGAGGCAGTTTTTCTTGCAGTTGTGGATATTCGAGTAGAATGACACCTTGTGGCTTCTACATTAGAATGCAGCTGTTTTCTAATTGTTTTCAGTTTCAACCCAAGCTTCCACGCTGACTGCATCATTGGAATGCCTAACTGCTTCACTATTCAAAGAAAAATATCTCTCAATATTATACAAATCATGTTTTGTTATCAGGTGTTTTCGCTTCAGTTCGTCTTTGCTCACGGAAGACCGCACATTTGCTAAAATGTCGTCATATGGCACTTTCATTGCAATTTTCGTGGCAATTTCTTTTCGTTCATCTAAATTTAAATATAAGTGAGCTAACTCATTTTGTGGCATACATGTGTTGCACAGTATTCCACAAGGACCTGCCCATCTTCACGTGAAATTATCTTAATCCTCGAAGGACAGTAGGCATCAATTTTTGAGGAACCCTGTATTTTCAACTCTCTTTTTCGACTATCAGGTGAAACTTTCGGAGTGTAGAATTCAGACCGATGACACTGGAAAGTAACTAACCGTGATTTAGAAGCTAATTTTGTTTCTCCTCTGGACTTAACAAACAAAGTATTGTCGCAATCTTCCACTGCTCTCTTCCAGCTGTAGAAGTCAGAAAGCGTAGTAAATTGCTTTGTTTCAATTTTCAGAGTGATATCATGGGCTTCGGAAATATGATCCCCAAAACTATGGTGATTACGAGAATTAAGGTGGCATACAGGACATTTGAATGTGTTGCTTTCTAACAATGGAAGCTCTTTGCAAGTCGTGCCCGGGATGAATATTGGAAAAATGCCGCCTCAGATTGAAACTCTTTTTAAATATTTTATCACACAAATGGCAGATTAACTGAGGTGGCATTCTTGTATTACGTAGACAAAATGATAAGAGAAAACACTCACGCACGCACAGTCAAAGAAAATTCACACATACTAAAGTTTTTTCCTACAGAAGACAGATACAGAGTACAAGCACAAAAAAATACACATTTTCTTTATCAGAAACAACAGAAACCGCGCGCGGGAAGACATGTACCACTACCACCTCACCTCACACTTGCGAACAGTAAAGAAGAAAACAATCACGCAGGCACAAAGAAAATACACACATACTAAATTTCCTTGCTATAGAAGACGCATACAGAGTAGAACCACAAAAAAAACATTTCATTTATGAGAAACAACAGAATCAGCGCAGGAAAACACGTACGCGAAGCTCTCAATCGAACCTCCCACTCAACAGCTGACGCTAGCGCATGCGCAGTCAGAGGAGCCCAGGCTGTCGTGAGAGTCTTGTGATGCAAACCTTGCGAATTTACGCTCCATGTCTCTGTTAGTATTCTGTTTAAACATTATCGTGCTATGTGTTACAGTACTTTTCTCTACATACAAAATAATGGAAGTGCAAACATAAATGCGTAACGATTGGTTGAATAAAGACGGAAAAAATCACGCTTTCCGAGGGTGCATAACTTCGAAACAAGGCCCCTAACGAGCATAACGTTGTTAGATAAAAATTGTTCTTATTCACGCCCTCTATAATCAGTTTCAGGAATCTCTAAAGCAAGGCCGCGCATACCAGCAGTGAAAGAAAGCGAGTGGGTGGAACAAAGCAACGCGCGCTGCTACAAACGGCTGGTAGCTGCAGCCGCGTTTTCCCCTCCATGCACTCACTTCCCCTCTCAAGTGTACACTGGTCGTTTCCTCTCGAGTCGTTACTTGCGCAACTAGACTTGTTTTTAGTCGCTGCCCGGGACAGTGTGTACACACTGTGAAGTTTATTGGTGTTGTATGCACCTAGGTAGACCTCCTGCACAATATGTGATATTACTAACAGACAGCTTAGGTATATACCGGGTGGCCAGAATTAAAGTCACCCAACTCAGAGCCCTCAGTAGCCTGTTTGAGGCATCGTAGAACTCTGAAATTTGGTGAGTCCACTATGCAGACCATGGGGAAGAGGATGTCGACAAAAAATAGTTAAATTTTCCGCCACCAGGTTGAAATGTGGCGCGGTACTTCCATGATGGGTTGTACAAATAATCAAGTTAAGTGATTTAGCTGCGTTATTAATTAGAAAGACATTTGTTAGTGGCTGGAAGTTGCGAGAAAATAATCTCTCGTTTATTGCAAGATTGCAAGGTAAAGGCAAGAGGGCTCTGAGTTGGGTATCTTTAATTCTGGCCACCCGGTATTCTAAAGTTTTAATGCTAATTTAATGTTTGTACTTTTTTTCTTCATTCTTTAGGGCTGAACCAGAGAAATACTACTTCGACTTCAACAGCACGATTGACAGCTATTCCATGACGGGAAGGTACAAAGTTAATGGCAGGATTCTATTGTTGCCCATTGTTGGCGAAGGAGAATGCAACATAACACTAGGTAAATCTTATCAGATGATTTTTGATGGGATTTCTGTAATAAAATTTCAGATTTTCTTTTTTTAAAAAAATCTAAAATCTGAAAGAACTAAATATGAGCCCCCCTTTTTATGATGTCATTTTCGGAGGGAAAAAATTAAGATATCAAGCACCTGCCTTGAAAATGCACATCTACGAAATATATACTTAAATGTAATAGCATGTTAAAGTATAGAAGGTCTCCATTTCTTTTTATAAAAAGCAATTTCCAAAAAATGGTAAAATGATGTATTTCAAAATTGTGGTCTAAATATGGGCTACTAGTGGCAATATCACAAGAAGCAATTAAAATTTAAAAAAACAGTAATGTATCGCTAAAACATTATAAAATTCATATTTTTGAATAATCTGTTGCTTTGAAAATCAAGCGGAATGGGAAAAATCGAAATTAAGAAAAACATCCAAATATTTGTTGAAAATGTGATCCCAACATTAGACCTCATGTCATAACTCATATTTAGACCATCACGCTATTTTTCTTCTTCAATTTATTTTCGCTCTCTGTGGTACATATTTCACAAACAAATCATGGCATTATAAAAGCCCACATTTGTTGTATGGACCGCTAATATCATAACTTATACAAATCAGATGAGAATTCAGAAAACGTTGAGTTAAATCATACCTGCAAAAAGTTTTCGGAGGTCGCAATTCTATAACAGCGTCCAAGGCCGAAACTAAACACCACTTTCTCTTGTGAATTGGCGCCGCAACCTTTGTCCTTGACAGATAACCAGTTCCCATAGCCTCCGTCAGGCTGCAGCACCCGGGATCGCTGATATCTCCAAAACCCATATTTAAACCTTCGCCCATATTTAGACCTTTTCCTCTAACAATAATATAACATGAGTAAGTTACGAGAAATCCAAGTAGTTCGTATTTGCATGTTTTTTACTTTACGACGCTTTGGGTTAATTCGACGATGATGTTGAATGATTATATATTCTTTCTTCAGAGAACTTGTTATTGGAATGTGCATGTTTTTGAAATCCATAATGATGTTTCTCGCTTAATCGGTGGGCGAGTGCGTTAAGTTTTGGAAATTCGATCTCAACACGGAATTGCCCATGTCTGATCATGCACTCAGGGAACTAAATGCATCATATCGATTGATGCACCAGAATGCATCGATTGATGCACTAAAGTGTGTTTTATGGCTTCTTCAAAGAATCAGATTCTCATTTGATGCATTTGGGTGCATTTTTGTATGTCGTGAAAGAAACACCAAAGTGCATCATTTGATTGAAGGATTCCTTAGAGTCGAGGTGCACTTCAATGCATCAGTTGATGCGTTTTGATGCACCCTCCTGCATCTCTTTTGATGATGCACTTAAACGTTTCGTCTGAGCTACATAAACTTTTTAGCTCAGACCAAACGTTTAGGTGCATCATCCAAAAAGATGCAGGAAGGTGCATCAAGGAACATCAACTGATGCATTGAATTACATATCGACTGAAAGAAATCCTCACTTGAATCAAATGATGCACTTTGGTGTTTCTTTCACGACATACAAAAATGCACCCAAATGCATCAAATGAGAATCTGATTCTTTGAAGAAGCCATAAAACACACTTTGGGGAATCAATCGATGCTTTTTGGTGCATCAATCGATATGATGCATTTAGTTTTCCGTATGTGGATGTTCTTTGCGAGCGTCCCTTCATCAATTTCATCATATCATTACACATCCTCATCGTCGCGAGTAGCCAAAAGTGGCAGAAAAGCGGCGTTAAATAACAATCATATCAAGGCCTTGATTAGTCAAAAGTTGCAGAAACGTGACGTTGAGTAACAATTTTTTTCCATTAAATTCCTTTTGTTATTCATTATACACATGTACGTGTGTAAACATTACTACAATAACTTTAAAAAATATCTCTTCACAATAACCATACAATAAAATATTCAGATTAAGTTTTATTTTTTGGTATACCTCTTATTTTATAATTCTTGATTTTATTTTTAATATCATTGTATTTTTATTTGTGATCGGTACAAGATCTTTTCAGCCCTCTAATAAGCTCTCCTTCTCTCTCAATATATATATATATATATATATATATATATATATATATATATATATATATATATATATATATATATATATAGAAAACACACGCATACTACACAGGCCCTTACATGGAGTTTACGTCAACATTGGCCTCCACATATTATTCGAACTTGATGTCATTGATTTGTAGTTTTCTTGTGCAATATTGGAACTTACTTTCTTCGCAAACATTCTAGCAGTTTTTCCCGATTACAACGTTTGACATTATGAACACCCTGTGTTGCTTGTTTTGACAGGAGACCTCAACGTGTACTGGGTCATACGAGGAAAGCCAGTGACTAGGAATGGTGAGACGTATATGAGGTTCACAGACTACTGGATAACCTTGAATCCAAAGATTGTGTACTTGCAGCTGGATAATTTGTTCAACGGGAACAAAATTCTGGGTAAGTAAAACCTTAATTTACCTACATTCATAGAGATCTGTCGTGGACAAACTTCTAAGTATGTTTTGGACTGATCCGAACAAGTAACTCAGGGTTTGCTGCAGTGGCGTAGCTAGAGAACTTTGATTGGGTGGGCACTGGTTTCCTTGTGATCTTGTCTACTCGGATTCTATCGCTCCTTCTCTCTCCCCTCTTTTTTATCTCTTTTTAGTTCTTACAGTAATATTTTTCGAAACTGCTAAAGAGATAGGTTTGGAAGTTAACAAAGAGAAAACTAAATATATGCTTACAGGCCGAAACCAAGTGTTAGGTAATAATCAAAATCTAATTATTGATAACAACTCGTTTCAAGCAGTTCCCAAATTCAAATACTTTGAAGTAATATTAACAAGTGAAAATTATATTAAAGAGGAAATAAAAAGTAGGCTTAATTCAGGAAATGCATGTTACTTCTCTCTTCATAAACCTTTGTCTTACCGTTTAATATCTAAGAAACTAAAAGTTAAAATATACAAAACAGTAATTTTGCCTGTAGTATTATATGGGTGTGAAACTTGGTGCCTTATATTGAGAGTATTTGAAAATAAGATCCTTAGGAAAATATTTGGACCTAAAAGAAATGAGAAGACAGGTGAGTGGAGAAGGTTACATAATTTAGAACTACATCATTTGTATTCATGTCCAGATATTATTAGAATAATTAAATCAAGAAGACTTAGGTGGGCAGGCCATGTGTCAAGAATGGGAGAGGAAAGAGGAGTTTACAGGATTCTTGTTGGGAAACCTGATGGTAAGAGACCTGTGGGAAGGCCAAGACGAAGATGGAGGGACAACGTTGAGATGGACCTAAGGGAAGTCGGTAGGGATGGAAAAGAGTATAGTATAGATCTTGCTCAAGATAGGGAAAGATGGGAGGCCTGTGTTGCTGCAGCCATGAACCTTCGGGTTTAAGAAGGCTAGAGAGTTAGTTAGTTAGTTCTTACAGTGCCTCCTTCTCTCTTTCTACCACTTGTTGTCTTCGTTCTTCCTCTGATTATCTCCCCGTCCTTCACTTTATTTCCTTTCCTGCATCACGATCTCGCTTCTTTCCTGTTTTTGCTCTCCAAGTTTGTCTCTCTCTCTCTTTTCTTTCTTCATTTCCTTCTCTTTCTCTCTCCCCTCTACCTTTGTTCAACTTTTTCTCTTTTCCCTTCGTTCTTTCCCCGATTCTCTCACTTTCTTTTTCTTTGCTTCTTTTCTGTTTTCCTTTTTCACTTCTTTCATCTTAATTTCTCTCTCTCTCTCTCTCTTTCTCTGTCCTTGTCTTTATTTAGCTTTCTCTTTTCCTCTTTTCTCCTTTCTTTCTTCTACATTTCTGTCTTCCTATCGTTCTGCCTCTCATACTTTCCCTCTCCTTAATCTTATGACTTATCTATCTCCCCATCTCATTTTCATATTTTTCTCTCTCTGTCTCTCTTTCTTCATTTGGCTTTCTCTTTCTTTATATATTTTTCCTTTCATTTTCCTCTGTTTCTCTCCCTGTTCTTTCTCTCCTTTTCTCTTTCTCTATCTCGCTTCTCTCTTATCTCTCTTTCTCTCACTCTCTCTCTCTCCTCTCTTTATCCATCTTGTTCTACCTCTCTATCTCATCTTACCGCAAAAATAAAGCTCTCTCTTTATTCTTGTGTTTGTCTCTACTTGTCAACCTCTCTTCAAAATAGTACACCCTGGACTGCAACATACAGACCAACGAGGTTTTGGTGTCTGGACTCACAGCCAATATATTCCCCTGTGAAGGATTACATTGTGTCCTGCACATGTGCGTTTTTGTTTGTTCTTTCACTATTTTCATCTTATCACCTCCATCTTAACGATTATATATTTTTCAAGAAATTCTTGAAAAATTAACACAAAAAAAACCCGGCCCTGCTAACATTCTTAGAGCTCTCCTGAATACTGCAGTGTTTGTCCAGTATTCGTGCTCTCGATTATTTTAGATTGCTTTCTACATTATTAATTTGTTTCAGAGGAAATAATAGGAAATTGAGAAGAGAAAATTATAGAATAAGAGTTTACATAATTATGTAATGTTAAGAACACGAATAAACACTGTTAACAGGTTACTGAGAAACTGACAATATTGTGCAAATCTGTATTTCAGGTGAAACAATGAACACGTTCATCAACAACAATTGGGAGATTCTGTACAAGGAGCTTCGTCCTGTGTTTGAAGAGACAATCACTGCCATCTTTAGGAGCCTAGCGTTCAACATATTCTCTACTGTTCCTTACAATGTTATGTTTTCTGATCCCTGATGACTTTTGTCCTAGGAATATAATTTTTGTGGCGCGTGACGTGCTCCCAAGGTTGAGTATATGCAGGTGGGATTCGTTTTACGTTCGGGAAGTTTCGTGCGACGTAGGTATGAGACCAGGAAGTTGGAAACAAATTACTGTTCTGGGGTACTTTTTTTCCAATTAAGACTTTATTGAGGTAAGTTCAACGTAAGTTAAGATATGCGTGGTAAATTAATTCCATGAAACATTATAATTATTACATGAATAATTTCCAGGCATCAATGCCCTCCGGGTGACATCATGCAATCGTATTCGTTGCATATCCCTCATAGACTCACCTGTGTATATCAACCTTGAAATTAAGTGCAAGGGTTCAAGCGAATATGCTACACGTCAGCGCATTGTCAATCCAAATGTTCAATTGTAAATTCACTCTTAATGAACAATATGACATGCAATAATCAGGATATTAGATACATACAAAAACGTAACATTATATATCATCATACCATTTGGCAATGTTTCAACTATATTTTCTGTAATAATTTACAAGATAAATACCGTTATCCAATATTTATTTATTTGTGTTGTACTCTAATGAAGGAATATTCTTATGACATTACTTTATACATTTTATTAGCACCCAGGTGACATCAGTGTTGTTCTTTGTGTGTATCCTTCCCTCAATTTCATCTAATAACGATTTATTCTTATCGTCGAGGTTAGTTAAAAATAGAACAAAAGCTACGTAAATGAGAAAAATAAATATTATCTATCGTAACGTAATAAAAGTTATCAGTTCCTCGCATTGAGCTATAAAGAAACAAAAGTATTGATATGAATTATTTTAGTTTCTAGATACCTAACGTTGCAACAAAGAGCAAAATGATAACTACTGGTTACTACACTTGATGTTATTTATTATGAAAACTCCAAGTTGGCTGTAGGTAAAAAATAATAATAATAACTGTTCACCTGAATACGAAAGAAAACACAGTGTCAGAATAGCTGTAGGTAGCAGAATCACTACACAATGGATAATGTCAAATCGAAATTCATTTTAAAATGCGAACCTTTTCCTTTCTGAAACAAAACCTGTAAGTATCCTCTCTGAGAAAAATGAGAGAGACATTCCAACTTTCAATTGCTATGGTGATAAAGACAAGTACCTATCCTAATTTGTTATTTTTCATTATTATGCAAAATTTAGTTCATTTCCTATAAGTTACCATGCGAAACTGTAATGTACTATTTCTTACGTACCTCAAAGTTCATGAATGTTTTCTGAAACTGGTTGCATGCGTTACACTCTTATGTGAAAAATATTAATTCTGCATTATTGTGATGTATATTTTAAACTTTAAATTCGATAATTTTTGTCATGGATAAAAATAAATTAAAATAAAATTTTAGTAGACTAAATGCAATTTGAAGAAAATTTTCCAAATGCTCAAAACGAGGTCTTAGGGATATTGAAAATTCATGCTACTTATTGTAGGCACGCTACTGGACAATCTAGTCCAGAAAATGACTACCTAAAGGTTACTTGTGCCGGTATGTTCTTCCTACATCATTACAAACCATAAGATTCAATTACAGTTGCGTAAGTCCCAAGAACAAAATTAAAGACGTGCTTTCCTTTAACATACTTGTACACACAACTCGCTCATTGTACGAAATGAAATTTTTATCTGAAACGTTTACAAGCTCAGAGTATAGGAATATATACGTTCTTACAGAGTATAAAAGGAATGATCAGTTTCAGAATTTCGATATTTCAACTTCAGGAAAACATTCATGCGCTTGTGGAATGTAAATGTAGTACGTGTAATAACATTCTCCTTCATACGGAAAAGTGATTTGCAAATAACAAAAGTCACGGTTGAGTTCGAAATCGTCTATTGATTGATTGGTTGATTTTATATTGTGGACACATCGGCACGTAGACTATTTTTCCCTTCACGGAATAAACGGGTACACCCCTCCCCCCCGAAGTGTGGAATTTGTTGAACAAGTCGCTGGAAAATGTAGGTTTTTTCGTCAAATTCAGTACACGCCCTCCGCATTGTGCTGCTGTAGTGCGGAAGGCGTATATATACGCTTTGTGTTTGTTTCAACTATATTCGATTTACTGTGGCGTATATAGTCACACAGACGTTTGGTGAGATAGTTCTAGTTAAACAAAAAAATAGTAGCAAGAGAGGAAAAAGACGAAGAAGAAGAAGAAGAAGAAGGAAAAAATTAGTTTCGTCATCTTCTTTTTCGTCTTTTTTCCTCTCTTGCTACTATTTTTTTGTTTAACTAGAACTATCTCACCAAACGTCTGTGTGACTATATACGCCACAGTAAATCGAATATAGTTGAAACAAACATAAAGCGTATAAATACGCCATCCACACTTAAGGGGTTAACCAAAAACAAAATTGAGCAATTTTCCAACAGAGGCATCTAGTGGCCAAGTGGTGAACCGCTTGGGATTTCAGAACATGCTGGCGGCCGTATATTTCGCCGTTGATAATACATGCGTTTTTTAAACAATCATTTTGGGCTGTGCAAGTGACTTTTGAAAGAAAAGCCCTTCCTAGATTGGTCATAAAATAATTGAGCATTACGTTAGTATGCATCATAATGGCCATTTTATTTTGTGCTGCCCGCAAATCGTAAAACCATTCTGTGCTTATTTACGTATTTCCTTATGGGAAATTGAAAAAAAAAATAATGCAATTTGTGCACATTTATCAAACTGGAATTGCATAAATGTGTCATATACTCAAAGTTTAATAAAGTAGGTTCACATCTAATTTTTGTCCTAAAACGTTATATTCAACAAAAAGGGAAAAAAAACCTGTTAAATTTAAGCGCTTTTCACGGCGACCTTCGCCCAACTCCAGCGCCCTCTTAACAAGAATATAAAATATGTCTATGAAAAACTTCCTCACTCAAGTTTTAAAATTAATTTATTCACTCGTTACTTAGAAGAACTAAAACTATACAAGGACTAATATATCCTTATTCATTAGAATCTGAGGCTGTAAAGGGGAATTCAGCACAGGACAACACGACCCGACAAAGGATTATCCTGTCCATGGGTCCATACGCAAGAAGCCGTTACTGAGGTATACTACGTAGAAATGGCTTTGGCTTTTGGGTGCCTCTCCAGAAGGTCACTCCTTACACCCCTGGAAAGCATACAGACGAAGACTAAGAATTCTCTGAGTAAATATAAGGAGTGTAAGGTAACTAATAGTTTGTGTTATATCGTAAACAAAGTTTCTGACATCCCATAATGTATAAGGTGCAATATTTTGAAAGTTTTGGTGGGTGGGAGGGCGATTTCAGAAACTTGTTTCGAAGCATGGGGATACTGTGTGTATACATCAGGGATTCCCAACCCTTTTACGTTCGCGGCACCCTTGGAAATGAGATTAAAAACATGAGCCACCTTTGTTATTTTTTTTTCGATGTTTAATCTTAAATCTAAGCGGAATATGTTATCAGGGCCAAGTTAAAATTATTGTCAAATAGATACCTACTCCAGTACCAATGTTATTAATTAATTGAAAGAAAATATATGAAAGAAACATCAGAATAGAATACAGGGTGAGTCAAATGTCACTGACCACCCCTTATAAAATGAAATGGAGTGTAGATTGCAGCAATTGGTCATGGTAGTAATATGTTATGTCTGGGGGGGGGGGAACTTTTTGATGCATGTCTTGACAACGTCGTCCGCCATCTTGGACCCAACTTCATTTCTTCAAATGGGAAGGGGGGCATGTGGGGTATCGTTTTGGGCTAGAATTTCACCAGGAATTCAGTGGTGAAGTCAGATTTATGCAATCTACACTCCCTTCTATTTTATAAGGGGTGGTCAGGAACTTTTGACTCACCCTGTACAGTTTACTACAATGGAAATCACTCAAAAGAGTTTTGTTTTATTAATGTGAGACTTGTGATTGATGCTTGGAGCACAAATGTTTGATATCGGGCCTTGCAGTTGACAATGAAACACGCATATCATCCTCACGGTTACGCAGTCTATTTCTTGCTTTGGATTTTGTCATAGCAGAGAAGGTTTGCTCGCACAAATATGAAGTTGAAGAGGGCAAACGTTTCTTCACTTGGCCAGGATACTCCTCTGCCAGTCCAAGTAAAAAAAAACAGCCACCGATGCCTAACTCTTGGTGAACTTCTTAATACTATTTTTTTTCGTTTATCCCTAAAATATCTCGCGGCACCCCTAGGCTCATCTTGCGGTGCCCTAGGGTGCCAGGGCACCCCGGTTTGGAATCACTGGTATACATTATGTATATTCATCTCGCCAACTGGTAACAAACAAAAACAAAAAACTTGTTAACCAGAAAAAGTGGGGGGGGGGGGGGTTAGGCTTTTGGAAGGGGACTGGAGGCGAGTTCATTGTTAAGGGGTCCAATATTCGATGCACGAAGAAGGCACATAGTGTTTCAGATCCTTTAAACTGTAAGTCCAATCCCGATTAGTCTATATTTTCAAGAAATGGACTTAAAACTAAAAATTAAATCAACTTCATACGTAAAGAAATAAGACGAGTCTATCCACACTGGAATATATGGGTCATTCCATGTTAAATCAGACAGGAGTTGACCTTCATAGTCACCGATTTTGATGATATTTGGTACACAGCTTCGCTTTGCTCCAATCCGATACCTGTGAACGGATTTTGCTGAAATATGATTATTACGTATTATATAACGATACTAGACCACGCACCATTATAAATTATGATGAAAATAGCTAAACACTCTTATTTGAACAATTATTTATGTTTCGGAAGAAATCAATCTAAATTTTAAACTTTCAAAAATAATAAAATTAGAGTACAAGTGTTTTAGGATAGTCTGGATTGGCGATGCAATTTTATTTGCAATTACTCACCATCCTACTTACGGTAGGATTGCTATAAGCATAAAAACATCAATAAGTTGTGATTCACTAGGTTTCGTGTGCTTATTTGGTTACGAACACATATTTCATACGATCTGAGATCGTGTTCTAGCAAAATTAAATTGATTTAAACTCAAAATTGTGTCAAAAAATTACGATTGGATGTAAGAAGCGCCGTACGAAGTAATCCTGAGTAGGTAAAGTTGATAATTATCGCCAACTCTTATAAAGAAAAAAAACTCTTATAGAGGGAAAAATTTATCTCGCATGGGAAAATCCCTTTTTCCCACAAAAGATGAGAAACTTTAAATCAACATTTAATAACTTAAAATAAGTAAAAACAAACAACTGAGTAACAAATAATGTGTTTTATTTTGCTAACAGTATTTTACAACTATATTCATGTCATAGGAATGTACAAAATTATATTTCTCACCTATAAAATGTTTCGAAATGTATATTCTGTGCATATGGTGTAAAGAGTGTGTAAGAGGCTACACTCAAGGTAACTTAATATACTATAAGGTAGCGCCATCCGAAAATTGCCGATCATGCACGAGCGCGTGACGTCATGTGGGAGGATCGGTTATGCTCGGTGCCCCTTCGGTTATGTTCGTTTGGGGCTTGGCAGAAGCAAACGGCCGCTATCATTTCTATGCGAGTTTCAGAGAGGGAAAGTGGTTCATTACTTTGAGGGGTAAATATTAATTATCATACTTCGGGATGGTATTGAGGTATTCCTTTAATGATTAGTAACATAATTAAAACATGCTACTTTTAAAAGAGGGAAAATTGCACATGCAAACGTAGTGTAAAAATTCATGTTTCTGAAACCTGACCGATATATTACAAAGAAGGTTATCCGTGTTCTCATTAGAATTTCAGATTTCATAATTTCATAAATCGTATTTTGATTTTAATAAGAAACGTTGCATGCTAAATAAGAATTGCATAGTGAAAGAGTTACAAAGAAAGAATTGATTGACAGATTTGGTTTATTTTTGCTTTTCTGTCTTTTTTTAAATATGAAAGGAAAACCCATAAGAGGATCTCTTTCTTTGTTTCCACAAGCCGGCCTCCTTGGCGTAGTGGTTAGCACATCGAACTTCAACGCCAGAGGTTTGGGTTCGAATCCTGGCTTGGGCATGGATATTTGTGAGTGTTCATTCATCATTTCATCACTCATCCCTATCTTCGCAAATTAGCCAAAAGTGGCACAAGAAGCGAAGTAAATGAAGCAAATCAATCAATCAATATTTGTTTTCACATATACTATCACATTTACTAAATTCTCAATTTTCTCATTAAGGACAAATCAATGTCTTACCCGATTGGATTCGAATCCGGGACCCCTGGCGTCGAAGCGCGATGTGCTAACCACTACGCCAAGGAGATCGACAGAGGCCTCCGAGGTACTACGGGCCTCACAGAACGTCACAGGAGTACTATCGGATTATAAATTATGGATATTAGAGATTGGATAATAAATAAATAAATAAATTATATAATATATAATTTATATATAAAAAACACCCGTTCTTTATTTATAGAATCTCAAAGAGAGCGATAGCACAGATTGCGATAGTTTGCCAAACTAAAAAAAATATCCTATTTTGTTCTCACGATGATAAAAATAGAACGCATAATCAAAAATAAATTGGTAACTATAGATTGGCACAGAAATTAATAAGCCGAATTTTGATGTAACTCGTTTTTATGTGGTTCTACTGATTAACTTTTAATTGGAGTCCAAACTTGAATATCCGTAATTTTTAATCCGATAGTAGTCCGGTATAATCTAGTTACAACATTTAACACAACGCAGTACAAAAGCCTAATATTTAGTTTTCCGACTGAATAGTTCCTTCTTATTCATTCAGAACGTTGCAATCATTTCCAGGAACATTTCAAATACATAACATCAGAAAGTATTAAAATTATACTGATATACTTAAAATCTAATCTTTACCATTCTCCATAATGTAACTTTATTTTTGAAATTATCAAGTGAAAGAAGCAATAAACAATCTAGATAAAATTTCACTCTGCATTTGAAACTTACTCTAAATTCGAAAGAATTCCCAACCTTCTTCATATATTTATTTACTGTACAATAATTTACGTACGGATCAAAGTTCCACATGCAAAATTTTTTTGGAAAGTTTTATGTGGAGGAAGAATGATGAAATAGTTTGTAAGATAGTAGTTTCAGACTTCGATAACGCAATTCCAGTTTGTAATTTGCAGATATTTTAAATTTCTCTGGTTCAAATTTGGCTGCAAGTTATCGTTGTCATAGTTCTAAAAAGTATTTTTTTTCGTATTAAGAACTTTACATACAAACGCGTGCAGAATACGAGCCAAAGTGTACAAGTACTAATTTAACTAAGTTAACCTACTCGAAATACTTGATGAGTGCTAGGAACATCAAACTTAAATGTCTTAACCTACTAATTCAAGCCTATAGAAATAGATTTATGATCACACGGTAAATGAAACGCTTTGAGAATATCAATGAAAATATCTTAGTTTAATTAAACAATAAAGGAGAACAGTTACATGAACTCACAATGATTGACCGTGCAACTGTACGAATCATTAATCGTTAAAGGACTTTGTCCGCAGATTTTCCATTTCCATTTCCATGTGTGTCTGAGATGTATAACCGGAAAATATACTCCAAGGCTGATATGTGACACACATTTGTACATTAAAGAAGTAACTTGCATTACACTAATCTTAGATCTTGTTCTTTTTGACAGAAATGTACTACAAAGAAATAATGTAACATCCATTGGTTTATATTGAGTACAAGGGTACAAAATTATTCACAATATATTTGTGAAATACCAAAATTGAACGAAGTTGCAAAAATTTCAATGATGGGTGTAATATTCACTCATGCAATATTTACCATCGTGCATACAACGCTATGTAACTCGAATTGAAGATGTACTTGGTGAATTTCATTTCGAATAGCGTGAAAGTTAGTACACGATCTTCGAAATGCCCATTTCCGACAACGTTTTTCACAATAATGTGAACATACAAATCACAATCAACATCGGTCTGTGTTAAACTGTTAAATGAAATTGTTAATAATTATAAATCCGATTTACATAAAATGTACATAACAAATCAGTTAGGCTCACTACGTACTTCGCACTAGTTGAACACATTTTCAAGATATTGATTACTTTTCTTGTGGTACTGTCGGTTAGGTTACGTTGTAGATTTTGAACTTCTTTATTCAGTTAAATCAGGTTGATAGAGGTTGTTTGTAATCTTTAATTTATTTGCTTCATTATGCAGACGTGTGTTTCTCCTTTGTAAAGGATTGAATATGTTTTCCAACAACGAACCATTGCTGGCAGTTTGTGCATATACCTTCGTCTATATATTTTTCTCTTTTCTGGCAGCATAGTCTTAAGCTTGTTTAGGGCACGTCTCCTTATTGCATATCTTTCGTAGCGTACATCTCTGCAAACCTTAGCAACACGTCCTACAAGCGAATCATATTGTGAAGATAAATGTTTAGGAGAACTACACCATTTCCTCGATTATTTGGTAGTAAAGTAATTGGGTGTAATTTTAGCGATGGCACTGCAGTTGGCTACAGCACGTTCTTTGGTGGAAAATACAGAAATTCTGCTTTCAGATCTCGCACATAGTCTTCTTCACAATAATTGGCACTGCACACTTGCGTTTTTTACATTTCGTCTGGAAGCATGAATCCACTGTTTACTTACGCAATTATCGACTGGAAATCTATGATATTTTATGTCAGTTCCTTTAGTTTTCATAGCTTGCTACAGCACAATTAGATATGATTGCAGTCTACAAGTACAAAAATACAATAAAAATAAATCGAACGCTACAAAATCAACAACCTGCTTGTTCCGATTTTCGCGACGTGTTAGTAGCTAAATGTACCCCGCACCAAACTTACTGCACATAGCAACGAGCACCGTCAAACCCGATCCTCCCAGATGACGTAATGCATACGTACTTCACATAGCAACGAGCACCCCCTGGGCTACACTATCATCTTTATGATGGAAATACTGGGAATGGAAAGTCGTTAAATTTTTAGGCTGAAAAATCGGTCTGCATCTTGTTTAAAACAAGATATATATATATTTTGACGAGATATGATGTCACGTGAAAATTGTATTGTCCAAATCATTTGTATCGACAAAAAACCCGCATTGGTAAGTCGGGAATGTTCAAAAAAGTTAAATTCGTGACATGAAGAGGACATAAAACATGGCATCCTTATTATGCAAAACTTGAACTCTCAGATAAGCATCTTTTGGCATTCCAAATATGTTTAAAATGATCTGCTAATAAATTGAACATTTCTATTAATAATATCGGACTTTAAAAGTGAATTTTGAAGGTAAACTGTTTTTACGCTCATCGAGAAATATCAAGAATAGTTTATTGAATTTTAAGGTCAAAAGAAAAGATGTATCATTGTTGAATGTAATGTTAACGATGCATACATTTTACTAAAAGTTGTAAATCTGAAAGAAACAGAATCTTATGTAACTATCGAAAAATTTGTACACATTGTGACAACATCGGGATGCATTCTGTCGTACATACATGAATGTTGATTTCTCATGTTAAAATTTTCTTAATACATGACTGAATTTTGAACGTTATATGAGGAGTAGCCTATTATTTATGAAATAATTATTCTGCTTTCCTTGAAGGATCTCGTAGCGTAAAATTGATACATGAAATTATGTAATACATTGACGCGATTTATTTTGACTTGTAATTACATCACAGTAATTAATTTGATTACACTTAACACAATCCATTATAAGTAGACACAGTGCAGCAATTTTATTTTACCCAGGTAGTTTCAGTTTAACAAATTTAGGATATAGAATACATCCAAAAGGGTGGTAAAATTGTTATCTGCTGCTTTATCAGAGGTTATACCAAAGATTAGTTACTATGAGGTTAAACCTGTGTAAGTAGTCGTGTTATATTAGATAATTAGATATATGAGACCAATATCTCAACAGGATATACTTGTTATTTAGATTATATCGATTCATGAGCATCTACCGATGACGGGTGCTCGCGTAACGTGTGATAATTAGCCTATATGAGGGTTGTTCAAAAGGTCATTTTTGAGAAGCATGTAATTTTCAATTACGTATAATCTTGGAAACGAATCAAGATTCAGAAGCGTTCTTGAGCTCGTCGTAAAGAGGAAGGACGGTAGTATATTATGAGATGATCAAATGTTGAAACTTTATAAAATTTAAACACTTTGTTGAAATGTTCAAATTTCAAGTTTGAAGAGCTCAAAACACACCCTAAACAAATTTTCCCATTTTTAGATATTTCTAACTACCATCCTTCCTCTTTATACTGAGAAAATCTTATCGTTGTGTTTTTCGATATAAGGAAGAAAAATTACATTGAAATTTGTCCTGCACCAGCAATGAACTGAACCGCGATGGGCCTATTCTGAAACTTTTCATTCGTGTCGTCCTAAGGGATGTAAGTTGTACTTGCATACATACATACATACATACATACATACATAGCAAGCTGACTGAATCAACCTTTCGATCGCTAAGGGTTGAAAATTCGACGATAGGGTCAGAGGGTGTTTCTCTTCTTGATAGAGACGATATATATACACACACACACACACACATATATATATATATATATATATATATTTATATATATATATAGAGAGAGAGAGAGAGAGGGGGGAAGGAAGAGACATGGGAAGATAGAAGGGAAGGAAGAAGTACGTAGAGAAACAAAGGATGAAGGAGAGAGAAATAAAAGGGACAGAGAGAGAGAGAGGAGAGATGAACAGGGAAGGAGTGAGAGCAGACAGACGAGATAGTGAGTGAGAGAAGGATAGGAAAAGAGAGAGAAAGATGGCAGAGAGAGAAATATAGAATAAGATTGATTGATTGAGTTGTTGTAAAATCCACTTTATGCACAATAAGGCTTATCGGGACTGGACCTAAAGTTTAAAGCGGATCCAGATAGAAAATAAAGAAAGGGAAAGAAAGAGGGAGAGAGATAAAGATGAGTGAAAGAGAGAGAGAGAAGAGGGATGGAGAAAGAAACGACAGAGGGAGAGAAAAGAAAGAAGCAAAAGAAACTGGAGCAGAGAGACGAGAGAGTGAGAGATATAAGGAAGAGAGAATGAAATATAGAGAGAAGGGAAGAGATAGAGAAACAAGCAAGGAAAGAGAGAGAAATATTTAAAGAGAGAAAGAAAACTAGAGAAAGAAAGGAAAGAAGAGATAAAAATAGAAAAGGTATGGGGTTATCTGTGCCCATTGGTTACGAAACGAATAGAAAAATGACAGTCTCACATAACTGGTATCTGGAACCAATACGTAAATTCAAGTGAACGAGCGATGGTGCCTACTAATCCTAGAGATGGTTTTCCTGTACCTTACCCTTTGAATCAAATTTACCAACTGAATCTCTGTTTACCTCGTTTTGGATTCAACTTGATTTTCTCGCAGTTCAAAGCACGCATATGATTGACTCATAGTTCCAAACCTACATGTCTTGCACAACTGTGAAGATCAGTTACAGCAGAATCAAAGCAGCAGCGTAACACAAACGCCGTCAGGCTATCATTAACATCTCCTTGATTCATAAATCTGCACATCATGAATGGTAATTCTAGTGATTTTCAGGTCAAGTTTTTCTTTCCCATTGTATTTACCGCCACTACCCCAACACCAAAACACACTGTCTTAGAAATATATACACGAGGTGAGGTGAATAAGTTCTTACCCTCACCATGATCCAAATGTGCTAAGTACATGAAATTGGGTATACTTTCTCTGTCTATACTTTCTCTTCTCACACCTGTGGATCAGTCATTTAATCTTTCGGCAAATACTCAACTCTCAACCTCTCATCCACGGGAACTGCAAGCTAACGAAGCTCTGATGCTTGAACCACAGTTTGTATAATTTGCTGTGGGAGCTTGAGTTGTCTGTACGGGTTTGTGAATATCTCTCCTCTATCCATCTCATCGTAACAATTGTAAAGTAACGTCGTCGCCCTTTAATCAAGGGGTCCCGGGTTCGATACCCGGTCGAGGCACATTGCACAGTGGTTCGGATTCCACCTTAAACTGTAGGTTCAGTCCCGATTAGTTTATACGTGCATAAAATGGACTTGAAACAAAAACGCAAACTCGAACGATTGGCTAAAATGGAAGAAGGTGATAGTACGTAAATTGTTTGGAAATACCCATAAGGTCTAAAAATTTGCATCCGGAGGGGGATGCAGTATCTACAGGGGTAATTTCCTATTCCTTGTACAAATATGAAACTAAGTGTGTTTTGGGGTCGGGGCTAAGGAAAGTACTGCTTTTGAAATTTAAATATTTATAGAAAAAGTCAATAAAAAAATCATTCGTTATTGTTATTGTTTTTTCAGGGTGCTTTTAATGGTTTACTGCTAACCCAGTTCGGCCTTAGATTGATATGTAATAAAATTCTTCTCGAAAAATTTACTCATTACCTATTAAGGAGCTAATAATAGAGAAATTATATCTTGAAGAAACGTTGTCTTTTTTTCGGTAATTTACTATTTTCAAATTATTAATGCATTTTATTTTACATTTTTAGCACTTTTAGATCACTGAATGCCTTGCTGTAATTATTATTAATGGCTGAAATCCGTACGCTACTTTTGAAACATCCTGTATTTTGATATAATAACTAATAATAAAAAAATAATTCTCTAAAAAATGTAATTTTTAAAATTTTAGGCAATTTTGTACCATTTTTAGGTCCTAAATGTAGTTTCATTTAGTATTTGATTAGCACTTTTAAGTCATTAAATGTCTTGCCCTAGTTATTAATGACTGAAATCCGTCAGGAACTTTTGAAGCACCCGGTTTTTTGATGTCTGAAAATTTGATAAATCTTGAGAATAAGGAAGGTGATTTGTATTACATTATTATTGTTATTCCGTTTATACGTCTGTCTGTCTGTCTGTCTCTGTGTTATGGAACGTAACAACGACGCAGTCCTCTTAAAAACTTATGACAGTCTCATGGCTCTGACGTAATAGATGCGATCGGCTCAAACACAACAAAAAGAAGTTAAAAATTCCTGCGAATCCGGAAGGAAATTCGCCCAGTCCTACCAGGAAATGGCCTGCCCGAATTCCAATTTCCTGTAGTCTGCACAAGATCTCCGATTCCTGTCTCGAGTTTCACCGGACAATGCGTTCGAAGCCAGCCAGACTGGTAGATCGTTGTTGTCGGCGACCCACGGATCAACAAGCAATTACAGAATCTTAAGATCTCGACCAGTATAGCACGGTGCAACGTTGGTGGAAAAAAGTACGAGAATCCACGCACTTTCACTTCATTGTAGACGTTACCTAACGAACGTTATCCAACCACGTGCAAGGTCGACGAAAGTGGAACGTGTCCAGGAGCGCAGTGTTGGTTCCAAATGCCATGTTCCGCGTGTTCTGAGAGTTCAGAAGGATTGGGATTCCGGTTCTAGAAGCAGTTTGGGCTCCGGTTCCACCATGTGGCTTCCAGTGAATATCTTCTTGTTGGTTCTTGCGTTTCCGGCTGTTCCTGGCAAGATATGTGAGTACGAGCTGCTTCCGGTGGCCTTTAGGTAATTTGGCTTGCAAATCTGCCCCGTGTGTAAGTTTGACCATTGTTGAATGCTTGATTAATGGTCACGTGGTAGCTTAGACCAGTGGTTCTCAAACGTTTTGCTCATTGTACCCGTTAGTCGTAACTGAACGTCTATTGTACCTCCACCATAGGTTTTCTCCGAATAGTGGGTTTGGGAATTCTTTTTTTGGGCTGCCTGATTGGTGCGGTGTTTTTGATCTGTTGGAGGCGTGTATCTGCAATAAAGCAAAATTACCTATGATACACAAATAAAAATTAGAGTCCTAAGTTTATTCTTTTATTGGGTGTTCCTACGTTTACAATCTTTATGATCAGTCACAAAAATAGAAATGTGAAACACATATACGCTAAGAAGGTATATGGAAAATTTAATTTTTCATACCGGGTGGTCCAAAAGTCCCGGAACGGTCACATGTCGTGAGAAAAACACATCGAATCGGAAAACGAAAAACTACCTGTTTAATAACTGAGAGAAAGCTATTCAATGATATCACAATTGATTCCTCACCTCCGCCCACTGGGGGTGGGGCGTGGGCAACTGTGAAATTGTAAATAGAAACCCCCATTTTGTATTGTAGAATCGGAAAGAGGACTTCATTCCGAGTCCAACGAGCTATCAACCATCCTCCTAGCTCAATTAGGAACGGAGATATGGCGATTTTATTATTTTTTTTTAAAAAAAAATTAAAAACGTGAAAATTTCATAAAACCCAAAAAAATTCAAAGGGACGTATCTCTGCCCCTAATTGAGCTAAAGTGAAAGCAATTGCAGATTCGGAATCTTCACGTCAAGACCTTTCAATAGAGTATATGCCCCTTTATGGAAGATTCCGAATCTGCAATCGCTTTTACGAAATTTCCACTTTTTTTTCCCGAAAATTTAAAATCGCCATATCTCCGTTCCTAATTGAGTTATGAGGATGGTTGATAGCTCGTTGGACTCGGAATGAAGTCCTCTTTCCGATTCTATAATACAAAATGGGGGTTTCATTTAAAATTTCACAGTTGCCCTCCGCCCCACCCCAGAGGGCGGGGGTGGGGAATCAAGTGTGATATCATTGAATAGCCTTCTTTCACTTATTAAACACGTAGTTATTCGTTTTCCGATTCGATGTGTATTTCTTACGATATGTGACCGTTCCGGGACTTTTGGACCACCCGGTATATTTCTTCCAGAGTGCTTGAAAAAAAGTAAAGAACAAATATATTATTTTGTAAACAAACTGTCAAGCACAATTTTGGAGTTTCTATTATTAATGCTCAAGAGTTTCTAGTAAGAAGGATGTGCCTGCATTGACACAGTTTCTTGAGGTCTGGTTCTGCACTTTCAAGCGGAGATTCGGCTCCAAATTTAGTCTATTATACATTTCGAAAGAGTATTTTATTTGAAAACATATGAAATAAAGATAAGAGTGTCAGTGACAAAATCATCATTATTTTTCTGTCAAGCGTTAAAGCTATGAAATCTGCTATACACACCTGCAGCAAAAATGTTGTCGTGTAGATATACTCGACATTTCTCTTCCGTGTTGATCGCGTACCCCCTTCAAGTCGTTCATGCACCCCTGAAGGTACGCGTACTACAGTTTGAGAACCACTGGCTTCGACTAATGGATGCATGCTTATCTTGCTGTTTCCATGTCTCTCTTTCCTTCTCTCTCTCTCTCTCTCTCTCTCTCTCTCTCTACCACCTCTACTGTTTCATTTCTGCCATCTTTCCTTTCTCTTTCTCTCCTGTTTCTCATTTCACTCTTAGCAGAATCTTTCTCTGATTTTCATTTCTGTTTTCCCCCTCTCTTTGCTGTAGACACAAACATACTCATCTGTCAGTTTTGCTCTCATTATCACCCTTAATCTTTCTCTTTCCTTAGATCTTCTCTCTGTCTCTTATTCTCAATTTTCTCTCTTAGCATTTCAATCATTGTGCCGGCCCCCGTGGCGGAGACGCCAGGGGTCCCGGGTTCGAATCCCGGCCTAGGCATGGATGTTTGTGAGTGTCCATTCATCAATTTCATCATATCACCACTCATCCTCATCTTCGCAAATTAGCCAAAAGTGGCACAAAAACTGAGTAAAATAAAGCAATCAATCATTGCCTTCTCTCGCCCTGGAACACCCCTGGCCCCTGTCCCATCTACCTCTGATCCTTGTACTGAAACCTCTGCCCACCTGATATCGCTTCAACCTACACCTACTACATCTGGCAAAAAACAAAGGTTCATCGAGGGTTTGTCCAGTGCCAATGGTACGATTGAAGTGGTTCCAAAAATTTGGGGATTCAACCCCACCCCCTCTGTCAATCCTGTAGATATAGTTTCCTAGATTTTCACAAATAGGATGCCTCCTAGTTGCTTTACTTGTATTTACC
This sequence comes from Lepisma saccharinum, assembly GCF_977018435.1. NCBI lineage: Eukaryota > Metazoa > Arthropoda > Insecta > Zygentoma > Lepismatidae > Lepisma > Lepisma saccharinum. Next base: position 28,130,596 of record NC_139238.1, read on the forward strand.
TCAAAGTTGTGGTTTGTTACTATTCTATGTTAAACCCTTTTCTCTTCATTTCCTACGGTATTCTATATTTGAAGCACTTTTTCTTAGGATAGATTTTTTCATTCTTTACAATTTCAATTTTTTTTCCTTTTGAGTTCTTAAGGTAACTGAATGGTGGATGCTACAAAAAATATATGAACGTGTAATATATATTTTTGCCGGTACTAAAATTAGCTATAATTAGATGACTTTGCAAGAAAGAAGGATTGGTATTTCATAATTGGGTACTTTCCCCTAATAATAACTTATCTGACACACAACCCTGTAGTGTTCTCGGCTTTTTTCTCATTCTCCATCCCTCTTTGTTTACAATCTCCCCCTAAATTGTCTGTCAGAATTATCATTCTCTATCCCTTCTTGTTTACAATCTCATCCTCCAGTTTATAATCTTCATCTATCTATATGCAAGATAAAAATATTTACATTTCAAATTGAAATTTTTATTGTATGTCTCAGTGCTTTACTATAGCTAACGTCAATGTGGATTTAAACGTAACAAATCAACTATAGATCAAATTTTTCACATCAAACAGACACTTGAGAAAAAAGTGGGAATATAATTAAAATGTCCTTCAGGTATTCATTGATTTTAAAAAAGCATATAATTCGCTTAAAAGAGATAAAATGTAATATATTAGTCGAGTATGGAATGAATACCTAAGAAGCTTGTTATGTGATAAAAGTATGCAATAATGAAACAGAAAGTAAAATACGTGAGGGTGTTAATGTGTCTGACAAATTTACAATTCATGATGTGTTAAGACAGGGAGATGCATTTTACCCATTGCTCTTTAATTTTGCCTTAGAATATGCTGTTAGGAAGGTAAAAGAAAGTAATGAAGGACTAAAATTAAATGGTTTGACTCAGTTGTTAGCATATGCAGATGATGTAGACTTATTAGGGGATGATATAAATACAATTAAGAATAATGCTAAAATATTTTTAAAAGTAGCTAAAGAGATAGGTTTGGAAGTTAGCAAAGAGAAAACTAAATATATGTTTACAGGCCGAAATCAAGTGTTAAGTAACAATCAAAATTTAATTATTGACAACAACTCGTTTGAATCAGTCTCCAAGTACTCTGGAGTAACACTAACAAATGAAAATGATATTAAAGAGAAAATAAAAAGCAGTTTTAATTCAGGAAATGCATGTTACTTTACTCTTCATAAACTTTTGTCTTCTCGTTTAATATCTAAGCAACTAAAAGTTAAAATATACAAAAAAATATTTTTGCCTGTAGTATTATATGGGTGTGAAACTTGGTCCCTTACATTAAGAGACGAACATAAATTAAGAGAATTTGAAAATAAAATCCTTAGAAATGTAAAAAAGGGATGAGGAGACAGGTGAGTGGGGAAGATTACATTATTTAGAACTCCATAATTTGTATTCATCTCAAGATATTAGAACAACTCAATCAAGAAGACTTAGGTGGGCAAGCCATGTGGCACGAATGGGAGAGAAAAGAAAAGTTTACAGGATTCTTGTTGAGAAACCTGATGGTAAAGAGACCTGAAGGAAGGCCAAGACGAAGATGGAGGGATAACGTTGAGATGAACTTAAAGGAAATCGGAAAGGATAGAAAAGATTGGATTGACCTTGCCCAGGATAGGGACAGATGGAAGGTTTGTGTTGCTGCAGCCATAAACCTTCGGGTTTCGGGCCTCCCGATGGCGCAGTGGTAGCGTCGCCGCCTTGCAATCAAGGGGTCCCGGGTTCGATACCCGGTGGAGGCACATAGTGGTTCGGATTCCACTTTAAACTGTAGGTCCAGTGCCGATTAGCCTTACTGTGCATGAAGTGGACTTAAAACACCAAATCAATCAATCAAACCTTCGGGTTTAAGAAGGCTAGAGAGTTAGATCACATGAATGCGTGTGTATCTCACTCATTATTAATTCATATTCAAAGCGGTTCCGGCGCCTTGTTTACTTAATCTATCCACATCTCACGTAAAAAAAATGTTTTCGTCTCGTCTCTTTTTCTAAATTAACAGACAGATTGTCGAATTTTGACAGTATTATGTTGCTAATTTTACGGTAATTTTTAACACTGAAGACAAAAATCCGTTATGAACTCCTCTTCCTACTTCCATACCCAATCTGTTTCTGCGTCTCTTGTCGACTTAAATATGACACCCAGGAACGTCCAGCTGTGGTGATTAGCAGCTTAGAAGTTTCACTCGTAAGAGAGTGTCGCCTTAGGCATTGTGTTTCCATAACGTTTCCCAACTTTATGGGATAAAAAAGGTATTACATAACAAGCTCCATATTAGAACAAACATGCAGAGTCTGTAGGCTATTATTTGCGTCAACCAACAAGGAACGGACACAAGGAAGGAGAATGGAGCAAAGAAGGAACCGTCAGGCAACGAGTTAGTCTAAAGAAGAAGAAAGCACTTCCATGTTGAAAGCGAATGGCGACATCAGAATAAGTTACATAAGAATAATTCCGGTGTGAAACATGATTGGAACGGCCTGACACGATATAACTGTTCGGAATAGATCACGAATATGTTAGTCGCAAAACCGAATAACCGCAGTTAGAACGGCTACAAGGTGGATTGATTTGATTTGTTAATTAGCGTCGCTTTTCTGCCGCGTTTGGACAATCGCGACGATGAGGATGAGATGAAAACGATGGGGACACTCGCAAAGAATACCCATGCCAGGATGGGATTCGAACCTGGAACCCATGGCGTGATAAACAGTCCGCCACAGAGGTTGGCTAAGCCACAAACTGGAGTAACCGCAATTGGTATAGTCGCCAAACTGAACAGGAGTGTTTGGAATGACGTGAAAGCAAAATGATCACGATTGGAATGACCATCAAACGAAATAACCACGATTGCAACGCCGTGAAAGCAGAGTGGCTGTGATTGGAATAGCCGTCAAATGGTTTATCGTGATTGGATTTCTGTGAAAACAGAGTAGCCGCTATTGAAACGGAATGACCGTGACTGGAATGCCGTGAAAACGGAATGACCGGCGATTGGAAGAGCCACCAAACTGAATAATCTTGATCGGAAGGCCCATAAAACAGAATGAACCCAAAAGTAATTCATACCTAATATTACAATAAGTGGTATGCAGATTGGAGCAGTAGTCGGTACTGGAACAGCCGGCCCCCATGACGGAGTGGTTAGCACATCGCGCTACGAGCCGGGGGGTCCCGGGTTCGAATCCTGACCTGGGCGTCGATGGTTGTGAGTGTCCATTCATCAATTTCATCATATCATCACTCATCCCCATCTTCCCCAATTAGCCAAAAGTGGCACAAAAAAGCGAAGTAAAATAAAGCAAATCAATCAATCAGTACTGGAATACTAATGCTGTACTGCTACACTAAGTAAAATATCACAGCATAATGTACTTTCGTAACTGGGATAGAGACATATCAACACATGGTTGAAGAATGGTCAAGATAACAGAAATACTAACCGTTTTACTCTAAATGTTTGATATCACCTAACTACAATAACCCATAAGAATACATGTCTTCTGCTGGTCTACCCAAATACGTTTCTCCTATATGATATTCTTAATGCTGCCTATTCTTGTTGAGATTTTCAATCTTTTTCTTTAATTTCTAAATTACATTATTTCATTTCCCTTACAGCGGATTACGTACGAATCTGTGACGTCAATGACCCAGAACTGAACGAATGTGTAAGGTCTTCCACGCAAGCTGTCTTTGACAAGTATTTGGAAGTGGACGGTAAGGACAATCAAGAAAAAAGAAGTATTTTTATCAAAATTGTGTTTCTTCGGGTCTGATGGATTGAGATTCAATTCTGTTTATTAGAAAACTGCTCTTGCCATTCTAACGGCAACAGCAAAATAAATAGTAGGTGAATTTTTCACCATTTTCAGGCAGCCAGTTTTCCACAATGTGATGAATGGATTTATATGTAAATATATATTTATCTACGAATCTGAAATCGGTTATTATCCTTGCGCATCATGGCACGTAGACTGGAAAAATTCAGTATTTATTTTCCATATTTGTACATATATTAGGTTTTTGCTCATATTTTACATATTTCAGTTATTTTTACACATTATTTCCATATTTCAGAATATTTCTCTCCATATTTCAGAACATTTCTCTCCATATTTCAGAACATTTCTCTCCATATTCATGCAATAACTGCGTGTCCTCCCGTTTCGCCTTATCCCATTTCGTCTCATTGCGTTTTCACCTCCCCCAATAGAATTTCAAATGATTTATATGTCACGAACTTTCTAAGGCGAAACGGGACATCCCATTTTGCCTTATCCTGTTTCGCCTTACACACAAAAAATTTTGCCACCCGGCAATATTATCGACTTGAAGGGTAATTCATAATGGGAGCGCAGAGCTTGTGATGTTAGTAGTGGGATTTGTGGTATTATAAACTCAAGAAAGTATGAACCCCCCTGAAGCAGATTTGGCTACACTTAAAACAAGCTCAACATGCCCATATGAGCTTTTTGCTCAAGTGTGGAAGCCCCTCTAATCCAAGATTTTTGTAAAAAAGCCCTCATGGATTCCATGAGAAAGTATGACCCCCCTCAGATTGATGAGGCTACACTTACAAAAGGCACTTCTGTGAGATTGCTGTCCATAATCCTGTCAAAAATATACCTTTCTTGATATTTTTTGATATCTTAAGTATAGTGACAGCTATATTGCCCTAGCATGTATAGATTTCAAAATATTAACAATTTTGTTAATATTGCACTTTTCAGAAAATTCTATTTATAAAAATTAGGTATTTACAGCTTAAATATTGCATATATCAGGAAAATTATAGAGACAAAAAATGTAGAGAATTATGCCTAGAATATGCCTACAAAATTTCAAGTCTCTAGTACTGATAGTTTTTGAAAAATCTCAAATTCAAAAAATTATCGATTTTTTAACAAAACTTCTAAACAGCCTCTAGATTTCAAATATGCAACCCCCATGTACCTATCTTGAAAAATAGGCAAGTTATTCAAGATCTAGAGAACAACAAGATATTTTGAAAAATTTATAGAGATCAAAAAGTTGCATCTTGAAATGCCCAGGCCAAAGCAACAAACCCCATGTCTCTAGGATTCATGGTTCCAGAGATAATCAAAATCCAAAAAATTATCGATTTTTTTCACAAAATTTCTAAACTTCAAATATGCAACCCCCATGCTCCTATCTTGAAAAATAGGCAAGTTATTCAAGATTTAGAGAACAACAAGAGATTTTTGAAAAATTATAGAAATCAAAAAGTTGCATCTTGCCATGCCCAGGCCAAAGCAACAAACCCCATGTCTCTAGGATTCATGGTTCCAGAGATAATCAAAATCCAAAAAATTATCGATTTTTTCAAAATTTGAGTATGTTGCTCTGGGGGCCATGCAGAGTCACCCCCATAAATATAACTGGCCTAGGATCAAAACTAGTGAAAATTGCAAAAATAAAATAATCGATTTTTTCAAAATTTCAGTATGTTGCTCTGGGGGCCATGCAGAGTCACCCCCATAAATATAATTATTCTAGGATCAAAATTAGTGACAAAATGCAAAAAAAAAAAAAAAATTATAATAGGGCTTGGATGTAGCTACCAGCCACTATATTTTTATTTTGAACACAGCACTTAAAACTAAGCCAAGATGCACCCCCACCCCTACCCACCCACACCCACCCCCACCCCTACCCACCCACATCCACCCCTACCCACATCCCCACCCACCCACATCCATACATATTTACTTCCCGGCCCACCCACATCCATACATATTTACTTCCCAGTCCAGTTCTATTGCATCATGTTGTGCAATATTAATTGATTAAATGCTTATGACATAATGTGATGATGTGGTGTTTCCTGATTGGTTTAAATAAGCAGAGTTCCTATTGGCTCTGTAAATCTATATAAGCCAGGGCACAGTGCAGATTCTTCACCATTGCTGGATCGGCAGTGGAACCCACAAGTGGGGGGCAGAACCTGAACAGGCTCCACCAAAGTATAGGAGAATTGAAGCATATAATTTGGCGGAATAACCCAAGTAAGGTCATAGAAACAATATACATTGATACCATAAAAGCCAAATTTTTGGCAGGGGGGAAGAGGGGGGGGAGCCCAAAGTGGTTCCTAAATACAAAATAATTAATATCTCAAGAACTAATTGACATAGAGCTATGCAGTTTTTTTGTCTGTACTGAACCCAACTGATATTTTTTATTAAGCATAGAATTTTGATCATAGAAACAATATACACTGATACAATAAAAGCCAATTTTTGGCAGGGGGGCCAAAGTGGTTCCTAAATACAATATCTCAAGAACTAATTGACATAGAGCTATGCAGTTTTTTTGTCTGTACTGAACCCAACTGATATTTTTTATTAAGCATAGAATTTTGATTTGATTCCCAAGAAATTTTATATAATAAACCAACAACAAAAATACCAAGGCCAAAAATATTAACACACACACACACACACACATATATACACACACACAAATCACACTGCTGAACCCAACTTATATTTTTTATTCAGTATAAAGTTTTGATTTGAATCCCAGGAAATTGTATATAATAAACAACAAGCAAAAATGCCAAGTCAAAAATATTGTAATCAATGCAATAAGAATATATCCAGCCCCAATTGGGCCAAGCACCAAAAGATTTGTGACCCAGACAAATACAGAACTCCCACAAAAATATGCCCCAAATGCAATAGAAAATATAACATGCAATACTTCACATATACACATAAAAATACTTGTTCTGCACAGTCATCAATATTGCCCCCACAACCATCCACATCTGGTCTGAAAAGGAAGCATGAAGCACCTGTTAATGCTGGACCTGCAAAGCAGCTATGCTATGCACCTATCCATAGCAGTTTTAATGCCCAACTTAGGGATTATCGGTTTGTATCAGAGCCAAGATGTGACATTGAGAATTTTTTGAACAGTGTAAATCCTGATCTGCAGGCAATTCTAAATGCACAAAATGGCTCTTATAAGCTGTCCCTCAAATTGTATACACAATATAAGAAACCAAATGGCACAAAATTTACACAGCCCCACATAACAGCAACTGTACCGGTATATTCAAATGCAAATTCAAACACAATAATAAGCAGATTGATAGATCAATTAAATATTAAACACTCTGAATTTGCAGCAAAAGAGTCTGGATGGAGCCTATGCGGCTCTCCACACAGGTTATATGTTAATATTTCTGAATTCACTCCATTACAAGGATCTACATATTTGCCATTACCTGATAATATTAAAAACAGAAGAGCCGTGGTTAATATTGAAAATACCGACCAGAAATGCTTTTTGTGGTGTATTTTAGCTGTTTTGTATCCAGTTTCAAGGAATCCTGAGAGAATAACTTATTACAAACAACATGAACATGATTTTGACGATGCAATGGAGGGTTTAGAATATCCAATGTCTGTACAGAATATTGATAAATTTGAAAAAAGAGCCAGGCATATCAATGGCAAACAATTATCTATTAATGTATTTATTTGTTCCACTGGCCATTGCCCGATAGAACCTCTCAGAATCAGTACAATTGATGATGAATCTGCTGGTCCGATTGATCTGCTCTTAATTGAAGGGGATGGCACATATCATTACACTCTGGTACATAATCTTGAAGCTTTAGTGAGAACACAATTAGACAAATCCAATACAATATTCAAGTTGTGCAGAAGATGTTTATGTGTATTTGATGGTAGAAAAATGGTGAAGAGGGTTCCTGAAGAGAATGTAAAAATTGCCAAAAACAAATTAATTGAGCATCTGAAATATTGTGGCAATCATAAACCTGTTCATATGGTGATGCCAATGCCAAGTGAGAATTGCAAATTCAAAAAGTTTGAAGCCTTGTTGGAACACCCAGTATATATTGTCTGTGATTTTGAATCAATTCTCAAATCTCTTGCATCCTGCAATCCAGATCCTGAAGAATCTTCAATTACACCATACCAGCTACATGAACCTTCCAGCTTTTGTTATGTGGTTGTACAGGATGGTGTTGTTACTAAAGAATATTCATACATGGGGCCAGATGCCATCAAAATATTTGCACATAGAATAGAAAATGAGTGCCGTGACATAGCATCTAACATCTTATTAAAATCAAAACCCATGTTGCCTTTAACAGAGAAACAGATTGAAGATTTCAACAATGCAGAAAAATGCCCGGTATGTGATTCTGAATTTTCAGATACAAATATCAAAGTGAAACACCATTCTCATACAGATGGTCGATATAAACAGGCCCTGTGTAATAGCTGTAATATTAAGATCAAGAGACCAAAATTTGTCCCCATATTTTGCCATGGAGCATCCAATTATGATTTCCATCATTTGATCAGATATGAGGGGTTTGAGAAGCAGAATTTAAATATTTTAGCTGAAAATGATGAAAAATATATATCTATTAGCAAAATAATTAAAGTTAATGGTGTTCCTATTCACATAAGATTTCTTGATTCTTACAGAATTTTATCTGCTAGCCTGGCTACACTGGCCACTCAATTATCTGATGATCAATTCAAAATCACACGTGGATTGTTTCCAAATCAGGACCTGAAATTAATTAGGCGGAAGGGTGTATATCCATATGATTATGTTACAGATTTTTCTAAATTTGATGAGTGTTCCCTGCCTCCACAACATGAGTTTTACAGCAAAATCAGAGGTTCTGGAATCACAGATGAAGATTATCACCATGCCCAATTGGTGTGGAACAATTTAAAATGCCGGACATTTGGTGATTATCACATGGCTTATTTGAAACTTGATGTGACCCTCTCAGCTGATATAATGCAGACATTCAGAAAATCTTCTATGCAAAATTATGGACTGGACCCAGTGTATTTTTACAGTGCCCCGGGCCTAGCATGGGCTGCAATGTTTTTGAACACTAAAATGCAATTGGATCTGATCCAAGATCAAGATATGTATCTGTTTATGGAGCAATGTATAAGAGGAGGCATGGTGCAATGTTCTCAGAGATATGCCAGAGCAAATAACAAATATATATTCGTGGTTATGATCCAGCACGGCCATCAAATTATATATTGTATGTGGATGCAAATAGCCTCTATGGTCATGCCATGATGCAAAAACTGCCATATGCAGGGCTTGAATGGGTTGAAGATTTCAATATTGAAGATCTTCAGGACTTTGATGACAGTAACTATGGCCTCTTCTTAGAGGTTGATCTGACAATTCCTGATGATTTACACAACATATTTTCTGATCTGCCCCCAATTCCTGAGGTTCAGTGCTCACCTGGCTCTAAACAGAAGAAGCTCATGATGACACTGGAGCCAAAACAAGGCTATGTCATATATTACAAGAACCTCCAGTTCCTGTTGAAACATGGTGTTCAAGTGACCAAACTTAGAAAAGTTTTGAGGTTCAGGCACTCAAGATGGTTGAAATCATATATTGATACAAACACGGAGCTTCGAACATCTGCAAAGAGCCAATTTGATAAATCTTTGTTTAAATTGATGGTTAATTCTGTGTATGGCAAAACTATTGAAAATGTCAGAAAACATACCGATGTTAAAATAATTACTGACCCCAGCCTGAGCAAAAAATTGGTTGCAAAGCCTAATTTCAATTATAGAAGAATTTATGATGAAAATATGGCACTTTTCAACATGAAAAAAACAAAGATTAAGTTTGATAAACCTATTTATGTAGGGGCTGCAATATTGGAATTGGCCAAATCACATATGTTAACATTGTATTATGATGTGTTGAAACCTTTTTATAAGGATCGTGTAAAATTGATGTACATAGACACGGATAGTTTTATTCTTGATATTAAAACAGAAAATGTTTATCAAGATATGGCACAGCCAGAATTGTTTAAATATTTTGATACCAGTGAATTGCCAGGCCATTTGAATATTCAACCCCACAACAAAAAAGTGCCCGGCAAGTTAAAAGATGAGACACTTGGTGATGTTATTGTGGAATTTGCTGGGTTAAGTGCCAAGATGTACAGTTTTAAAACATGTAGTGGTGTTGCTGCTAAAAAGGCCAAGGGTATTGGCAAAGTAGCTGTGGAAAAAGAGCTTAAATTTGAGGATTATAAAAATTGCCTTAAATCCCAGAATTTAATCAGAACATCAGAATCCAGAATTCAGAGTGTGGATCACTTATTGACTTCAAATGTTGTAAGAAAAGTGGCTCTGGACCCACATGATGATAAGAGATGCATTTTATCATGTGGCATACATACTTTACCATGGGGTCATTGTGATTTGAAAAATGGGAATCAATGCACAAGCACAGAGCATGATTTGAAATAAATAAACATGCCTATGAACTTATTTGGGTTCAAAAAACGGGCTATTATGGAGCTGCCAACACCACAACCCTCTTCTGATATGATATCTAAACTGAGTGGCTTGTTAATTATTCATCTGAACAGCATATTTACAGATGTTGATGATGAAACAGGTAAAATATTGTACATATTTAACAATAATTTAAATCATTACCAATTACCTGTAGGTGGGCAATTGCAATTTATTACAACCCCTGAGGGTGATGTCAAAATTTCAGTAGGGAGAAATATTTACAGAATTAAGCACTCAAACATGGTTTCTGGCACTGTTTATACTGTTTCTGCTGGTGACTGCTTATATATTGAGGTCCCTGGATCCTATGATAAGCTTATACCCTTTTTTATAGAATTAAGAATCAAATACTCTATAATAAATAACTACTAAACAAAATGCCTAATGATATTTTTGGCCATACAAGACATGAAGATCACAGTGATGAGATTCTGATGCTTGATGTCAGAGTCAAGAAATTAAGAAGTGATTTACAAGCTTTACAAACTACACTCAATGCCAGTCTTCAATTAGAAATTACAAATTTGCAATCACAATGCATGGACCCTCTTCTTAAAATTGATTCTGAACTCAAATTGCTGCTTCAGAAATATACTGATTTGGCTACATTGGATAATTTTCAAAGTTTGGAAGAGGCTGTAGCAGCTCTTCAAGCCAAATTTAAGACCCAGGCTAACAACTCTGAGCAATTGAAACAGCAATTGGAAGAGCAAATAAATAATGTCCAGGCACAGCTCCAAACAATTGTCAAAAGCATAAAATCACAAGAAGATTTTGATCTAGTGATTTCCACTCTAAAGGAACAGATTCAGTCACTCCAAATACCTAATCTGGACCCCTTGAACAATGCCATAGCCGAGGTTAAAGAAAAAATTGAGACACTTGAAAATTTTATGAACAATTTGCCATCTTCTGATGCTTTAAATGCAATAACTCGGAGTGTTGCAAATATTAAGCTGCAACTTGAAACATATGAAGATTTTGGAAAAATTCAAAGTTCCATAACCCATCTTGAAGGTACAATAGCAGCAGTGCAAAGTGATTTGGCAAATGTACTTGAATCCAGATTGCCCGGGATTGTAGATACCCTTGTCAGTGTCCAGCAACAAATCACAAAGCTTGAAAACCTCAACACTGAATCTGAACTGTCTCATTTTCATCACTTGATCGATGATATTCAAACAAAACTTGAAATTTTACAACAATCCACACCCTCTCAGGCAGATATAGCCCTGCTCCAAAATGCTATGCAAAATGTGGCTGATGCTTCTGAATTACACAATGTGAAATTGGCACTTGAATCTTTGCAAAATACAGTATCAAATCTGCCCACATCACAGGAACTTAAAAATATTAAGAGAGCAGTGAATAGGATATTGAAATCAGAAGATATCAAGAATATCCAGGCAGAGATCAAACATCTCACTCAGGCAGTGGCCACTCTTCCAACCAATCAACATATTAATGAACTGCATGCCCTGTTTGAGGATATCAGAAGGCAGGTCCATGATCTTACAGCTCAAAATTCAAAATTGGCAGTTGTTGAAAATTTGCAACAAATTGTAGCTAATATCAAGCAACAGCTAGGAACCATGGAATCCAATCAAGCAAATGCTCTGTCTGTTTTTGCCACCCAGCTACAAGAAATTGTGCAACAATACAAAAAACTTGTTGTGGACATAAAAATCAAGCCAGGCCATGATGATGTTGTTAGGACCATCAATGAGCACCTTGAATCTGTAACAAGCAGATTGCTCACAGCAGAAAAGGAAATAACAGGCATAATCGAGAATCCAAAACATTCAGTAATTCTTGAATTGTACAGCATCCCCAACAAAGAATATGATTCTCCATTTACACCAGGTGGTAAAATATATATGCTGTCCCCTGCACAATTTTATTACCAATTTTTTGTTGGGGGCACATTGAGACCAATCAAGATCAAATATTGGCTTCAGCCACAGGCACACCACTACCCTACCTTATCAATAACAAATGCTGATAACAAAGTGAAAATCAGCAGTGTAGAATTGGAGGATTTTACAGATCCCAATACATTGGAAACAGCCTATACTGAAGATGATGGCTCTTTGGAATTTAAAATACAAATAGGGGACAAATTATATTTAGAAAATCCTGCAGTTTCAGCTGCTGAACACCCCATAGTTGCAATATTCTTGTTTTCATATTATGTCTAGAGAAATTATTGTTGATGAATTACACAGACAAGCCCGACATAATTTTAAGAGACTCCCAGTAGTCACAAAGGGCATAGATGATTTATGGCAAAGCGACTTGATTGAAATGGCAAGTGGACAGTTGAAAAACTTAGACAAAATCAACAAGGGCTACAAGTATCTACTCACTGTAATAGACACATTTTCAAAATTTGCCTGGGCTGTGCCACTCAAATCCAAGACTGGGGCATGTGTTACAGAAGCTTTTAGAACAATTATCAATCAGAGTGGAAGATCCCCGCGCTATTTGCAAACAGATAATGGCAAAGAATTTTATAATTCAGTGTTTCAACAATTTATTAAAAGCCAGGCAATACAACATTATTCGAGTTACAGTGACCTCAAGGCCTCAATTGTAGAGAGATTCAACAGAACCTTAAAAAATCTTATGTATAAACAATTTACACTTCAAGGTAATTATAAATGGATTAATATTCTTCCAGAACTTCTACATAAATATAACAATTCTGTCCATTCCACAATCAACATGAAACCCTCTGAAGTAACTTCATCTGATGAGCAAAAATTGATCAGCACTGTTTATTATCCTAGATATCAGCCAACAACAAGAAAAGCCAAATACAAGATTGGTGATCAAGTAAGAATCAGCAAATATAAGCACTTATTCAAGAGAGGCTTTACAAGAAACTGGAGCACCGAATTATTTACAGTGGTTCAAGTTAAACCCGGGACCCTTAACACATATATAATAAAGGATCACCGAGGAGAAATTCTCAAAGGCAGGTTCTATGAACAAGAGCTCAGCAAAACTAAACAGCCTGACACATATCTCATAGAAAAAATCATCCGCAGAAAAGGCAACAAGTTACTTGTCAAATGGCTAGGACTTCCAGAACACAGCTGGATCGATGCAAACAAAATAATAATATGAACACCTGGGATGTTATAAAAAGGCTGCCAGAACCTGAACAACAGAATAAGAGAAATGGCAAATTGCTACCTGATAATATTAGGTGTCTTATTGTTGGGCCATCTGCTTGTGGTAAAACTACACTAATGGTTGATAATTTTTTTATTGGCACCCAACTGGTTAGACTGGAAAAACAGGCACTTGTATATTTTTTCTAAGAGCTTGGAACAATTAAAATATCAGCAGCTGATGAAGCTATATGATGGATTGGATATTGCAACTTTTGAAGCAGATGTTAAGCCACTTCATGAATGTCTCGATAATTCTGTTGTTGTTTTTGATGACATTATACTGGATAATCAAAACAAGGTTAGGAATTTTTTTACACAGGGCCGACACAAAAACATTGATTGCTTCTACCTGGCACAGACTTTTTCAAAAATACCCAAGCAGCTGATCCGGGACAACAGCAATTTTATATGTGTGTTTCATCAAGACCATACCAACCTCAAACACATACATGATGAATATGTAGGTGGGGACTTGAGCTACAATGATTTTTCCAAGTTTTGCAGCAAGTGCTGGAACCAGGACAGTTATGGGTTTGTCACAATTGATATGACAAGAACACCCAACAGTGGCAAATACAGAAATAAAATCAACAATTTTCTAGACATTGAAACATATATAAATAAACATGAAAAGGCCAATCATTGATGATCTCAAGTTAAGAGATTATCTTGTAAAAAGATTCAAGGGATGGAAATCAGAGAACCGAGGAATTTATGAAAAACACAAACAAACAGAACAGCCTGTAATTGATGCTATTAATAATTTAGGTAAGAATATCAAAACTGTTACAGAGCTAAATCAAAATTTGATCACATAGCTTGTACCTGTAGCTGCTAGGAACATATTAGATTATCCATTCACCCCACTTTCCAGTATTCATACACCTAGTCCTGTTGCTCCTAGAAGAATTGAGGCTAGTCAGGATCCTATTGAATTGGGTCTTCTTGCTCAAAAATATTTAACCACACCTAAAGACAATAAAGATGAGGTTTTTGGCTTATATGCTGACACAGAGCTTGATGGTAGCATCATACATAGAATTGGCAATTTCAGAGTAACATTTATGGGAGATGATATAATTGTATATTCAGAATCTCGACTTGGAGAAAAGAGTGCTTTTGTTAAGTACCCCGGAACACCTGGATTGTGGGAACTGATGACTAGGAAAAGACCTGGCAGCTATACAGATCAAGATTATGAGGATTACAAAGAAATATTAATAAAATCAGATGCTCTATACCAGAACAATGATCCCACACAAAAAAGGGTTAAGTCAAGCAGTGGGGCAAAATACAATAATTTAATCAAGCCCATATGGTCACAGATCAAGACTGGCAGTGGAATCAAACAATACAACACCCTGTCCAAAGAATTTGTGTGGGTTGATGATGTCAGGAAACTTGTAGATAGGTTATTGGTGATAGCTGGGGAGGAAAATGCTGGGAACAACAATTTTTACAATGAAAAGGTTGGAATTATGGACATGATAAGCACAAAATTGTCTAATTTTATAGTGAATGACACTAAGGGGATTGGATATCTCATAAAAATTATTAATACTCTACCCCCCAAATTTTGGAATATTTCTGAGGGTCGGGGCCTTGTTAATGACATTATAAACAAGCTGCCATTTGAACTACACATTCCAGGCTATCAATATTGTGGTCCCGGTACAAAATTGGACCAGAGATTAAACAGAGGGGATCCTGGTGTTAATCCTTTAGATGCTGCTTGTAGAGACCATGACATAGCATACAACACACATTCTGATCTTGACAAGAGACATGTTGCAGACAAGAAATTAGAAGAGGCTGCATTTGGCAGATTTGTAAGCAAAGATGCTTCTTTGAGTGAAAAAATAGCAGCATTGGGAACCACCATAGCTATGAGCACCAAACAAAAACTGGGGTGGGGGTTGTGAATATGTATATAATAAACCTACAATGAAGGCCAAGGGTGTTATGTATCAAATACCTTATGCAGGTCTCAAATCTCTTAAAACTATTGATAGCCTTTTGACCAAGAAGCAGCGCAAGAAAAAAAATTCTTGTATTGCAAAGGGGCATGGTATGAAATTGTTGCTTAGCACCCCCCCAATTAAAAAAATTACAGCAATCAAGAAAAAAATCACATGTGGGGGGATTTATATTTACCATCCCTGCCATCTTAGCTGCTCTCGGGGCTGTGGGGAGCTTGGCTGGGGGATCAGCTGCCATAGCAAAAACAGTAATAGATGCCAAAAAAAATAAGGCAGAATTGGATGAATTGAAGCGCCATAACCTGGCCATTGAGAAACAAGGCAAAGGTGTTAAGAGAGCCATGAATAAGTTTAAAAAAACAAGAAGCACTTACAAACCAAGATATTGAAGCTTTAATCAAGCCACTGGGCATCAAACATTTTAGAGGTGTGTACATGTCTGATTCTTTACCAGAACAACCACTCAACAAAGAGTGTGGCATTGTTAATTTGGATGAGTACAAAAATCAGGGCACTCACTGGATCTGTTATCTTAAATATTTAAAAGATGAGGCATTTGTGTTTGATTCATTTGGAGGTGTTCCACCTGAAAATTTAATAAAATATCTAAATTCATCTAATCTTTATTACAATAATGCTCGTGTTCAAAACTTCAGAGATGTTAATTGCGGACATTTGTGTTTATCTGTTCTTAGATACATGTCTCAAATAAATAAACCATCAATTGAAGATTTTCAAAAAGCCTTGTGGTATCTGAAACATCATGGGGGTATTTCATCTCACCAGCCAAAATTCAATATTAAAACTCAAATTACATGATGACATAGTGTATCCCAAAACAATAGCTCTCAGAGCATTTTATGGCATGTACTTAATCCCTAATATTACACACCACAACAACACAATTGCAGTAGGGGATGAAAAAATTGTCATCACTCCAGGGCAGTATAATCTCTCCACTCTAAATGCTCAATTACCCAGAGGTGTAGTGTTAAGTCAAAATTCTGTCACTCACAGAGTAGAGATTGTATCTGCCACAGAAACAGTGGATCTGGGTACTATAGGAGAGCTGTTAGGATTTGAGAACAACACAAAACTTGAACCAGGCATCAAACACACTGCTATGAATATACCTAAATTCTTAGCCATAGAGACTCTGAATATTCACTGTAATATAGCAGAGGGTATGATCACCAAATCAAATGGCATAGGCACTCACAAACAAACCGGCATTATTGCAACATTCAAACCTAATTCTGAATTTATGGAGCCAATCATCTACAATCCATCCCCAACATTATATTTTCCTGTGTGTCATAATAGAATAGATAATATTGAATTGATGGTCACTAATGAAAAAGAAGAATTAGTTGATTTTGCTGGAGCCACAACAACTGCAATCATAGAGATTAATATTTAAATAAAAATACATACAAGAAGAAAATGGAAAATATTGAGAGTTATGAGCTACAATCATTCCCCCCAAACAGGAGGACATTTGCAAATTTAAATCAACCCAACACAGAAATTGAGGTTGATCTTGATGTAGGGGATGGATTTATACACCCTCACAGAGCAGATCTATACATCAAATTTGATGTTGTAAAACTCGATGGAACAGATTATCCGGCAAATTCAAATATAAGATTGGTAGATAATTTTGTGCCGCATCTATTCTCTGAAATTGAGATCAGAAAGCATGGCGTTGTTATAAACAGAGTGGATTATCCCGGCATTACCTCCACAGCTTTGGCCACATTAAAATTATCCAAAACCGAGGCTTCATACTACAAAATCGGTGGATTTGAGGCTGGTGATAAGATATTATCTAAAAACCACACAGTGCTGTTCCCGATGCGCCTATTGCCAGGATTCTTCTCAGATTACAAAGATATTATGTGGAAGGGTGGGTTAAGAATCACATTTAGAAGAGCTGCAAATGATAACAATGCTTTGATGAGGTACAGTGCAATAAACCCTGCAGGGGAAGCTCTGCCCAATACCCTACCAGATGCAGGCAAATGCATTATTCAGACTATGGAGTTAAGAATCCCTGTTGTTGAATATGAGGCCAGTTATGCTCTTAAATACAAAGCAGATATTCTAAAAAATCCACAAATTCCTCTACAATTTTATACATATCAATGTGTACAGAAGCCCGCATCTGGTACATATTATGAGTTTGATGCTACAAATTCATTCTCCAGCATACAATTTGACATGCCTGATTTTGTAGTGGTATTGTTTCAGACTGGAAGACACAACAATCAGGAAAAAAATTCAAGTAAATTTGATAACTGCAACATCAAGAACATATATCTTAAAAATGGCAGAAATGAGGTCTTTCCTAGAGAGAATTATAATTTAGACATGTCCAAGAATGATTTCCTCAAATTATATGAGGCATTTACATCCTTCAAACGGGTCACTACAGGCAATACTGACATGTATTACACACCAGATGAATTCAAGGCACAGAGACCCATGTTTGTAATCAATGCTTCAAAAAGGAAACAAGTTGTGGTGAATGACAGAACAAATATTAAAATTATCTGTGAATTCCATGAGGCTTTACCTGATGATACTATATGTAGTGTTATTCTCATAGGTGAAAAATCATATGTTTATGATGTAAGAAATGAGAGGGTCACAGAGAAATTCTAGAGGGGCTCTGCATATTACATTGTTTTAATATTGGATATGCAAGTTGAGGCTGGGGTCCAATTAAACTTAAACTGGAAGTAAATATGTGTGGGTAGGTATGGGTGTGTGGCTCTTATAAGCATCTTGGCCTAGTTTTAAGTGTGGCCAAAAACAATATCAAGAGGGGCATATTTTTGACAAGTTTATGGACAACAATCTCACAGAAGTGCCTTTTGTAAGTGTAGCCTCATCAATCCGAGGGGGTTCATACTTTCTCATGGAATCCATGAGGGCTTTTTAGTGTTGCCCACGGGACGAGACGGGACAGGCTTTTAAAAATTCGAGACGAGACGAGATTGACCATGTGTCATGAGACAAACGAATATTTTCGAGACGAGACAGCAATTCCACGAGACTCCACGAGACGAGACAGGCCAAAGTCTCGTCTCGTGGGCAACACTAGGGCTTTTTTACAAAAATCTTGGATTAGACAGGGTTCCACACTTGAGCAAAAAACTCATATGGGCATGTTGAGCTTGTTTTAAGTGTAGCCAAATCTGCTTCAGGGGGGTTCATACTTTCTTGAGTTTATAATACCACAAATCCCACTACTGATGTTGCCTGCCTTGGCTCCTATTGTCCTGTCGGTTAGGTTATTTAAGGTAAGGTTAGGTTAGCTTAATAATACATTAATAAGAATGACCCTTCATGTCGATAATATTCCCTGGTGGGAAATTTTTTGTGCGTAAGACGAGAGAGGATAAGGCGAAATGGGATGTCCCGTTTCGCCTTAGAAAGTTAGTGTCACATAAACCACGCGAAATTGTATTTGGGGAGGTGAAAACGCAATAAGGCGAAACGGGCCGTAATCATGTCCCCGTGTGACCGAGAGTTGGGTGAATTTCTTGCGAATAACTTGTTTGCTTTTGCTATTGTTAAACACTTTAAATTCCTGAGACTGAGACTGAGGGCTCAAGCATTGGCCCCTGCTTGTTAGGATCGTTATTTTGGCAACGTTGAAAGAGACAATTTCAAGTCCACATTTAACTCCATATTTTGGTGAAAATAACTAAAAATGTGTTTATACATATTTAGCACATTTTTACTACATGTAAGTCCGTTACCTGGTGATGATCATAACTTGATATAAAAATGTTAATAAGCAGACGAGGATAACTGCGATGTGAAAATGGTGATGGACAATTTGCCTTGCCTGCTACTATCTTTGCCGTTGGTTGCACGTGTCCATTCTAGCATTTTCTAGAACTCGCATATTACCTCATATTAATTATCAGTCTAGCGTGGCATTCAAAATATATAAACTAAGAAGAATGGTAGCTTAAGAAATAAAAAAAGAAGAAATAAAAACGAACATATATAATTTTGATCGACTACTTGTTCTTCCAGGAATAAAGGAATATAGAATTCCAAGACTGGAGCCCTTGGACGTTCCCCAGATGATCATAGACCAAGGGAATGGTCCTGTGGGAATAGTTTTAACATTATCCAATTCGAAACACTACGGGCTAGGTATCGCCAAGTTTCACGGAGCAAAGTAAGTTCAGAAGAAAGAGGATTTTATAGTTTCTTGATATATTATATTCTTGGGACAGTCATACCTTTGGCATGCCTGATTGGTTCGTATTGATAAGAGACTGTGAATATAGTAATCTCTTAACTTTCTGGAATATGTACTCAAATGTGTGTGATAGAAATGTTCTCAGATAGGGGCACTTATCTCCTTAGTGAGTGCTCTTCTGTAGTGGGCATGAGCTCCCATTTTTATATTAATAAAACAGAGCATACATACAATCTCTCCCCCCCCTCTCTCTGTATGTGTGTGTGTATATATATATATATATACATACATACACACGCACGCACACACACACACACACACATATATATACCGGGTGGGCACAATTAATGTTGCCCTCCTCAGAGCCATCTGGAGCCCGTTCGAAGCAACGAATTGCGGTGAAACTTGCTATAGAGGCTAAGGGGACCGAAGGGGAAGCGAATTGTGACAAGAAAAAAAAATGTTTCAAATTTCACCACCAGGTTGAAATGTGGCGCTGAAATCAGGTGCACAGTGAACAACAATATCTCGGGAAATGATTCGTGTGCCCATTGATCACAGACATAAACTTAAATTACTGGTTGTTGTTATTTCAGCGCCAACATTTCAACCTGGTGGTGAAAATTTGAACTTTCTTTTTATCAGCATTCGATTTCTCGTGGTGTGCATTCCATTGCCTCTTATATCACGTTTTACCTCAGTCCTGAGTAGAGGAAATTTAAAGCACCACATTTGCATCTGGTGGTGAAAATGTGAACTAACTATATATATATATATATATATATATATATATATATATATATATATATATATATATATATATATACAAATGTACATTAGTAAATGTAGTGCGGAATCGTGAAATATTGGCACCGTGTTAAATTAATAGCATTGTCAGTTTGCTAAGAAACAGATCTTTGAAAGAAAAAAACCATTTTCTCCGCTTCGCTCGCAACAGATTACTGCATTTGAAGAGAAGGTGAGACAAAGTTTATACTTATTCCTTAAAAATAGTTGTTGAATACGATTTGTGTATGATGATGTTATAGATGGGATATTATAGTTATCGAATAACTAGTAAATGATCTGGGTTTTAGAAAATCAGAAACGTTAAACATAGGTAAATGCGTGTCTGGTATTTTGATAAAATGTTTATTAATGTGTATGCTGTAGCTGTGTTACGACATTTAAAACTATTCTCCGTACTTCTTCATAGAAATAATAGAGTACTTCATATTGGGTCATATGATAAAGGATTGTCCTACAAATACTATAAGGGATTCCATTGTCACTGGTAGTGGGACGCACAGAACACATTTTTACTGATAGTAAAACAAAATTTTTCTTACAGTTTTCGTACAATGAATTATGAAACTAAACGCTGTTGATTAAACATAACTACCCTTAGAATACTTTCCAATATTTATAGCTATAAGCAGGGCTCGAAAAACCCTGTCGCCAGGTCGCCATGGCGAATAAAAATTTCATCCTGGCGACTGTGATCTTATGCTGTAATATGTACGAAATTTTGACGATTCTAAGTTCAAATTGCAGTAAAGTGTAATTTAGCAAATGATTTTTTTTATTTTATCAACGTTGTGAACATTCCATAGAGTCAGTATGTATTTGCATTATTAATCCCCATTTCCTGCTTTCTCAAATAATTTAGCGATGTTTTGAATACCGTGATGCTCAGCATCATATACAGAGTGTTTCAAAAGTCGCACAACCCAAGCTTTGAAAATGTATATCATGAAAACCGCAAGAGATATTTACACCGGGTTTTCTGCATTATAAAGCCTCATCCATTGAGATAATTTCCAATGCTTAAAATTCAAAAATTCAATTCACTTCGTACAGAAAATTATATACATTAATAACTGACTGAAAGTAGCATTCAATTTTTTCCAGAAATGAACTTCTGAGTAAGAAAATATGTAAGAAATGATCGAAGGGTCATAATTAGACACTGATGCCATGTCAGTCTGTCATTTGCGACAAGTACTGGTCATGTGCAACATTTGATGAATTTTTGACTGGCGATTTTATGGGTTGAGTGAAAAGTGTCATTTTTTGGACATATTTCCGTATATGGCAATACTAGCAGGTCGAAATATAGTCAACAGTCGCATGCAACATGTGTCTAAGTACTGGCTATACATTACGTGAAAAATCGTAAATCAAGATTTTGTGCCGAAATTGGACTCTTGAGAGAATCCTAGGCTGCCCCTGGTTACATTGAATTCTCTTCGCTCACTTTCGCCTCTACTGTGCCTGTTTTTTTTTTAACTGATTCAGCATGGCGTATTCATTGGAGCAGTGCGTGTACATTTCTGAAGAGTATTTTACTACTCATTCTTACACTCATGTGCAAGAGGTTTTCCAATAAACATTCCTTACTTCTGCTGTACCTCACAAAGCAACTGTTTTACAACCAGTCAAACACCAACAAGTGATCCCACAAATTATTTAAGAGTTGGCATTTATTGTTGAAAATCAGTTCTCAGATTTTACAGCAAATTAACATTTTTTTAAAAAATAATGTAATTGCATTTATTTAGATAAATGCTAACATAAATTTATGAACCCAGTGATAGCCTACAGGATTAGTTTAGTGCAGAAAACCTGGTGTAAATATCGTTACGATTTTCATGATATACATTTTCAAAGTTTGGATTGCGCGACATTTGAAACATACTGTAGTATGCACAATTGCTACCTGGCACCTGATTTTCAGAGCTGGCGCCTAGCTTTGAAGAACATTTTTCGAGCACTGGCTATAAGTAAACATTTTTTGTCACGGATGAGACAAACAAAACCTGCCTCTTTACTTAATAAGAAATTTGTTGTAATTTCTGTGAATCTTCAAATTGTAAAAATAAATTATTCACGACAATGAGGGAAGGTACAAATATATTCTAGTGTAGTTGAAGCGGAACTGTAACAGTTAAAGGAGAAATTAATTGTTTTTTAGTGTCACGGTTGAGACACAATGTTAAAATAAACTTACAATATGTAAGATACCTTCAACCTTTTCAATTGTGTATAATACTTGAATTTTTATTAAAATGATAATTTTATATTGTTGACTCACAAGATGGAATAATGTTACAGCATTTAATTTGATTTTTAAAACTGAAATTCTAAGGCATTTTGACATGCGTGGAATATCCCTATAGTATTTACATTCTATGTATGTTTTGATAATTCACTCTGTTTTCAGCCAAGAAAGGGCAAAACTTTATAAAACCTAATATTCTAATACACTACAGTCTCGATGTACACGAGACAGTTGGACAGTCAGAGTCTCATCTTCATCACAGACTCCTGTCTTGTCTAGACAAGTCTCGAAACAGTGATCTCATTCTCACATACAGATCATCAAAACCTCATTTCTCAGAAGAAGAGATCACTGACCACCGTCTTCCTTTCACAAAACAAAGGATCTGGTTGAATTCAAAGTATATGGTTAAATTATTGCTAAAGCTCTTGTGCCTGTAAACCAATGAAAAGATTTCATGCATGGGCCAATAAGAGCCTCGCAATCGGCAGCGTGACTACCTTAATTTCACTTCAGAACAGGTTGCTGCGCAGTATAAATCGTAATTACACCTTGGCGGAATATTAAAAGTTATGAAACTGTATATTGGTGGTAGTAAAATGCTTCGGCTTAAAGCAAATCCGCTCTGTAGGATTTTTAAGCGTGGAATGTTAATTGCTAATCTTCATACCTATTCAAACACGATGTTTCGAGAGAGCATCTCTTCTCTTGTCTTCAGGTGAACATCTTTCTTCTCTTGGCTGCTGTTGGAGTTATTCATTGCTTGATTTCGTTTAGTTTTCTTCGCTTTTCTGCCACTTTGGGCTATCGCGAAGATGAGGATCAGTGATGATGTGATGAAATTGATGAAGAACACTTATAAAGAACACCCGTGTCCAGGATGGTATTCGAACCCGGGACTCCTGGCGTCGTAGGGCGCTGTGTTAATCACTCCGGTAAGATCGAATTTACCTCTCCGTATCTTCAAACAAGATAAATCCACTCAGTACCATCCTCACAAATTTCTTTCAGGTTCATATTGTCATTCCATCGTTGTCTTGCACATCCCACAGGTCTCTTATCATCAGGTTTACCAAACTTTTCTATCCTCCCCTACGTGTTACATGGCCTTCCCACTGAAGTATTTTTGATTTAATTATTCTGATAACATCAGGAGATGATTACAGATTTTTCCAGTCGTTCCCAAAGGGCTTACAGGGCCGCCGCGAAATGTTCCAATACTTGCACTGAAATGACATTTATTTGCTAGTCTACACATTGATTTAGAAGCGGACCATCGCATTAAGTTCAATTAATGATACGATTGTTCCAAATATGTGCTTATTTGGTACTTTTTACACGACAAATGTTTCTGAATTTAAAATATGTTTATTTTTCAACTTAAGGCAAGCAACCTAATCACACTAACCGAGCATTGCAAGTGTTAGGCCTACATTCTGACTTGGGCGCCGTGGAAAGATCTTGAAACACTACGGGTGCCGTTAAACGAAAAAATTTGGGAACCCCTGGATTATGTAGTTCGGTATCATGCAACTGTTTCCACTCCTCTGTTCTTTCACCAATTACGTTAATCCTTGAAAGTTATCCAAGTATTTCAAGTTATGATTACCCTAATACTGATAGTTGGTGAACACTACCTACCTACGTATTGTAAATGCCCTAAGACAATTGCATGTCTAAGAATTGCTATCAAGCTTGTTGGACCAGGAAAATTATTGTATTTGTCATTGCTTTAAAATTATAATTTCCTAAATGAAAACCTCACTTTAAATGTGAATGTTTTAATGTTAAAGAAAATCTTGTCATCCACGATATGAAATCGTAACTAAACTACAGCTCTTCTTTACTCTCTATCGAGCAGGCCTAGACAACTTGATACTTGCATTGTCGTCTGACTGCCACGTAGGAGACTCGGGTTCGATTCCTGGGGTGAATGTTTTCAGGTGGTAATTTTTTCCATTAATATCCCTGCATGGAACGGCTCTGGGGTTCACCCAGCCTCTAATAAATGGGTACCTGGGTGGTGGTGGTGGGGGTAAGGGCGGCCTGAGCGTGGTGCTGATCACATCACCTCCATAAATGCACAAGATTGTAATTATGTGGGGACCATGCCTCCGCATTACCCCACATGCCTTCACAGTACGTTGCAATATGCATGGGTTAACTTTACCTTTCTACCTGTACAAACTATATACAGGGTTAAATTAGAGATAAAGGCAAGAAAGAGAATTCTGTTCGTTCAAAACACAAAGTAACAGTTCAGCTGCATACCTTTATTTTGTATTAATGTTTACTAACTTGATACATGCATTTGTATGTTATAAAATATTTTCTTTTTGAGAAAGTGCAAGTAATATAAGGGTGTATTTCTCTTTCCAAGCCCCGATCCTAGGAACTACCATCTGGAATACAACCTTACATTCGCATCATACGGCATCGTAGGAGACTACACAGCCAAAGGACGGATTCTGTTGCTCCCACTTTCTGGACACGGATTCAGCAACCTCACAATGTGTAAGTATCGTTGCAAAAATATAATGTAACAGAAATTTGAATAGAGTTGCTGAAAGTTGATTCATTCGATTTCCAATTAGCATAATCCCGTAACTATCATTCGTGGATTAACTTGGCATACAATAAAATACGACCTCGTTTCAGAGTTTGAATTCCCTGCAAGAGGGCTCCACTAGCAGCTATGGTTGGTTCTGTTTTAAGCTTCAAATCATGCAGATGTTTGAAATTAGAATGGATCATTTCCGCATGAATAAATTTCAGTTTATTTACTTTGAATTCAATAATGTTAAAGCAGAATAATTTATAGAGGAGTTTAGTAGGAGATATTTTGTTTTTGTTATTCAGAGTTGGTTTTTTTCTCATTATGCCTAATCGCAATATTGAGGATGAGTGAGGATCATTGATGATTAGATGAAATTCATGAAGAGGCACTCGCAAATAACACATATGCAAAAGCCAGGACTCGAACCCAGGAGCCGACCTTCGGGGCGGAGTGGGTTGCACTGTGAGCTACGACGCCAGGTGTACCGGGTTCGAATCCCGACCTGGCCATGGGTGTTTGTGAGTATCCATTCATCAATTTCATCATATCATCACTCAGCGTCATCTTCGTGATTAGCCAAAAGTGAGTGAAAAGCAAAGTAAAATAAATTAAATCAACTGCTTGAGACTGGTGCAAATAGTGTAGTGCTGACACACCCATATCCATTTTAACCACCAACAACCTAAGGACCCTAACACCCAGTGGCGCAACCACAGGGTAGGGGGGACATTGCCCCCCCCCTTCGGCGTAAGTCAACTCTAGGGGGGCAAACGTTGACGGCCAAAGGCAGCTGCAAGTGGCACAGAGGAGCAATTGCCCCCCTCGATTTCAAATTTTGTGCAAATAAAAGTACATTTCGGAAAAATTCTGTGTCGGCAAGTTCAGAGCCGTAGCTAGGGGGCGGCGGGAATCGGCCATGGACGCCGAACGATCTAAATTAAAACAATTGTAAAAAAAAGAGAGAATGCCATGGCACCCCGTGTTATTATTGCGCCCTATTAAATCAATATTGTTTTCAGTTGCAAAAATTTGATCTAAAAATGTTCTTGCTCGCTTTCTGTAATGTGTGTTGTATATATGGATTGAATAAACTTTGAATACGTACGCAATTTAGTGCTATCGTGTTGCATATGTATTTTCTTATTCTATGTCGCTCCATGTTGCATAGGTGTAGAACATATCTTGTACATGAAAGGTATGGTATGTACAAAAAAAATATCTTCGGAGTGCATTTATCATTCATTTTCTGCTATTGAAAAATACAGTTTGTTTGCTTGTTTTCCATTATTAGCTAATGTGAAATTTACGGTGTTGGAAAAAATATTTTAAATCGTTTGTTCCAAACAAATGTTTTAGCACCGACTTCTAACCCCCTTTTTGCGTAATTTATGAGAATAATCGCGTCTTTTATACTACTACTACTACTACTACTAATAGCACCACTTGTGGTAATAATTATAATAATAATAATGGCATTATTGTTATTATTGTTATTATTATTATTGGTATGTTTATCCTGGTACTTGCCCCTCCCCCCAGGCAAAAAATCGTGGTTGCTCCTCTGCGTAACACCAAAAGAAGGGGTATGACGTTGCTTGCACGTATGACTTACCTTATTAAATTACGATTGTTCCTTCTGGAGTATTGGTATCTATGAAACATTTCAATCTTGTCCCATTGCCATGGATTACTATTTCTATGCTTTACTCCGGAATATCTTGGTTCAACTACATCCACGTGCACCAATTTCGGTATGGAACCAAGTGTCGTTTCTGAGCTTCCATATTGTTGGTAATTTGTAGCTTCCCACTGTTTTCATTTGTTATTATTTCGCGCCATTTATCCTCCTGATGCCTCGAAAGCATCTATTGGTTAAGGTTGATTTGTAAACTACTGGAATCTAAGGGAATTGACATTTGTAGTAAGTATAGATATCTGGCCTGCTGGAAAATACACATCTTCCTACCTATTCGAAGCCACAGCGCTTGGTGGACCTTGGTTTTCCAAAAACAATCATCTTCGGCAGAGGCGTCGCCGTCTTGAGGAGAAAGGCCGGTCCTAGCCCACTGTAAAATAGTAATCCCCTCCACAGTGATGTTCCCAGCAGGGAATTTTCCTAGGAACGGGGAGTTTTGGGGCCAAGAATTACAAGAAAGAGAAAAAGGGAGATACGTCCAAAAATGTGCAAGCATTAAAGAACTAAATCATTGCTTAATTTTAACTCACGGTTGTTTATGATTTTCCTCTTCTAGTGGAGTATAAACGGTTGAAATATTGTATTTCGTTTCAATCTGAAAGCTGATTGATAAAAAGTGCGTGTTATAAATTTAATTAACAGTGAAGACCCAAGATAAAACAAACTTCGTAAATTTAATGTCTAATAAAATGGAAATAAATTAAGTACATAGTACCTACAATATTTATGCACCCAAATTAAATTTAATATACCAGTTTCTTTTTTTGTGGCACGCGCCCACACAATTGTTCACAAGAACCTAATTTGAAGCTAAATTAACCTTAACAACTCCTAAAATCGTTCGTACACCCTACTGGATCGAAATCTATGGATAAACCCTCAATTAGCGTTTTTTTTTTGTTGGAAGTGAAAGAGGGAATTTGTAAGGTCGAAAAGGGATTTTTTTGGAATACGATATTGAAATTTCCCTCTGGGGCAGGATTATCAAATTTCCAGTCATACACACAGAGAGATAAATAGAGGAACAGGGGAACAAAGAACGGGAAACAGAAGAAATAGATTGATATAGAATGAGATAATCAAACAGAGGTAGGATGATAGAAATAATAGAAAAACAGAGGGGGGGAAAAGGATGCAGCTCGACCACGTTGAGAAGAACCTCAAGCTTCCCCTTAGCTTGCCACATGTATAACTCCCCCCACCCTCCCCCAACCCTTGTTTAGTTGTCAAAAACTTAAACATCCTAAAACATTACGTCTCTGCTTTCGCTGTCTACGGCGTTACCCTTCGTGATGATACAAAACACTTCGCACTGAATAAATATGAGGACGATATGCAGAAGAACGCTGCACATTTTGGCAACGCAAGGGTGGGGTTAAGTGAGAGTGGGGTAATGGTGAACTCTTATGGGAGATGCGCATCTTGGGTTACTTGTTAACAACTAAAATGCTTCGAATTATGATTCACTTATTCAGTATTTTGTGATGAATAATTTCATTGCTCACAGGCAATGTTGCATTAAAATCTGGTTTAGGAATATTACATTTTACAAACTGGCAATGTTCACTATTACCCAGCGTCGTGGGGGTAATGGTGAGCATATTTGATATTATGTAAAAATTATGTTATGTATGATGTTCGGTTACTTCTTAAGGGGTCGATTTAACCCAAAGGCCAAGGAACCTATATACTATTTCTAAACAATAGTTGTATAACCTTGAAAATGATATGAAACATAATAAAAGTCAAAATATAAACCCTGTCAGACAATAAAACATAAAACAGTTCAAACAATTCAAACACAGTTTATATGTATCTTAATATACAGCGTGTCCACAAAGAGACTCCAACTTTTTGAAAGTCTATAACTTTTTCATTTTAAATTGTACAGCTGCGATTCCGGAAGCAGCAGAAGCAGAAACTCAAAAAGTTTATGTGGTAACGTTTTAGTGCGCGCAATAGCCGTAGTGGCGCTGCAGCAATCGATTGTTTGAAAATGGAGATTCCAAACGAGCGTGCACAGGTTGTGTGGTTGTGTGCAGAAACGAAATCACTTATTCAAGTGCAACGAAACTTTCGTCGTGTGTACAATAAGGATCCTCCGACATCCACGACTATAAAGAAGTGGTGTGATCAGTTTTTGGCGACCGGCAATGTTTTGAAAGGACACTGTGGTGGTAAACCCAGAATCCAGGAACAGGTTGTAGAAAATGTGCTGAGGTCATTCGAAAGGAGTCCACAGACGTCAGTAAGACAAGCAGCGAGAGAACTTGGTATGAAACGGTCGACAGTTCACACAGTTCTTCACTGCTTGTCTTACATCTGTGGACTCCTTTCGAATGAACCTGTGCACGCTCGTTTAGAATCTCCATTTTCAAACAATCGATTGCTGCAGCGCCACTACGGCTATTGCGCGCACTAAAACGATACCACATAAACTTTTTGAGTTTCTGCTTCTGCTGCTTCCAGAATCACAGCTGTACAATTTAAAATGAAAAAGTTATAGACTTTCAAAATGTTGGAGTCTCATTGTGGACACGCTGTATTAACATCATTGTTAATGCTAATAAATTGCAGGATAACTCTCATTTAACAGCTCGAGATGACGACCGTTCCCCATTAGCACAAAACTCGCCATTTCTGAAGTTACAACCCTCCGTATTCAAAGCAAGAATAATACAGCAACACTTCTCTGACTTCCTACTTTTTTAGATTCATATGTGGAATCTAGAATGATTAAAACAAATAACACTAAACCTCCTTCCTAAATGTGTCTTCTGCTTACAACAAATCGCAAACAAGCACAAAAACTGTTTCACTGCTGAAATACAGTAATGGCGATATAAGGTAGAATTCACACCGACGCGACACGCGACATTCGATACGAGATACGTGTCGCTTGGAAGCCAACACTCAGTAATCAATGCAACCTTTCGAACCGAAGAGACACGGCAAGATGCACGTGTCGCGTGTCGCTCGGACTGTGCCGTTTCCTCAATACCGTGCAGCGTGTCGCTTCAGTTTGTTGTTCGCGTATGCGCAGTGATCGTTTCATTGCAACGAGCTATATTTAGACTCTGGAAGATAGCCAAGCCGGGATCATATTTGAACCTCGAATTCGCTGATATAATAAAGTATCGATATGCACAATGTTTTAACAATGTTTTAAGATTTAAGCAAAACGCTTTTTTCGCTTTATCAAGTTTTTTCATGCAGTTATCGGCTGTAATTTGTCTTCAACTTCATGTAAAGAGGCCGTGCTTTGGTCATTTACCTGACTAAAAAAGCCAGCATATGGAGGCACTTTAGTCCAAAATATATTAGTCAACATGGTGCCGGGCCGCGACCCGATAACGTGCACTCGTATCAACTTGACTGAGCAGCGAAAGGTTCTGCTGAAAGTGGTTGACAACTATCATAATCCCAATATCATATTTGAGTTGTGAGTTTTCGTTTTTAAGTCCATTTTATGCACAAATAGACTAATCAGAACTGGATCTGCCCGGTGCCTCCACCGGTTATCGAACCCGGGATCACAAGGAGACGACGTTACCATCTTGTCTTCCATATTTTTATATTTGTCAACAATCCTACACTTAATCAAACTATTATTACTCTTTATGAATATGCTAGAATTTATTTATTTATCAATATTTAATTTCATAGGTACATAGACCTAAAATCTTAAATACTGTAAAGATTTACGAGGAAAATTCATCGGCTAAGGGCATTGACTTAAAAAAAAATGCTGTGACATGGTTTCACGAAGGTTGAGAACCATTTCTCTAGTATTTAGGTATTATCTTTATTCAGGCTGAAAAGTCTAGCGTATACAATTTGAGGTCAGTGCATATTATTTCTCAGTTTTCTCATGCACAACATGCCTCTCCCAAGTTTCAATAACTTGCACAAATTTTACAACGCAATTTACATACAACAATGTCACTTGTTACGTTTTTTTCTGGTGACTAATAAACTGGTGCAATTATATCGGTACAATTGCCGCGTGTCGCGTGCATCTTGTCTCTTCGGTTCGGTGTGAAACTCTCGTGTCGCGTGTTTCTTCGGTGTGAATTCTCACGGAAGATGGCAGCACCAATCAAGCCTTCTTGAAACTTGACGGAAGCTTCAAACTTGTGTGTTGGCAAATACCCGGCGTTCAGCAATACCCCTCGCTCTCTTACTTAGTAAGGAGCTGATTGAATCGCCCGGGAAGCCAGAAAACAGCGGCGATGGGACTCGATTCGCTGACCACGTGTCACCAAATGAAAAGCCGTGACGTCATACTTGTTCTATCCCTTGGTTCAACAATTTATCTTATTCAAGATTGTCTGAAACTATTAACTGCCTTGAACAGTTGGTGTTAGCTATTTATTTTAAACTTGCATCATGATTCCAATTACTGCTTTCATAAACCATTTTGTATTCTTGCATATTTCAGTCGATCTCAAGGTGAAGTGGGTGATAGACGGCGAGCCTATGTACAAAGGAGATGAACTGTACATGAAGCTTAACAAATTTAGGGTGTACATAAACTCGGAAAGCGGATACTTCCGTCTCGACAATTTGTTTAATGGAAACAGGTTACTAGGTAAGCTGTAACAATTTATGTAATTTTAATTACAATAATTAAAATTAACTAGTCATCGTATGCGGGTATGTTTGGGAAATCACTTAAACATAATTCCACATATAAACATAGTTATTAATGAAGTTATTTAGAATTGAGAAGTTCAATATGTTGTGCCATGATTTTGGTCAAATTTTGTCAAATTTGTTAAATTCCAATATTACCTGAGTAACTCATCTTTAGTATTCCCGCAAAGGATAGAAAATACGTCTTGCTATAATTTTCCTGGAAGATTCAAGGAACTTCGCGTAGTTTAATTAAAATATATTAAAATATAATTTATTTGCTAAATCATATTTTAAAAATAGCTGTTACGCTATTTCAGTTAACGGCGAAGACAAGCACTTCGATACTTTTCCATTCAAGGATCAAATTCTTAAAATTACCAAAAAATTAGAATTCAGTCTCATTTCAGATTTTGTAAAAAGTGAGTGAAAAGTTAATAAACATTCAGCCTTAATTCTTTTAGAATTATAATGGCGTTATATTTATTTCTATCAATTTTTAATGATCTTGTGACATTTTGGCGAAATTCTAATGGCGTTATATTTATTTCTATCAATGTTTAGTGATGTTGTGACGTTTCAGTACAACAGTTTAATAACGTGCCATTGTTGTAATAAAACCAAACTCCCATGTGACCATCATAAATTAATTTACGTTATATTTCAATAAATGTTTACATAACCCTACTCAATTTGCAAGCATTCATTATCATGTACAGAAGAAGAAACACTGTTTTAACTACTGTATTGTTAAACGAGATGGAACTAAACTTATTATAAGTTTTCAATTGTTGCAAATTTTAAAAGGTTGCTGCCAGATGATCATGAAACACCTACACATTCCTAACATTTCCCGAGATCTACAATAACATATACATTTCTGCAGTACTACGATCCATCTGTGATTATTTAGTTGTAAATTTTAAAAAAAAATAGTTCATAAATGTTGATAGTCAGTACCGAGAGTCATCTGTGCTTCATCAAAAGAACTATATAAAATTGCGACAAATAATTGCTACTACAGTCGAGCAGAATTAACTTGAGATAAATGGCCGCTCTGTGAGTGATGCAACTGCGCTCGAATTGGCTAGAGCCGGGGACTTCCCGCTGTAACGGGCCAATGGAAACTCTAATGCTCGGGCGCGCGAAATGTTACCAACTGTTGAAAGGACTCACGTGCAGTGACTGGTGAAGCAAGCGAAGTGGCAGTGTTTCCAAATTACGGATTAAATGTAAAGAATAAACTGTTTACCCATTTATTGTATAAGATAGAATACTTATAATGCTTATAATTTTCTTAGCATGTCCTCTTAATACAGTGATATTTCCGTTGCACAATGTAATTATTTTTCAAATCTCCCATCTCCCGTTGTCAGCTGATTGCCCGTGATTCGCGTGAGAGTCAAGCGTTCGCTGTATGTTGGTGCAGCGGCGCCGGCAGCCATTTGTCTCAAGTTAATTCTGCGGGACTTGTAGTACATAATAACCACTATAATCTTTTAATTACAAGTGTTTGTGTGGATGGGAAGTGAGTTATTCGTCATTCCGAGGTGCCCCGTTAAATACACATCAACGCTCCGAGGTAAAATTTGCACACGAGAAAATACATCCATGATTCATTAGACACGTGTTAAAATGTTGTCACAATAAACATTTATGTACTTACCCCCTGGAAACTGCATTCTCATACAATCCGAAAAAAACAAACATAAAATAAGCAAACAATAATTTCATTATTTCATTGGTTTTGTTATTAAATGTTCCACTTCTACATTGTTTGATCCAGTGGGTCTGACTGACATGCAGGAAACCACAGGTATTTTATCTATTCTTTTTTATTAACACCTGAAGTTTGACAAACTACACAGCAGTAGTGTAACTAACACACTCTGCACCCGTCCCCCAGCAACTTTCAGTTGTGCGCCCCTACTCTTTCCAGAAAAAACTTTATTTTCTAAAATATTAATTCACGCCTACATTTATACAAATATGAAAATACATACATGTAATTTGAATCAATGTAAAAATTGGTACGAAAGTTTAAGATACAGACAAACTGTAAAAAAAAGTTCATAATTACATATGAAAATGCACTAATCTGGTAATTCACTTTGCAATTTTCTAGCAGTGGCGACGATTGGGTTCCCAAACTGGGAGTGTTAGGTGCCAAAACTGGGGGGGGGGGGGGTCAAGGACAGTATACTTTCCCTTGGTAGATTAGGTTTAGCATAGTGCGGGGGCAAAAGTAGCAAAAAGTTGGGGGGACTGCCCCACCTCCTAATCGCCGCCACTGTTTTCTAGTTATTAACATTTTCTGTTTGCAGTTTCAGGAGCATAAAAATATAATATGTTTGGTTGAAAATATACGCCGAAAGTAAAACTTTTATGAACTATCGGTCTTACTTAATTTAACATTCTTACTTCGATCTCGAAGCTCGTGCTTTCCCGACACAGAGAAAGAAGTTTATTTAAAACAACCAAAAGTAGTTCCTGAAAACTAAAAAAAATCTTTAAATAGGCGACAATACAAGTGACTGTTGACCAGAGTCAAGTCCTTTTAGTAATGGTGCATATTTTGTTTACAGTTACCATAAAAGTTTGATCAAAATTACCTATCAAACTTTAGTAAAGGCTACAATGTTTTTCTGTCAACAAAAATCTTAGACAAGCATGTTTTGCTAATTTCAACAAATAAGATTTTTTTTTACGAATGTACACAGAAAAATTTATAACAGCTATTTTTAATTTTCGAAATTTGTAACAATGATACATTGCTTTACGACTTTCAGGGAATACGATGAACACATTTCTCAATGAGAACAGCAAGGAGGTCATCCAAGAGTTGAACCCCGGAATACAAGATGCCATAAGCGAGTTGTATTGGGCAATTGCAAAACGACTGTTCGACACCGTGCCTTACAAGAAGATATTTTCTGGACTATGATAAGCATTGTTAGTGTACATATTATTGACCCTATTAAAGAAATTTATCTAAGAATCAGTTGTTTATTTATTCAGTACGTTTGTGATAAGTGTCGATATACTAGATGTGCATTTTGGCAGTGTTCTATTATTATTAATAATTGTTACGAGTATGCCTCAAATCGTCAGAAATAAAGTGTTATTTGTAAATTGCTTAGAACATTTCTTACGTCCATCTCCCGTTCCAATCTTTCTGTTTGGTCTTTCTTCACATTATTTTCTCTTCGAGCGATCATGTCCCAACACTGGTGCATGACGTTCCTCGTCCGAATTGGACATAGCCGTCTAACGCATCGTCATTTGCTGCAAGGACTGGATGGACCCTTCGTTGTGCCGTAGTTGTGACGTTGTTTTACGTTTTCGACATATTCTTCTCGAATGTGCCGATTTTATTTATCTCAGACAGTATTTTAAACTTCCCAACGATTTGTCATCCATGTTGGGAGACGATGACAGTGTCTTAACCAATGTTTTTACATTTTTGAAAAGAGGCGGGCCTCTTGCTCTGTTTCTGAGGTAGTTTTAAGCTATCCTTACCTCTTTTAATGTGTTGTGTTTGTCCTATGCAGGTCCACTTACAACTTGCACTTTTAAACTTTATCAAGGGTTTTCTACCCCCTCTTTTATTTCAAGGTAAGGGTTTTAGATAAGTGGATCTTCCCCAAGGGTGCAACATGTCCTAAGGTGTCGACGCACCCAACAATTTATAATCAATCAATCTTATTTCTCAAGCCGGCCCACGTGGCGGAGTGGTTAGCGCATCTCGCTACGACGTTAGGGGTCCCGGGTTCGAATCCCGGCGTGGGCATGGATGTTTGTGAGTGTCCAATCATGAATTTCATCATGTCATCACTCATCCCCATCTTCGCAAATTAGACGGGTGCAGTCCACTAGCGCACAAAAATGTGCAAATGTGCGCTCGTGAGTAGTATAAAATATGATATTATAAACTCGAGAAAGTATGACCCCCTCAGGCAGATTTGACTACACTTAAAACTAGCTCAACATGCCCATATGAGTTTTTTGCTCAAGTGTAGCACCCTGTCTAATCCAAGATTTTTGTAAAAATGCCCTTGGGAATTTTCTGTGAAAGTATGACCCCCCCCTCAGATTGATTTGCCTACACTTACAAAAGCCACATCTGTGAGATTGTTGTCCATAAGCTTGTTAAAAATATGCCCCTCTTGATATTTTTTTTGGATACACTTAAAACTAAGCCGTTGCATCATGTTGTACAACAAATTATTACCCAATATTATGCAACAAATTATGATGCAAGAGCTATTGCATCATGTTGTGCAACAAATTATTATCCAATATTACGCAACAAATTATGATGCAATAGCTCTTGCATTACATATCAGTTAGTATTGTGAGAGTGGCTGAGGAGTACAGATGTGTTGTTGCATTGCTCCTCATACAGGTTTGATATTTGACACATTTTGCTTGTTTGTTGTAATCCACTCATATTTAGAGTCAGGTTTATATCTGCCCCAATTTGTTATATATGATATATGGTATTAGGTTATTGCTTTTCTAGGACATGCCTGTGTAGACATGTATTTGTGCTAGGGCAGTGCTTCTGTACTTATTCTATCTTTGTGCATGTAGGCTATCAGCTTTATACAACCTGTCATAGGTTTATTAAGTATAGAGTTTTGATTTGAATCCCAAGAAATTTTATATAAATACCAAAGCCAAAAATATTAACACACACACACACATACACACACACACTAAATATACAAAGCACACTGCTGACCCCAACTGATATTTTTTATTAAGCATAGAATTTTGATTTGAATCCCAAGAAATATATATAATAAACCAACAACAAAAATGCCAAATCAAAAACATTGTAATCAATGCAATAAGAATATATCCAGCCCAAATTGGGCTAAACACCAAAGGAATTGTAATCCAGACAAATATAGAACACCCACAAAAATATGCCCTA
Source organism: Lepisma saccharinum (assembly GCF_977018435.1). Taxonomy (NCBI): domain Eukaryota; kingdom Metazoa; phylum Arthropoda; class Insecta; order Zygentoma; family Lepismatidae; genus Lepisma; species Lepisma saccharinum. The sequence goes on from NC_139238.1 coordinate 28,167,277, forward strand.
AATGCCATAGAAAATATAGCATGGAATATTTCACATATAAACATAAGGGTACTTGTTCTGCACAGTCATCAACATTGCCCCCACAACCATCTACATCTGGTCTGAAAAGGAAGCATGAAACACCTGTTAATGCTGGAGCAGCAAAGCAGCCATGCTATGAACCCATCCAAGGCAGTTTTAATGGCCAATTAAGGGATTACCTGTTTGTATCAGAGCCAAGATGTGGTATTAAGAATTTTTTGAACAGTATAAATCCTGATGTGCAGGCAATTCTAAATGCACAAAATGGCTGTTTTTTTTATAAGCTGTCCCTCAAATTGTTTGCACAATATAAGAAACCAAATGGCACAAAATTTACACAGCCCCACATAACAGAAACTGTACCGGTATATTCAAATGCAAATTTAGACAAAATAATAAGCAGTTTGATAGATCAATTGAATATTAAACACTCTGAATTTGCTGGAAAAGAGTCAGGATGTAGCCTATGCGGATCTCCACACAAGCTCTATGTTAATATTTCTGAATTCAGCCCATTACAAGGATCTACATATTTGCCATTACCTGCCAATATTAAAAACAAAAGAGCCGTGGTTAACATAGAAAATAATGATGAGAAATGCTTTTTGTGGTGTATTTTAGCTGCTTTGTTTCCAGTTTCAAGGAATCCTCAGAGAATAAGTTATTATAAACAATATGAACACAATTTTGATGAAGCAATGGAGGGTTTAGAATATCCAATGTCTGTTCAGAATATTGATAAATTTGAAAAAAAAGGCCCGGGATATCAATGGTAAACAATTATCTATTAATGTATTTATTTGTTCTACTGGCCGTGGCAATTGCTTGATAGCACCTCTCAGAATCAGTACATTTGATGATGATTCTGCTGTTCCGATTGATCTGCTCTTAATTGAAGGGGATGGCACACACCATTACACTCTGATACATAATCTTGAAGCTTTAGTCAGAACACAACTAGAAAATCTAATAGAATATTTAAGTTGTGCAGAAGATGTTTAACTGTATTTGATGGTCAAAAAATAATAAATGGTGTTTGTGAATGTAACACAGAAATTGCTAAAAACAAGTTAATTGAGCATCTGAAATACTGTGGCAACTATAAACCTGTTCATATGGTGATGCCTAATCCAAGTGAACATGCCAAATTCAAAAAATTTGAAGCCTTGTTGGAACACCCAGCATATATAGTCTGTGATTTTGAATCAAATCTCAAACCCCTTGCATTCTGCAGCCCAGATCCTGATGAATCTTCAATTACACCATACCAGTTACATGAACCTTCTAGTTTTTATTATGTTGTTGTACAGGATGGTGTTGTTAGTAAAGAATATTTATACATGGGACCAGATGCCATCAAAGAATTTGCACATAGAATAGAAAATGAGTGCCATAACATAGCATCTAATGTCTTATTAAAATCAAAACCCATGTTGCCTTTAACAGAGAAACAGAATGAAGATTTCAACAATGCAGAAAAATGCCCGGTATGTGATTCTGAATTTTCAGATATAAATATCAAGGTACATCACCATTCCCATACAGATGGTAAATTCTTAATGGCCCTGTGTAATAGCTGTAATATTAAGATCCAGAGACCAAAATTTGTCCCCATATTTTGCCATGGAGCATCCAATTATGATTTCCATCATTTGATCAGGTACGAGGGGTTTGACAAGCAGAATTTAAATATTTTAGCTGAAAATAATGAAAAATATATTGCTATTAGCAAAATAATTAAAGTTAATGGTGTTCCTATTCACTTAAGATTTCTTGATTCCTACAGAATTTTATCGGCTAGCCTGGCTACACTGGCCACTCAATTATCTGATGATCAATTCAAAATCACATGTGCTTTGTTTCCAAATCAGGACCTGAAATTAATTAGGCGGAAGGGTGTATATCCATATGATTATGTTACAGATTTTTCTAAATTTGATGAGTGTTCTCTGCCACCACAACAAGAGTTTTACAACAAAATCAGAGCATCTGGAATCACTGATGATGATTATCACCATGCCCAATTGATGTGGAACAATTTAAAATGCAAGTCATTTGGTGATTATCACAAGGCATATTTAAAACTTGATGTGACCCTCTTAGCTGATATACTGCAGGCATTCAGAAAATCTTCCATGCAAAATTATAAGCTGGATCCAATATATTTTTACAGTGTGCCAGGCCTAGCATGGTCTGCAATGTTTTTGAACACTAAAATGCAATTGGATCTGATCCAAGATCAGGATATGTATCTGTTTATGGAGCAATGTATAAGAGGGGGCATGGTGCAATGCTCTCAGAGATATGCCAGAGCAAATAACAAATATATTCCTGATTATGATCCAGCACTGCCATCAAATTATATACTGTATGTAGATGCCAACAGCCTCTATGGTTATGCTATGATGGATAAACTGCCATATGCAGGGCTTGAGTGGGTTGAAGATTTCAATATTGAAGATCTTAAGGATTTTGATGACAGTAACTATGGCCTGTTCTTAGAGGTTGATCTGACAATTCCTGATAATTTACACAACACATTTTCTGATCTGCCCCCAATTCCTGAGGTTCAGTGCTCACCTGGCTCTAAACAAAAGAAATTGATGATGACTCTGGAGCCAAAACAGGATTATGTCATATATTACAAAAACCTCCAGTTCCTCATGAATCATGGTGTTCAAGTGAGCAAAGTTGGAAAAGTTTTGAGGTTCAGGCACTCAAGATGGTTGAAGCCATATATTGATACAAACACAGAGCTTCGAACATCTGCAAAGAGCCAATTTGATAAGACCTTGTTTAAATTGATGGTCAATTCTGTGTATGGCAAAACAATAGAAAATGTCAGAAAACATATTGATGTTAAAATAATTACTGACCCCAGCCGGAGCAAAAAAATTAATTGCAAAGCCTAATTTCAACTACAGAAGAATTTATGATGAAAATATGGCACTTTTTAATATGAAAAAACAAAGATTAAGTTTGATAAGCCTATTTATGTAGGGGCTGTAATATTGGAATTGGCCAAATTACACATGTTAAAATTGTATTATGATGTGTTGAAGCCTTTTTATGGTGATTGTGTAAAATTGATGTACATGGACACAGATAGTTTTGTTCTTGATATTCAAACAGAAGATGTTTATCAAGATATAGCACAGCCTGAATTGTTTAAATATTTTGATACCAGTGAACATACAGAGATTCAACACCACAACAAAAAGATGCCTGGCAAGTTAAAAGATGAGACACTTGGTGATGTTATTGTGGCATTTGCTGGGTTAAGGGCCAAGATGTACAGTTTTGAAACATGTAGTGGTGTTGTTGCCAAAAAAGCCAAGGGCATTGGCAGAGTTACTGTAGACAAAGAGCTTGAATTTGAAGATTACAAAAATTGCCTCAAATCATGTAGCACAATCAGAACATCAGAATCCAGAATTCAGAGTGTGGATCACTTGTTGACTAGCAATATTGTAAGAAATGTGGCTCTGGACCCACATGATGATAAGAGATGCATTTTATCATGTGGCATACATACTTTACCATGGGGTCTTTGTGATTTGAAAAATGGCAATCAATGTCCAATTACAGAGCATGATTTGAAATTATTTGGGTTCAAAAAACAGGCTATTATGGACCTGCCAACACCACAAGCCTCTTCTGATATAATATCTAAACTAAGTGCTTTGTTAATTATTCATCTGAACAGCATACTTACAGATGTTGATGATGAAACAGGTAAAACATTGTACATATTTAACAATAATTTAAATCATTACCAATTACCTGTAGGTGGTCAATTACAATTTATTACAACCCCTGAGGGTAATGTCAAGATTTCAATAGGGAAAAATATTTATAGAATTAAGCACTCAAACATGATTTCTGGCACTGTTTATACTGTTTCTGCTGGTGACTGCTTATATATTGAGGTCCCGGGATCCTATGACAAGCTTATACCTTTTTATATAGAATTAAGAATTATATATTCAATAATAAATAACCGCTAAAACAAAAATGCCTAATGATATATTTGGCCATACAAGACATGAAGATCACAGTGATGAGATTCTAATGCTTGATGTCAGAGTCAAGAAATTAAGAAGTGATTTACAAGCTTTACAAACCACACTGAATGCCAGTCTTCAACTAGAAATTACAAATTTGCAATCACAATGCATGGACCCTCTTCTTAAAATTGATTCTGAACTCAAATTTTGCTTCAGAAATATACTGATTTGGCCACATTGGATAATTTTCAAAGTTTAGAAGAAGCTGTAGCAGCTCTTCAAGCCAAATTTAAGACCCAGGCCACCAACTCTGAGCAATTGAAACAACAATTGGAAGAGCAAATAAATAATGTCCAGGCACAGCTCCAAACAATTGTCAAAAGCAAAAAATCACAAGAAGATTTTGATCTAGTGATTTCCACTCTAAAAGAACAGATTCAATCATTACAGGTACCTAATCTGGACCTCTTGAACAATGCCATAGCCGAGGTTAAAGAAAAAATTGAGACACTTGAAAATTTTATGAACAACTTGCCATCTTCTGATGCTTTGAGTGCAATAACTCGGAGTGTTGCCAACATTAAGCTGCAACTTGAAACATATGAAGATATTGGAAAAATTTAAAGTACCATAACCCATCTTGAGGGTACAATAGCAGCAGTGCAAAATGATTTGACAAATGTACAAGAATCTCTAGAATCCCGCTTGCCTGGTATTGTAGACACCCTTGTCAGTGTCCAGCAACAGATCACAAAGCTTGAAAACCTCAACACTGAATCTGAGCTATATCATTTTCATCACTTGATCGATGATATCCAAACAAAGCTTGAAATTTTACAACAATCAACACCCACTCAGGCAGATATAGCCCTGCTCCAAAATGCTATGCAAAATGTGGCTGATGCTTCTGAATTAAATAATGTGAAATTGGCACTTGAATTTTTGCAAAATACTGTATCAAATCTGCCTACATCACAGGAACTTAAAAATATTAAGAGGGCAGTGAATCGCATATTGAAATCAGAAGATATCAAGAATATCCAGACAGAGATCAAACAACTCACTCAGACAGTGGTCACTCTACCAACTAATCAACATATTAATGAACTGCATGCCCTGTTTGAGGATATCAGAAGACAAGTCCATGATCTTACTGCTCAAAATTCAAAATTGGCAGTTGTTGAAAATTTACAGCAAATTGTAGCCAATATCAAGCAACAGCTAGGGACCATGGAATCCAATCAAGCAAATGCTCTGTCTGTTTTTGCCACCCAGCTACAAGAAATTGTGCAACAATACAAGAAACTTGTTGTGGACATAAAGATCAAGCCAGGCCATGATGATGTTGTTAGGACTATCAATGAGCACCTTGAATCTGTAACAAGTAGATTGCTTACAGCAGAAAAAGAAATAACAGGCATAATCGAGAATCCTAAACATACAGTAATTCTTGAATTGTACAGCATCCCCAACAAAGAATATGATTCACCATTTACACCAGGTGACAAAATATATATGCTGTCCCCTGCACAATTTTATTACCAGTTTTTTTGTTGGGGGCACACTGAGACCAATCAAGATCAAATATTGGCTACAACCACAGGCACACCACTACCCTACCTTATCAATAACAAATGCTGATAACAAAGCAAAAATCACCAGTGTAGAGTTAGAGGATTTTACAGATCCCAATACATTAGAAACATCTTATGCTGAAGATGATGGCTCTCTGGAATTTTATATACAAATAGGAGACAAATTACATTTAGAAAATCCTGTAGTATCAGCTGCTGAACATCCCATAGTTGCAATATTCTTGTTTACATATTATGTCTAGACAAATTATTGTTGATGAATTACACAGACAAGCCAGACATAATTATAAGAGACTGCCAGTAGTTACAAAAGGCATAGATGATTTATGGCAGTGCGACTTGGTGGAAATGCCAAGTGGACAGCTGAAAAACTTAGACAAAATCAACAAGGGCTACAAGTATCTACTCACTGTCATAGATACATTTTCAAAATTTGCCTGGGCTGTGCCACTCAAATCCAAGACTGGAAAATGTGTTACAGAAGCCTTCAGGACAATCATCAATCAGAGTGGAAGATCACCGCGCTATTTGCAAACAGATAATGGCAAAGAATTCTATAATTCTGTGTTCCAACAATTTATTAAAAGCCAGTCAATACAACATTACTCGAGTTACAGTGATCTCAAGGCCTCAATTGTAGAGAGATTCAACAAAACCCTAAAAAATCATATGTATAAACAATTTACCCTGCAAGGTAATTATAAATGGCCTAATATTCTTCCAGAACTTCTACATAAATATAACAACTCGGTCCATTCCACAATCAACATGAAACCCTCTGAAGTAACTTCATCTGATGAGCAAAAATTGATCAGGACTGTTTATTATCCTAGATACCAGCCAACAACAAGAAAAGCCAAATACAAGGTGGGTGATCAAGTAAGAATCAGCAAATATAAGCACTTATTCAAAAGAGGCTTTACAAGAAACTGGAGCACTGAATTATTTACAGTGGTTCAAGTTAAACCTGGGACCCTTAACACATATATAATAAAAGACCACCGAGGAGAAATTCTCAAAGGCAGGTTCTATGAAGAAGAACTCAACAAAACTAAACAGCCTGACACATATCTCATAGAAAAAATCATCCGCAGAAAAGGCAACAAGTTATTTGTCAAATGGCTAGGTCTCCCAGAACACAGCTGGATCGAGGCAAACAAAGTGATAATATGAGCACCTGGGATGTTATAAAAAGGCTGCCAGAACCTGAACAGCAGATTAAGAGAAATGGCAAGTTGCTGCCTGATAATATTAGATGTCTTATTGTTGGGCCATCGGCTTGTGGTAAAACTACACTAATGATTGATAATTTTTTTATTGGCACCCAACTGGTTAGACTGGAAAAACAGGCACTTGTATGTCTTCTCTAAGAGCTTGGAACAATTAAAATATCAGCAGCTGATGAAGCTATATGATGGACTGGATATTGCCACTTTTGAATCAGATGTTAAGCCACTCCATGAATGTCTCGATAATTCTGTTGTTGTGTTTGATGATATTATACTGGATAATCAAAGCAAGGTTAGAAATTTCTTTACACAGTGCCGACACAAAAACATTGATTGCTTCTACCTTGCACAGACTTTTTCAAAAATACCCAAGCAGCTGATCCGAGACAACAGCAATTTTATATGTGTGTTTCATCAAGATCATACCAACCTTAAACACATACATGATGAATATGTAGGTGGGGACTTGAGCTACAATGATTTTTCCAAGTTTTGCAGTAGGTGCTGGAACCAGGATAGTTATGGGTTTGTCACAATTGATATGACAAGAACACCCAATAGTGGCAAATACAGAAATAAAATTAACAATTTTCTAGACATTGAAACATATATAAATAACCATGAAAAGGCCAATTATTGATGATCTTAAATTAAGAAATTATCTTGTAAAAAGATTTAAGGGATGGAAATCAGAGAACCGAGGAATCTATGAAAAACACAAACAAACAGAACAGCCTATTATTGATGCTATTAGTGAATTAGGTAAAAATATCAAAACTGTTACAGAGCAAAATCAAACTTTGATCACAGACCTTGTACCTGTAGCTGCAAGGAACATATTAGATTATCCAATCACCCCACTTTCTAGTATTCATACACCTGGTCCTGTTGCTCCTCGAAGAATTGAAGCTACTCAGGATCCTATTGAATTGGGTCTTCTTGCTCAAAAATATTTAAGCACACCTAAAGACAACAAAGATGAGGTCTTTGGCTTATATGCTGACACAGAGCGTGATGGTAACATCATTCATAGAATTGGCAATTTCAGAGTAACATTTATGGGAGATGATCTCATTGTATATTCAGAATCTCATCTTGGAGAAAGAGGTGGTTTTGTAAAATATCCTGGCACACCTGGATTGTGGGAACTGATGACTAGGAAAAGGCCTGGCAGCTATACAGATCAAGATTATGAGCACTACAAAGAAATATTAATAAAATCAGATGCTCTATACCAGAACAATGATCCCACACAAAAAAGAGTCAAGTCTAGCAGTGGAGCAAAATACAACAACTTAATCAAGCCCATATGGTCACAGATCAAGACAGGTAGTGGAATCAAACAATACAACACCCTGCCTAAAGAATTTGTGTGGGTTGATGATGTCAGGAAACTTGTAGATAGGTTGTTGGTGATAGCTGGGGAGGAAAATGCTGGCAACCACAATTTTTACAATGAAAAGGTTGGAATTATGGACATGATAAGCACCAAATTGTCTAATTTTATAGTGAATGACACTAAGGGGATTGGATATCTTATAAAAATTATTAATACTCTACCACCTAAATTTTGGAATATTTCTGAGGGTCGGGGGCTTGTTAATGACATTATAAACAAGCTGCCATTTGAACTACACATTCCAGGCTATCAGTATTGTGGTCCAGGCACAAAATTGGAGCATAGATTAAACAGAGGTGATCCTGGTGTTAATCCCCTAGATGCTGCTTGTAGAGACCATGACATAGCATAAAACACACATTCTGATCTTGACAAGAGACATGTTGCAGACAAGAAATTAGAAGAGGCTGCATTTGGTAGATTTGTAAGCAAAGATGCTTCTTTAAGTGAAAAAATAGCAGCATTGGGGACTACCATAGCTATGAACACCAAACAAAAACTGGGGTGGGGTTTGTGAATATGTATATATAATAAACCTACAATGAAGGCCAAGGGTGTTATGTATCAGATACCTTATGCAGGTCTTAAATCTCTTAAAACTATTGATAGTCTTTTAACCAAAAAGCAGCGCAAGAAAAAAAGCTCTTGTCTTGCCAAGGGCCATGGTATGAAATTATTACTTAGTACCCCCCAATTAAAAAAATTACAGCAATCTAGAAAAAAATCACATGTGGGTGGATTTATATTTACTATCCCGGCCATCTTAGCAGCACTTGGGGCTGTTGGGAGCTTGGTTGGGGGATCAGATGCCATAGCAAAAACAGTAATAGATGCCAAGAAGAATAGGGCAGAATTAGATGAAATAAAGCGCCATAACCTGGCCATGGAGAAACAAGGGAAAGGTGTTAAGAGAGCCATGAATAAGTTTAAAAAAACAAGAGCCGCTTACAAACCAAGATATTGAAGCTTTAATCAAGCCACTGGGCATCAAAAATTTTAGAGGTGTGTACATGTCTGATTCTTTACCAGAACAACCACTCAACAAAGAGTGTGGCATAGTTAATTTGGATAAGTACAAAAATCAGGGCACTCACTGGATCTGTTATCTTAAATATTTAAAAAATGAGGCATTTGTGTTTGATTCATTTGGAAGTGTTCCACCTGAAAATTTAGTAAAATATCTAAAATCAGCTAATCTTTATTACAATAATGCCCGTGTTCAAAATTTCAAAGATGTTAATTGTGGACATTTGTGTTTATCTGTTCTTAGATATATGTCTCAAATAAATAAACCATCAATTGAAAATTTTCAAAAGGCCCTGTGGTATCTGAAACATCATGGGGGTATTCCATCTCACCAGCCAAAATTCAATATTGAAACTTAGATTACATGATGATATAGTGTATCCCAAAACAATAGCTCTCAGAGCATTTTATGGCATGTACTTGATCCCTAATATTACACACCACAACAACACAATTGCAGTAGGGGATCAAAAAATTGTTATCACTCCAGGGCAATATAATCTATCTACTCTAAATGCTCAATTACCCAGAGGTATAGTATTAACTCAAAATTCTGTCACTCACAGAGTAGAGATTGTATCTGCTACAGAAACAGTGGATCTGGGTACTATAGGAGAGCTGTTAGGCTTTGAGAACAACACAAAACTTGAAGCGGCCATCAAACACACTGCTATTAATATACCTAAATTCTTAGCCATAGAGACTCTGAATATTCACTGTAATGTGGCTGAGGGTATGATCACCAAATCAAATGGCATAGGCACTCACAAACAAACTGGCATTATTGCAACATTTAAACCTAATTCTGAATTTATGGAGCCAATCATCTACACTCCATCCCCAACATTATATTTTCCTGTGTGCCATAATAGAATAGATTACATTGAGTTGATGGTCACTAATGAAAAAGAAGAATTAGTTGATTTTGCTGGAGCCACAACAACTGCAATCATAGAAATTAATATTTAAATAAAAATACATACAAAAAAAATGGAAAATATTGAGAGTTATGAGCTACAATCATTCCCCCCAAACAGAAGGACCTTTGCAAATTTAAATCAACCCAACACAGAAATTGAGGTTGATCTTGATGTAGGGGATGGCTTTACACACCCCCACAGAGCAGATCTATACATCAAATTTGATGTTGTAAAGCTCGATGATACAGATTATCCGGCAAATTCAAATATAAGATTGGTAGACAATTTTGTGCCACATCTGTTCTCTGAAATTGAGATCAGAAAACATGGTGTTGTTATAAACAGAGTAGATTATCCCGGCATTACCTCCACATCTTTGGCCACACTAAAATTATCCAAAACCGAGGCTTCTTACTACAAAATAGGTGGATTTGAGGCTGGTGATAAAATTATATCTAAAAGCCACACAGTGCTGTTCCCCATGCGCCTGTTGCCAGGATTCTTCTCAGATTACAAAGATATTATGTGGAAGGGTGGTTTAAGAATCACATTTAGAAGAGCTGCCAATGATAATAATGCTTTGATGAGGTACAGTACATTAAACTCTACAGGGGAAGCTCTGCCTAATACCCTACCTGATGAAGGCAAATGCATTATTCAGACTATGGAGCTAAGAATCCCGGTTGTTGAGTATGAAGCCAGTTATGCTCTTAAATACAAAGCTGATATCCTAAAAAATCCACAGGTTCCTTTACAATTTTATACATATCAATGTGTACAGAAACCTGCCACTGGTACTTATTATGAGTTTGATGCTACAAATTCATTCTCCAGTATACAATATGACATGCCAGATTTTGTGGTGGTACTGTTTCAGACTGGAAGACACAATAATCAGGAAAAAAAATCAAGTAAATTTGATAACTGCAACATCAAGAACATATATCTTAAAAATGGCAGAAATGAGGTATTCCCCACAGAAAATTATAATTTAGACATGTCCAAGGATGATTTCCTTAAATTATATGAAGCATTTACAGCATACAAAAGGGTCACTACTGGCAATACTGACATGTATTACACACCAGATGAATTCAAAGCACAGAGACCCATGTTTGTCATCAACACCTCAAAAAGGAAACAAGTTGTGGTTAATGACAGGACAAACATTAAATTATCTGTGAATTCCACGATACACTCCCTGATGACACCATATGTAGTGTTATTCTTATAGGTGAAAAATCATATGTTTATGATGTAAGAAATGAGAGAGTCACAGAGCAATTCTAGAAGAATTATATTATCTTAATACTAAATATACAAGTTGAGCCTGGTGCCCAATTGAACTTAAACCGGAAGTGGACCGGAAGTAAATATGTGTGGGTGGGTGTGGGTGTGTGTGGGTGGGTGTATCTTGGCTTAGTTTTAGGTGTGGGCAAAAAAATATCAAGAGGGGCATATTTTTGACAAGCTTATGGACAAAAATCTGGCAGATGCAGCTTTTGTAAGTGTAGGCAAATCAATCTGAGGGGGGCATACTTTCACGGGAAATTCCCGAGGGCATTTTTACAAAAATCTTGGATTAGACAGGGTGCCACACTTGAGCAAAAAACTCATATGGGCATGTTGAGCTAGTTTTAAGTGTAGCCAAATCTTCCTGAGGGGGGTCATACTTTCTCGAGTTTATAATATCATATTTTATACTACTCTCGTGGTATATGAGCGCACAACATCCAATGCTGCAATGATTGTGTAATGGCTAGGTTAGGTTAGGTTAGCTTCGACTATGTCTCTGGGGGTCTGCTGCTGTCTCCCTCCTTCTGCAGCGATACATTGCCCGTCTTACGAGGCCAAAATCCTGATGAGATAGTGAGGTTATTTAAATGGAATAGGGTGTTATGAATATAGCCATTCACATAATACTGGGTGGACCCAGGTTCGGATTGGCCTGATGCTTGAAATCTTCGGTGAACAATAAACACAACGACGTTATAGTTACGTCACAGCGCAAAGAATAATAGTACCTGTATAATAAGTAAGTCTGTGTCTAGGCGTCCGAAATTGGGGCTCCAAATTTCATTCTAAGATTTATTTTCAGGTTAACATAGCAAAAGAAAACTGTTCAGCTTTCGGAAAATTCTCGTCTGTTTTCATCTGGGCCTATTTCAGGAATGGGCCTAATGCTGCAGCATTAAAAGCACCCAGCTTAATCCGGCCCTGGCCAAGATAAACCGAACTCGACATGGGAGAAGATATTCGATGTAGCAACACGCAGTAACAACAATATTTCGTTTTCAACGTAGGGAGCTGTGAACGACACACATTGACATTGACCTGACCTTGATTGTGAACGAAGAGAGGGAAAGGCGCGGGGAGGGGTAAACCTACACGTGTGAAGACAACAATCGAGGTAAAGCTAATCACCAGTTTAGACGCAAAACTGCAGCTGACGAAGGAGGCCTGGATATTCATCGTAAAGGAATATTGCTCAAAGGGCAGATCAGTGAAAGGAGTACAAGAAAAATTCCTTGCCGATTTCAACAGGACATCACCTGCCATGTCATCCATACATGAACTCATAAAGTACTTTGAGGCAACAGGATCAGTGGTTCATAAGTAGCATGAATACCACCCGTGTTTGAAAAGGACCGAGGCGAAGAAGGAAGATATTTGCCCGCGGATGTTGCAGAGCCCTATTAAGTCCACGAGGCGGCTGTCACAGCAGGCGGGAGTGTCGCGAACAACATGCTGGTGTATCATGAAGGACCTTCACCTGAAGCCATACAAGATCATCGCATTGCAACAGTTAAAGCCTACAGTACAGTACTGCACATGGCTACTGCAGGAAATCGAAAGTGGCTTTTTCGATCCAAACCTTTACTTCATGAAGGACGAGGCATGGTTTCACCTCAGTGGCTACGTTGATTCGCAAAATACGCGGTATTGGTCTGTCGACAACCCACGACAAGTATTCGAGCTACCGCTCCATGATGCAAAGATTGGAGTGCGGTGCGCTGTGTCGGCAACGAGAATCACTGAACCAATTTTCTTCGAAGACACAGTGAACTCAGAGCGTTACATTGCCGACATCTTCGAGCTCTTCGCACATCAATTGAAGCCACACGAACGACGTTTCGCGTATTTCCAGCAGGACGGCGCAACAACCCACGCCTCCTTGGAAGCAGTGCATTCTGTTTTCACACCTGACAGAACAGTCTCGAAAGATCTATGGCCTCCACGGTCCCTTAATCTATCCAGTTGTGATTTTTATTTGTGAGGCAACCTGAAGGGCAAGGTGTAACAAAACAATCCACGAACTATTGACACACTGGAGGAGAACATACGCAACGCCATCGGCGTCATTCAACGGAACGAGTTACAGCGAGTCTCACTGAACGTGATCACCCTGTGCCTGGACCATGGTGGTCAACATTTCCAGCAGTACCTGCAGAGAGGAGAAATACATGTGAGTAAGCTTCTGTCTGTGATCTAATTGTATAAAAATATAAAATAAAATAGCCTTGCATATGTTCATTACTTGGTTGGGTTCGGTTTATCTTGGCCCACCCTGTATACGATGCATAAAATGTCAACTTATAAGGACCCAGCCGGGGTCCTTTGAAAGGCAAAAACAATTGACACAACTTGGCAACATCGCCATGGATTTTGTGCGCTCGTGGTATACATTTTCAACCACATGCGCACGCAGCCTTTTGTTTGTACGTTCCCGGCCTACGCCCAATTAGACAAAAGTGGCAATGAATTTAACTAAAGCAAATCAATTAATCTTCTTTCTCGTTCTCCTTCTTATCTTTCCTTTACATATGTTCCCGAATTTTCCCTTTCTCTCTGCTTCTCTGATCCGTTGTGTGTTCCTCTCTTTCTCTTTGACTCCTTCTCTCTCTCTCTATCTTCCCTCTCATTGCTTCTCTTCCCTGTCTTTCAATATGCTTATCTTTCACTTTCTCACTTTCACTCTACGGCCTCCCCGATGGCGTAGTGGTAACGTCGTCGACTTGTAATCAACGTGTCTCGGACTCGACACCCGGTGGAAGCACTTTACACAGTGGTTCGGATCCCTCTTTAAACTGTATGCCCAGTCCCGATTACCCTATCTGTACATAAAGTGGACTTAAAACAACAAATCAATTAATCAATGTTGCACTCATTCCTTTGTATTTCTGTCTTCAGTACTCTTAATTTCTATTTTCTCAGATTCTTGATTCTTCATTTCTATCTCTCGCTTTCTCTTTCCCCTCATATATTCTCCTTAAATATCTCCCTCTCATCCTTTATTCCTTCTCTCTCTCAGTTTCTCTATCCATCCTTTATTCCATATCTGTCTCTCTCCCTCTCTTTTATCTACCCTTCTTTATTCTCTCTCTCTCACAGACTTTCTACATCCTTCATTCTCTCTCTCATTTTTTCTTTCCATTCTTTAGTCTATCTCTCTTTCTCGCTTCCTTTCACGTTCGACCTTTCTGTGTGAGCCTAAGTTTGAGCGGATTTCTTTTCATCCTTCTCTTTCTCTTTTCTCTTTTTGTTACTTTCTGCTCTCCCTATCTTTCCCACTCGCTCATTCTCTCCTCTACTTCACTTAATCCCTTTCGCTATTTAGGGAGCTGGGGGTTACAGCCCCGGTCCTCTGCGAAAACATTTGTTTGAAGAGAGTCACAATTATTGTAGTAAGATACTTGAAATATGGTAAATTGATTAGGGCACCGGATTCTGTATTAAAATCGTAGGTCTATCGAAGGTTCGATCCCCACCACACAAATAAAAATTTGTTTACCAGAAGATGAGAGAAGAGGTGCGCTCTCGAAACGTAGTATAATAAGTACACTAAAAGCACTAGACAATGCATGATGTCCAATTAACATTGCCTGCTAAATAAAGAACCACTGTCACTAACATTCAGAGAATTAAAAAAGTTGCCCTGACCTGGCAGGAGTATGTCCTGTATTTAGAATCGCATTATCTCACTCTCAACATCCTGAAGTCAGAAAAAGAAAGGGCGTTTAATTGATCATGTTTTAATTATGCAATTGTTGCATCCTAGTTTCGCACTGTTCGCGAAAACTGTTAAGGAACATTTGTTAGAATTTGCATGCGTTACAAGGCTAGACTGGAGGTGAATGTCACACCTCTAGCTTTTTTATTTCAAACCTTGAAAGAATGTCACAAAATCTTCTTGTCCTTACCGCAAGCAAATCTTTTCTAAATGCTGTTTAGAATGTTGATTTTGCGTTGTATTTCTTCTTCACAACTACAGTAAACCCTCGTTAACACGAATTCCAAGAGACCGAAAAAACAAGAGTTTGTGTTAAAGAAATTCGTGCTAACCGGGGACTCAAATTTTATTGTTGCATTGCAGTTCTTTCTTCACATTAACCATTTACAATACGTATTATGTATGTCATCATAGAAAACACTACTAAAGAACTACAGTAATTAACTTTTAAAAAAGTACTCACAGATCATTTTCTGGTAAAGAAAAAAAATCCTGTATATTGCGCTGTCGCAGACGGGAACGCAAATAACTCGTACTGGCTACGTTTTAAAGAATAGAAAAACACATCTGAACACACAACTGAATTTGTTGGTTAAAGACGTATAAGCTCATTGTTGACGCGATGATAGCGATTGTCGACCAATTGCACCCAAGTTTTAATCTTGATGTTACTCTTACCGACTATGTTTGAAAGATTAAAAAAGCACATTTGAACACATTGTTAATCTGAATCTGTTGGTTACAATACTGTATAAGTTGATTGTTGACAAGATGATAGAGATTGTTGAGCGATTTCTTACATACCTGTACCTAGCAGAGGAACGACATAGGAACAACAGGAAAAAAAATGAAACTTCTAATGACGCAACGGACTAAAAAACAGTTCGTAATTCGCGTTAACCGATAAATCTTTCTATAAGATATAATACATCCCTGCCGGGACCTTTTGTTCATGTTAACCGTGTGTTCGTCTTAAGCGAGTTTGTGTTAACGAGGGTTTACTGTAATGAGTTTTGGAGCATTATTTACATACTAGATAAACCTTTTCAAACTTGAAAAAGTCTTTGACTTCCTCAGTCTCTAGCCTAGCATTACGAGCTAAGGTTCCTGTCCCAGGGCTGGTCCCTGGAAACACAATTGGGGGCGTTAAAACCTTAGTCGTACCGGATTTCACCCTCTGTATTAAAGGGTATGACCCGTTGACCAATGAGCGACGAGTCAGAGGTAGAGCAGTTAAATTAAAGAAACACTAATTCAATAGTTAAGTGACTGAGTTTTATTTGGCAAGCACTCCAATAGATTATCAAAAGGGAGAAGTTAGGGGCGAAGGATTAGCACCATAAAGGGGCAGGTACTTATTTCGGGATCGCCTGGACGCTGGGACGGTCGGCTGGGCGCTGCTCTCGCTGGCTGGCCTGAGGCGTCTCGCCCTGGGCGGCCCTGAAGTCGATTCTCCCCATCCGGCACTGTCACGCTCTCGCTACTTGATCTCGATCCTTGGAATGCTTGCTGGCTTCTCCTGAGACAAGTTGTTAACCCCATTTATAGTACTCTCGGGAGTTGGGAAATGCTTAGGATAGGTTCCCTGGGTATGGCCGGTAATACTAGAAAGAATGACTATCTGGTATGAGTCCACAAGACTTTCTCAATTGAATTACAGAGTGGGTAATTTCCTTTCCTTCCTTCTCGAACAGTGCGAATCTTGTGTGTACGTAAATAATGCTTCAGGGAACGGATTTATATGTAAATACATTATTTATGTATGATGCTGAAATCAGTTATATTTTGTATTATCCTTGCGCATCATGGCTGAAGACTCGACAAATTCAGTATTTATTTTCCATATGTGTGTGTGTGTATATATATATATATATATATTATATATATATATATATATATATATATATATATATATATTAGATTTTGGCTCATATGTTACATATTTTAGTTATTTTTACATATTATGTCCATATTTCAAACCGTTTCTCAATATATACTCCATATTCGCGCAGTAACTACATGTCTCCGTGTGATAGAATAAGTTGGATGAATTTCTTGCGAATAAATGACAAAGTTCGAAGCGACGTTAAGCAAACAAAAGTTGACGACCTTCTTTTGTACCCTCCAATTCCGTACATTACAAGTTTTCTGTCATCCAATACACACACACACACACACACACACATATATATATATATATATATATATATATATATATATATATATATATATATATATATATATATATATATTTGTGTATATGTGTGTTTGTGTAGATACTCCCTCTGTCCCATAATTATTGTCCGGTACATTTTTGTTTGTTCTGTCATAATAATTGTCCGATATTCAAACTGTGACATTGGTGTATACAGAAGAAGAACATGAAACACGGGAATGAGTCATACAACTTTATTACTCAAGGATCAGTACAAATTGTTCTTTCCATCTGCCTCTTCGTCTGTCATTCCTGTACTACCATTTTGTCATACCGCACTATAATTATGGGACAGAGGGAGTATTATTTTCAAATTTGCACATCCCAACTGTTTCCTTTTGCTATTGTTAAACTCTTGAAATTCCTGTTTATTTACAATTGTTGTCAACAATAAAGAATAAGGGCTCAAGCATCGTCTTCTGGTTGTTACAAACGTTATTTTTCAACATTGGAAGAGAGTCAGTCCCAAGTCGAGAAGCCCATTGCTAACCCCATCGTTGCGTGCCCAACAGCAGCGCCAGAAGCAACGATTTTGTGGCACATGTTCGGGATTCGCTTCTGGTTTCTCAAGACAGTCACGGTAATAGTTACAATGCTGAGACTGTATTTTATCTAGTTCGTGTAGTGTCTTATATTATTAAAAAGGTATTTTTTTTACACTTCTAAGTGCATATTAAACTCCATATTTTTCTGTATTTACATATTTAGCACATTCTTACTACATATAAATCCGTTCCCTGCTCATTAGTTATGAAAGATTGCTAGTATTCTTTTCTAAAGTTTAAACTTAGGCTGGCTTAGGGTCAGTGTCATATTTAAACCATATAACTAATTTTCTAATATGGCATCCCCGATTCTCAAGACCTTACAAACCTAGCCTCTGGATATTTCAATCCTTTGTAATAATATGTCATTCTAGAACAATATATTTTTTAAAGATTCAAAGAAAACAAAGCTGTGAGGATTCACAAATATACCAACTGTCATATGAATAAAGATGTTTCACCAGCACCATCTCTTGAGCAATTTTACAAGCTTCATTTAAAATTTCATCAATTCCGTCCTTTAGTATAAAATCTCATGATGATAATGAGGATGAATGATGATTGTGCAGCCTCGCTAGTGCCCCGAACAGGATTCGAACCCGGACTGCTCGGTGCCGAGATTGTTGAGTCAATAACTCTAAACCAGCTGAAACATACAGCTTAAGGTGGGATCATAACCGCTACACTCTTGACCTACTTGAGTCGAGGACACCTTGAATACGAGGAAACTTTTCAGATTGAGAAAGACAGATTGATTTATTGATTTAGATTATTTAACGCAGCATTTATGACACTTTTGGCTAATCTCGGTAATGGGGATGAATAATGATATGATGAGATGTATAAAGAGACTATCGCAAACATACACGGACGACACAAGCTCCACAGAGGGTTATACTGACTGAGTCCAGGCGCCAGGACATCGTTGGCCTCCAGAATGAAGTCCAGGCGTACTACGTGGAAGGGAGGTTGCTATTTGGGTTAATTCATAAAGCGTCAATGTTAATCGCGATGGAGAAGCGATTTTGGCCTACGTCAGTAAACTGACTCATTTTCTAAAATTCCTCCCATTTCGTGTGTTTTGAATTAATTCTGGATCATTCGTCTGTATTCCTTTAGCTTTTCTATAGACGCCAAGGGTCCCGGGTTCGAATCCCGATCGGGCTTGGTTGTTTGTGAATGTCCACTCATCAATTTCATCATTAAATCACTTATCCCCATCTTCGCAAATTAGCCAAGAGGCACAAAACGCGAAGTAAAATAAAGCAAATCAATCAATCAATCAATCTAGACATTTATGACAGAAAATAAGTTTACGATGCAATATATAGACAACAGATAGAAAGCGCGAGAATGAGTGAGACAAACGGGAAAAGAAAGAAGGGCAGAGAAAGAGTGCGAGGGAGAGAAAACATGGGGAAGAAAAGAGAGTAAAATGGAATGAGTTAGCCGAGAGAAGGAAAAGGAAGGAGTGTGATAAAAACGGAGAATGAAAGAGAAATAGAGGGGACGTGTAGCAGATAGAGGGAAAGAGAGCGAGGAAGTAAGAAAGCGAAGAATGAGAGAAGAGTGGAGTAGAAGGAAAAGGGAGAAGAAATGCGAATACGAGAAATGAGAGAGGCAGAAGGAAAGAGGGAGAACGAGAGAAGAGAATAACAGATAGAGAGAAAGAGAACGAGCAAATGAGAAAGCGAAGCAAAAGAGAAGAGTGAAATAGGAATAAAAGAAGAAAGAAGAAAACCGATAATGAGGGGGAAGAAGAAGAGAGAGTGAAACAGAGGAGAGGTATAAAGGATAAAGAAAAGAAGAGCGAGCGAGTGAGAAAGCGTAGAATGAAAAAAGAACAAAATAGAGAGGGTGATATAACAGAGAGAAGAAAGATAGAGGAGAAAAATCGGATAATCAGAAAGACAAGCAAGAAAAAGAGAGAAACAGAATGGGGTAGACACCAGAGAAAGAAAAGCGAGAGAGGTTATAAAATTTACTGGGGGAAAAAATGCCTTCTTCCTCAAAAATGAACTTATGTAATCTACTAGAGCTGACCTCTTGCTCTAAAATATGCAACTAACCTTGCAAGAAGGTGAAAAGAACAAATCTCCGGATGTCCTGAAATGAGTGTCATTACACGTTAATTGGAGGAAGTTATTTCCCGAACTTATCGTAATTAAATTCAAAATTACATAAGCAACCATTCGATCTCGAAGTACATTTCTTTTCCTTGGATCGCATTCGTGCAATTAAACCCGTTGAAGTACTATAGATATGTGGTCAAGCTGATAGATTCGTGTTCGACAATTCGTTTGTTCGAATCTCACAGCCAACCATATCCCGTCCTCTAACATCACTGCCACAAATAAACCAATAGAAGAAGTAAGCTCAAGTTTCCGAGTTCGAATCCTGGCCTGGCCATTGTGTTATTTGTGATTGTTCCTCGTCAACAGAACATTGCTTACAAGCAAGTTAAGAATATTATTCGACCAATTAGCCTACTCAGATCGGAAGGATAAAATCTCACGAGTTGATATATTTTTTAATAAACATTTGGCATTGCATGTGATGAATGGTTACATTTTCTAGAACAATCATGTGTTTGGGTCGAAATCTCTTCGGCCTCCCCGATGGCGCAGTGGTAGCGTCGTCGCCTTGTAATAAAGGGGTCCCGGGTTCGATACCCGATTGAGGCAAATAGTGGTTCGGATCCCACTTTAAAACTGTAGGACCAGTCCCGATTAGCCTATCTGTGCATAAAGTGCACTTAAAACACCAACTCAAACCAAAGTTTGATAAGAAATATTATTGTTCAGAAATGTAAATAAACATAAAACATGTCAACGCTAAATTAAATGTGTATACAATACAGGGACGTCGTTAGGGGGGCACGCGGGAGCACTGGCCCCGGCAAACGTCCACGTAGTCTCGGGAAACTGTTCTGTATTTGCTGGAAATTTTACTTTGATGACAAATATTGCAAAATAATTCTTCAGTAAATTTTGCTTGCAGTTTGAAACACTTCTTCAATTTTCAGTAGCACGAACCCAAGCAAGGCATTTCTTTCTTATTTCCCTGTTTCTTGCTTGTTGAACACAAACAGATTTATTAGCAGATAGCAGAGGATGCAGTTAATGGTTTTGTGGTCCGCCCCGGTTATGGAAGTCTGAGACCTATTGAAATTGCAATTTTCGTCCCTGCTGCACACCAGATCCCCCCAAAACTCGCACTTTCTCTTCATCCGGCCCTGCACTGGCACCATGGGCGCCGAAAGAACGACACAAACAGAAAGATTTGGCTGCGGGTGGCTAGAACTTTCTGAGTTTATTATTTTATGGTTCAGAAAAGGTATCTCCATGCGTTTCAAATTCCAAGAACAGAATTATATTGCTTGTCCGTTTTTCTGCGCGGGAATGAATGACATAGCGGTTCTTCTCACATGCACTCAACCCTCCTGCTAATGACCTGCCCTGCAAAGGAGGAAAAGGCCGCTTTCTGAAAATTCGGAGAAACATCGAAGCGGTCGGTTCATCTGTTGATTTGGTGGACAATTGATATCTGTCAGATAGTTTGAAGTAGGGTTTGTGGTCTGATCGGTGGTTAACTTCTGTAAAAGCGAGGAGATAGAATCACTAAGTGTTTGTGATCAAGTTTTCCTACATCGCGAGTGAAATGTCGAATGATAAGCTGCCAGATTGTCTTCCTCTGGAAACAATGGATCAGGATCGACTGATCGACCAAATGTCCAACATATTGACGTTCTAAAAGAATCTGACTACCACCCAAGATCCTGGGTTCGACTTCCAGGGTGGTTGATCTCATGTATAATGAAGAATAAACCACGTTTCAATTAAATAAAAGAAAACTTGGTATGTAGCAATTTTATTTACAACCGTCTGCATGCTATATAAGTATTAAAAAACAAAATTTGTATATCTTTCTGACTTTCTGTGATTTTTCTTCATTTAGCCTCCACCTGCAAATGCGGAAGCTGTTGCTGCTTAGGTGGCAAGGTTGGCTAGATATACAAATATAATTAATCCCTAGTCATACAGCGAATAATAGTTATATAATATAATCATGAGTTATGGAGAAGCAAATAACTTATCAAGCATTTTCTGTTTCTATTTGTTGTGCTGTGGTTAACAAGGTGCGCTACGATGCCAGGGGTCCTGGGTTCGAATCCCGGACTGGGTTTCTTTATGATGGTCCTCTCGTCAGTAGATGGTGTCCCCGCCAACGTCTGTCGCTATTTAATATTCGCAATTCATTTGCACGTATTTAGAACTAATTTGCACGGGTTTTAATTAATGTGCATGTACTTAGAACTAATTTGCACGTACTTAGAATACTTTACATTTATGTATTTGCATGTTTATAACTTTTATGAATATATAATTATTTATTTTATGAAAAATATGTATATAGAAGGTAATTAGAGATACTAAACGCTATGCATATGGTTTTATATTAATTACTGCAAAGTATGTAATGTATAAAATGTTAATATTAATGTTTATAGTATTGAAAATAAGAGTTTACGGTTTAAGAACCGCTATGAAAGGTGGTAATGGTACGAAAGAAGACGGTCCCGGTATTCGAACCCGCGATATGCAACGGTAATAAATGGTTAGGCCTATAGTGTATACTACGTATGTAATAATGTATGTTATTATTGTATTAAAGACGATGATACGACACGCCAGACAGAAGACGGTGAACTCCGCGCAGGTAGAGGAGAAATGAATTTGGGAGATGTGCGGTCAAGGTCAAATGACGTCAGAACGCCAGAACAAAGAAAGAACGCGAGAACCTGATTCACCAATCAGAGAACGCGTCGGTAGATTTTCAGAACCGGTTTTTCCAAGGTTAACTAGTACGCAAGAAATGGGGAAGGGTATGCAATACTGTAGGGCAGGGGAGGGATTGAACCAGACAACAAAGGATGTCTGGAATGCGCAGCAAGGGTCAAATTTTTTGAAACTGTGCGTCGCTTGCATGCTAGAACATGTTTCTGTCTAAGTAAGCCAAGGTTACCGAGAAGACAAGAAAAAAGGATTTTTGGATACCCAATTAGATTGGAGCGAGAATTTTAATTTGAACAAGGAGAACGAAGCGTAAGGGTTTTTTATCTGTACTAGGAAGAAGGGAGTGCTATCAGGGACTGGACCTACAGTTTTCACTATTTGCTTTTATCACGGGGTATCGAACCTAGGACCCATTGATTATTGATTTAGGTACTAAATTTATGTTACTGCGTGCTATTTAACATAATATTGAGCTTATTTTTTTTACCAAACTTTGACATTGTCAAATCTTTTACAAGTTTTTATGTATTTTTACCAAAATAATACTATTTATACTATTCAGGCAACATTTTTTATTAAATCTTGGACTCGCAAAGACATTTTTTCAACTTTTAATTTATTATTTTACAGTTTACTCAAATAACACAATTTAGATGTGTTTTGAGTTAAATTTTTTACACATGAAGTGTGTTTCGTCAAGTTTTACCCTTTTATTTTACAAGTTTAAGCTCAAATAACACAATTTTATCCAGTCAGGAAGGATTTGTTATTATATTTTGGATGCACAAAGATATGTTTTCAATTTTTTTACTGATTTTTTGCAGGGTATGTATTAATTTTTATTTATTTTGTTTTGTATCATATATACATTTACAAATTTTTAACTTAGAGTTTAGTATTTATTTAAATCTTTTCAAAAACACTAAAGAAAAAGTACTTTTAGCTAAAATGTAAGCCACAGAATATATTATTATTATTATTAGGGTTTACTGATTTCCACTATGCTATTTTTGGTTCTGTTTTTCTATATGTATTTATTTAGGTCAGGTTACGCCTGCTACGTAGGAAAGTTTGTTTATTTTAGAGTTTGCTGAGTATTTTGTTACTTTTATACTAGGTAAAGTTTCCTAAATATATCAGGTAGGGCTCCATCCATATATTTTTGTTTTTGCTGTTTGGAGATGATGTGATCAGCATCACTCTCCATTTGCTTTTTATTTTATGTACCCAATATTATTTTGAGGCTTAGTGAATTCTAGAGCCTATTTATGCAGGAAAGAGGGCTTGAAAATTTTGATCTCAGATAACCCACAACTATTTGTCAGAGTATTTTAAAGGATATTTTATATTTATTATGTGCCACTAGAATATCAAAGCTTGCTTAATTTTTATGTCTGTAACGCTGTTATTGTATTTCTAGCTAAGGCTTACTGGATAAAGTACACGAAATGTTTATCATTTCGACTATTTACCTTTATACGAGGCCAAATTTTTAGTGTAACGAAAATTATTGTGTGTCTATAAAGACTGAAATTCCTTTATCGATGGGTCCATAACTGGACGCTTACCAACATTGTTCCTTTTTTTTAAAAAAAAATATATAACCATTTATCAATATATTGACAATTCACAGGACAAGACGAAGTTCACAAACGACTGACTATATGGACCATAGGTCCACTTGCTAAATTTTTTTCTATGCTAGAAGAATAATTTAGCCTTATAGCCTTTTCCAAAGTATTTTTGAAGTATTACTGGTTTTTTGGGTGCATCAACACTTGGGTTATTTCCATTTGGTTTACTATACGAGGCTACAATCACTATTTGAACACTGAAATCCTCTCATTGAAACTAAAAGCTAAGGCTGTAACTAGGGACTTAGTATCGTGTCATTCTATAGAATGAAGGGATCTGAACCAGTTAACTGATGGGGTGATGTAAACTACTCATCATTCATCCTCTTGATGAGACCACTCGTCATTGACATGACGAGTTATTGCTTGGCATGCGAAAGGTACAAATTACACAAAGGAATTAAACTACTGAAAAGACAATGGCAACTCGTTGGATTTTGTGAACCGTTGAACCTGTATCATGGCTGGGTGTAGGATAATTACCTGTCTAACTGAAGTCTCTGAGCTGGATGAAAATAGCGAAGTCCTCTGTAAGCTTCTAACTTGTTGACCAAAGCGTGCTTCCACTATCGACCTCCTGTCTTGCTGACCTCCTCTCTCTACCAACTCAATTCCCAAAGTCCAGTCTCTTCCCAGCTTGTCTCACCTCTATATTCCCTGGCCATCGAGCTCTTCCTCGATGCCGAATCGCCGAATCGTGTTTATTATAATTGCTACCATGCAAACCGCTGACACCAAACCCAGAAGTATTACCTGCTTCCTGAATACTCAGGAGGTTTGCATGGCACAACACAATGCATTGTAAACATGCCTAAGAGGCTTGAGACAGCTGAGAAAAACAAGTGAATGCCCTGGTCAACATGAAGCGTTCAGAGAGACTTAATAAAATAAACATACAATCCTAGGGATTGATACGTTCGCCTCGCGTAGGAAAATTTTCTCCTTTGAAAATTTAAAAGTCAAATCGCAAAGCTTGACATGACTCAGGTTCGCCAATTCCATATATTTTCTTAAAAAACCCAAATATACAAAAAAAATCCACCATAACATAACTTTCCCTTGTTTGCCGTAGCCTGAAGGAAAAATATTTTTATTCCCTAAACTTTATAATGAATAATACCCTTAATACTAACAAATTCGTATGTTTATACGATGTAAAAAACAATAATATATACTATTATAGGACTAGAAATCACAAAAGTTCATGTCGTTAAGCGAGAAAACTCTTAATGTACCACATTTTGTGCGTACGTACTGTTCATAATGTAGAATTGCTCATCCATTTGTTCCTAGTCAAGAGTCTGTGATGCCTCGCCACGCAGTAACGACTCTGTGTGTTCCGCGAGGCTAACGGCTGGAGCATCTTGCAAGATGGAACAAAATTCACAATGTTGGTTTATATTGCCGCTCGATATAAACTCTTTAAAACAAAAAATACCTTAAAAAGGTGCACAAGTAAGTACACGTAAGTAAGCATGTAAAACATTGTCACATCTCACTGTTTGTCCGTGTAAAAACCTGATCATATCAAAAGTGCGTATGTTTTACGAACTACGTAGCACTGCACTCCTAACATCGCCAAATATATAAACTTGCATGGCTGTGTTGCACATTCCAATGTATTATTATACAATATTCAAATGCATATAGTGAGTTACACTGAAAACTGTCGCTGGTAAAACTTAATTATAGCGTTCACTTTTCTTTTCTACATTAATCTGTACACTGTATACACATCTATGGCGTGTTGAATACCTTTGTATGACTGCACACAAAAATTATTAATCTTGCAAGTAACACAACTATGTGCTTGAGTTATAAATATCAAAAACAATGTTCTGCGAACAAATGTGTCGCTTTCAATCTTCCATGTTGGTGAGAAGAAAGAGAAAAAAAAAATAACAATAATACCTGCATGCGACAAACATATGCATAAAATATTGGCACTAAAGCATGCTTTCTAAAATGTTCGAAAGTGCTATAATTATGTTATTTGTATTGCTTGCATGTCCGTTTATTATTCAAAGTGCAAAATTTCATCGTAAAAAAAATTATGCACTAATTGATGCTAACACTGGTCACTTGACACCACTGGTGCTTGTCGCTTCCTTGTAGTATAATGTAAATTTGAATGCATATGAAACTGGTTCTCATGCATGGCACAAAACTGAAAATGTATATAAGGGCTATGGAAAAGTATTGTTTCCCATAATGCATGTTAAATAACCAAATAGATACACATGATAGGAGCTCGCATGTGTATGTGTAGAAACACTGTAGCACAATTCTGTAATTATTGTTTGTGACCAGAACTGCTGTTTGTAGAATGTATGTTTTGTCTGCTTCCTCTTCTTTCTGGATTGCTTGTCGTCTTGACTGCATTGGGGCAATGTAAAAATGTAGTAAATTACCCGTAGAACTTAGGAGATGGGGAAAAGTTGTTGTTTGAACTGCAGTGTGGAGGGAAATTTTATCTAGCTCCATCACTAGCTGTTGTTGATAATGTGTAGTCTGTTATACTGGGAAATGTATGGTTGACTACATCCTTCCTGTAAAAGGTAGTCTCCGTGTAGTAATTAAAAATGTCTGCATGTCTCCCTCAAATTGGTGGTGACGAGTCTCTTCTTGAAATAGTACTTAAAATATCTGCATGTCTCCCTCGTAGAATGGTAATCAGTCTTTCTGCCTGGTAATAGACTGCCTGCGGATGTCCGTCACGAAAAATGCCCATGGATGGTGTGGGTATTGCTTGTCCATGGCGCTCCGTATAGACAGGTTAGGTTGAATAAAGGGAAAATTATGACAAAGAAAGGAAATTGCAATAGGATGGGTATATATAATTCAAGTATGCATGTACACAAAACCAACTAATTTCCACTGCCTTTTCTTTAAAATTAAATTAAATTGTCTCATCAAAATTAAAATATGATTAAAATAAATTGATAAAATAATTGCCATAACTCTTTGAAAATAAATAAGGAAAATTTAAATAAAATATCCAACCGTAATTAAAATATTAGTGTCCATGATTAATGTGTTGCCTTAACCTATTAATTATTACTGCTCTGCTCTGAATTAATCTGTTTCACAAGCTGATGATGCTTATAAAAATAATATCCTATGGTTGCGGTTAATAACACATTCCAAATAACAAAAACTAATATAGACATAGGCAAAGGGTTTAAAAGTAATTCCTGAAATGAAATGTTCTTACTAATTGATTGATTAAGTTGCTTTAAAGCAAGTTCAAGCGAAGTCCATTGGGGAATAGTGAAATCAGATAAATTCTTGGGAATATTAGGTAGTAACTCAATTTCCTGCATTTTGACTTGTTCGAAAGCTAAAATTCTTGTGTGTAAAATTTGTTGATCCACAATAATTTGCGAAAAATCCTGATAATTAAAAAATAGAGATTCCCCTTCGTTAAGCTGAATTGATCTGTGCGTGTTCAAATTATTATTCAAATTCTGAATAACAATAAATTGACCTGAACCTGATATTAAAATACCATTACGTGTCCTAATAAACTGGAATAATTTATTGTCAGTAATAGATTTCACTTCAAAATTACAAGAAACTGACCTATTGTGTAAAAGTAAATCTTCCAAACACTGTACATCTCTATCGATGGTAACTTCACTATGCGAGCAGAGATAGAAAAAGTTTTTAAGCTCGCATGCACTCTCAACAATTTGCACTAATCGTGGACTTCCCTTATGTTGCATACTGTAAGTTAACTCTGGGATTCTAATGCGAGACCATGAATTGTTATGCAAAATGCCTAAGTTAACTGCTCGAAAAATAGGAGCGATGTCATTCATCTGTACTAAAGGTGTCTCTAGAAGTAAATGAAATGATCTACTACTGGGTTCATAATTAATCAAATATACTTTGGTCAATGAATAAAATAATCCTATGTCTGTTTTATAAAGTGAATCTTTAAAATCGGGATGATGCTGAATAAATGTACGAAGCCAATTAGGAGTTAAAATATGATAAGATAATTTTCCCGAGGCTATTTCCATAATTATAAAATCTAAACGCTCAATCATCTCAGAGGCGTGCAATAAGGCAACTATATGTCTCTCTTCATTATAATCATAACAAAATTTAGCTAATAATTCTTCCTTTAAATGCAAAACTGATTGCTTTAAAACTACCAAAATCCCATTAACAATGTTCACCATTTTAACTTGACTCTGTTTCATATTCTGTACTTCCTGAATAATATGATGTTGATTGGCTGCTAAAGTTTTAACTGATTGGGATAAATGATGAACTGACATAGTATTGAAAACAGAAAGTCCTGCGCTGAATAAATTTATTAAATTAAGAAAAATCTGCCTCTTTTCCCTATTATGAATATTAGTAACATTCTGATATAAATTTTGGCAATTAGGCCTTACGTCTCCTACTGTAAATTTACATGGGAAATACTGAGAAATTTCGGTAAGATAATCATTAATTTTGGTGCTGGTATCATTATGAATGACTTTCCATTGCGCACATGCGGAGTCATTGTCAGCCTGAATATGTGCATCGATGAATATGTTCACAGTTGTAAAAATATTCTTACTACTGTGAATGGTTAACCCTTGTCTCTCATAATATAAACCTAATGATTTAAAAAATATGCCTTGCGACTGTTCATTGTTGGGTAAGGATCCAATAAAATGAATCAGGGATAGGAGTAGGATTAAAATCCAAAATAGGAAAGTAATTCTGCTAGTAGCCATGCTTCTGTAATAAAAAAAAATTCCTGCATCAGTACAGCTTGACGTTGGGATATATACCTTAGTAAGGCTAAAATTATGCTGATGTAATAACTAAGTATGGGATCAGATAAGCAACTAGATCGGTGTTAGGGAAGGGGTGGGAACTAATACATCAGCAATATCATGCGAAAGATGTTAGAGAGATACCGTAACTCGTCAGTTAGTGAAAATCATGGGTCACATAATCAGTGATCCAACCGAAGTGTGGCTGAGTGACTTGGAAGAAGCGGAAGATATATATCAGCATATAACCCAATACATCCCTCTCGTTGCCGAAAGCGAAACGTGGTATTTAAGAATACGTCAGCTGGTCACGAACATCATTAGAGCTAGATTTAATGAAAACGTAACCACCCTGTCCCAACTGAAGGAACTAATAGAAGAATACTGGGACCGCATACTAACTTCTAGAGAACTAATAAAGTCCTGCCCCAATAACTGGCGTCGGATGCTACCTGACCTCCAGGAGTTACTGGAGTCAGCAGAGGTAAAATTCCTGTGGCTGGGAGACTTATTTCTCAGCTGCAGGGAGTGGCATCTGTTCCAGGAGTAGGGTAAGTGAACAAAATTTCCTAATAATAAATATTAATAATAATACTAATTTCTCAAATTATAACATTTGTGGTAAACCACGCTGTTTAAAATTGGAAAGGCTAATGATGCCGTGGCGACTTTTGCTGCACATGCCTGTGCCAATCACCGAGGCTTAGCCTGGTATGTTGCTAATAATCTTGATTACTCTAAGTGCATAAAGTGCTAAAATTGCCCTTTTGTAGAAATTTCCCTGATTTTATCAAAATTTTCGTTTATCTTTATCCTGATTTAAACCAAATGTACGTCGATTTCCCAAAAACTTACTTACTATAAATATCTCTATGAAAAACGGGAAAATTTTGCGAGAAAAACGCAAAAAATTCGTCTTGTTGTTCCTTTTGTAAAATTATTGGTCGTGATTAGTCTGAAGTGCATAAATGTGACGTTTTACGGAAAAATTTATCTATATAGAACAATATCCCTAACATTGTTTACATGAACTTCTATCGTAAAATTCAAATTCTGATGGCTATATGCGTAACTAAACTGATTCCCTAAAATTTTACTGAACGAACGCCACTAACTCAAAAAAAAAAATATGCAAAGCCTGTGGTAAGTGTTTCTGAGCTTCTAGCGTGTTCAAAGTACTCGGAAGAGAGCTTGAGTGCAGCAAAGGAATTTGCTGATACGAGACATTCTAAATTGTGCAAGGTTGCATTTGTGGTCGCTGGACGTAACTGAAAATTTCTCTATGGCGACAACGAGAGCTCTGGCAAGTTCGCTGCCGTGATCGGCGACTTCGGGTACGTTCGGGTGCCGTCGGAGAGGTGGAGGGGAAAAGGTCGCTGCTTCGAGCAGCGGGCATAGAAACTGAGAAGAAAAATGCAAGGCGATGGTTCGCTGATACATGGAATGACGCGTAACTGTTTACAAAACTTTAACTTACTACGAACAAAGTCTAGTAAGCGCTGCGGGAGTTCGAAATAAAGTCAAGGTCTTTGAAATGACGTAATAAATTGGATGGAAAGAGAAAAAACTTCGTTGTGCTTGCGACAGCGTGTTTACTTGAACACTTTCGTGCTCGTAAAACAACAACAGTTGGGAAGCTGTTAGCAAACTAAATGACTAATAAACATTGCATAAGGTACAAACAAACGTAAAAAAAAAATGAATTATACTTAAAATTTGAATCGTAATTAATATAAAATTCTAGTCGAACATGAGGTCGTAGAAAATATGGTCTGTAAACGAAACAACAGGTTCGGGAACCTGAAAATTTGGCTTACTTTCCGCTTTTAAAGTAACACTTGAAACTTTCTCGATTTTTACGGGTGACTGATTAGCAAATGACTCTTTAATTTTTACAACTGGCTGAACACAGTGTGAAATAGGCAATTCACTTTCCATTTTGCGACTGTTTTGAACAAAATTAGGACCCTTGCTTACGGCAAATTTTTGAACCCTATCTTTAACGGATAAAATATTCTTCGGCAAATCTATACTGTCGTCTTTAGTGACTAAAATATTCCTGGATACATCCTGAACTTCTTGTTGTACAATATGTGGAATAAGAACAGTTGGAGGAAAGGGCGGGGGAATTGGCGGGTGACTCGTTTTTAATGGTACCACTTCAACAATCGGTGCAATATCGTCGTAAATCTGCTCAATGGGCGGTGAATCATTATTAAAGTTGCTTAACTGTAACTCGTTGGTACACTCATGGTCATAAGTAATAGATTTCTTGCGTTGACATTGAAAATAACAGATTATGAAAATTATAAAAATACTAATAATAAATGTTGTTAATAATAAAATTGTAATTATATTATAAGGATAGTCAAAGGACTTGTTCAACAGATAAATAAAATTAGAAGCTTTTACGTATGGAAGAAATCCGTTTAAAATAACTAAAATCGCAATGATTTTCATGTTGCTTAGGCAATCAAAACAAACAGTTCTTCAAAGCTAATACGTACTTTAAGCTTGCCTAGTCTAAGTAGTAGGTATTTTAACTCAACTTTTATTTATTTCTGACTCTAGGCTCAAATTATCTGCGTGATTTATTTATTTAATATAATTTATTTATTCTCTAAATTTATTAGCACTGTTTAACTTATGTTATTTTAAATTTTACTGCAAACTTATCTTATTTTCATTTCAGGTGTTATGTTTAAATACTTAAAATTAATTGAACCGTACTAAGGTACAAGGTAAGGAAAAATTGAGTCTGATTTACTCCTGACTACCTGAAATAAAATAATAATTATTATTTATGCGATCTTTAAATGCATTAAAATACTAACATCACTAAAACTTGAAGAATCTTTAATTCTCTCTACTCATTCTAAAATATGCTTAGCATATTATTGTGGCAAAGCTTTAAACTAAAACCGTTGTGGTTTAATCATTATCATTCTGCGATGGCAGAATGGATTTCCAGGATTATCGGTAGCTATCCAATATCCGAAGGAAAATACTTGTTATAGGAGCGCAAAAAAATCTTGACGTCGACGTCTACATATTCATATAGTATAAATATTCTCATAACTGGCGCTTAAAATAAACTTTGCTAATATAATCATATACCTTCTTCTGAAGAGTAACTATAAAATTCTAGTGATGTATTCGCTGAGCGAGTATTATTACATACTGCAAAAAAAACTTTTGTGCCTAAAGCACATTATTAAATAATAAGTCTGCTTTTAATCTTTAATAATATTAGTGCTATTTTATGATGAATTATTATTATTATTATTATTATTATTATGTCATGCAAGTGAAATTAAAATGTTAAACCTGTTACTTATATGAATTTTCAATTTTAGTGACCATTATCCGTGCGTGAGTCCGCGTTGTCCTTTTGATGATCTTCATCTTCACCTGCCAAATTCTCTTCGCCTTCACCGTCATCAGGCGCATAATATTTTTTTGAGTCTCTGGACGGCAATAGAGTCCACTACTGTCTTTCCGCGCTTGTTTTGGAATTCCACCAGGTATGTATTCGGATTCTCTTCTCGAATAACTGTGGCTGGGCCTTTATAAATACCTGAAAAGCACCGTGCGGTTCCAATTTTCTGGGTGCTGTCAAAAATTAATACTTGATCGCCTGGTTGAAACTTGATCTGTTTCCTCTTCTGATCATAATATTTCTTCACTTCAACATGTCGTTTTGCTAAGTTATCCGTAGCATTGGTTCTTGCTTTCTCCAATACTCGGAACCGTACATCATTCTCTACATTTTCACAGCTTGGTGTGTGTAATGCAAGCTCCCAGGGCAAAGTGGGTTGGAATCCATGTACTAAAAAGAATGGGCTATACCGCAAATTCTGATTCCTGGTAGTATTGTAACTAAATACACTTGGCTGTAAATATTGGACCCAATCTGTATGTTTTGAATTAACATAACACTTCATTATACTCTGTAAGACCCCGTGGTTACGTTCCGAAAGACCTATAGAGTTATGAAGACCGACTGGTGAAAACTTGATGGTGATTCCCAATTTAGTGCCAAGTTCCTGGAAAAGCTTAGATTTAAATGCAGATCCGCGATCCGTGTAAATATCCTGTGGGACTCCGTAGCGTAACACTATCTCTTCGTACACAAATTCTGCTGCTGTACTGGCCGTGCAATCTGCAACTGGTTTGGCTATTAAATAGCGTGTCCCAAAATCTGTGGCAGCGATTATGTATCGATGACGAAGATTGGATGAAGGAGGATATGGACCTGAAAAGTCCAGGCAAATCCGCTGAAATGGCTTCTGTGCGGGAAAAGTGCACAGTTCCCCTGCTGGTAGACCTGGACGGCGTTTATTCTGCTGGCATGTTATACATTCCCTAATTTTCCTCTGTATAAATAACTTCATATTTGGAAAATAAATTCTTGGTAAGGCCACATTGTAACACTTGGTAAATCCAAGATGAGAACCTCCTATGGGTGAAGCATGGAGTGTCTCAATGACAGAATCACGTAATGTCATGGGAATGCATAATAATTTCTTGGTAGTAGCTCCTAATTTCTGTTGTCTATATAATAATCCATCTTCCAACACATGATGATAGACCTGCCTCTGGATGTATAGAGGTAATGTTCCATCGTCCCTGTCTGGGTCCTCCAAAACTTTAATAATTGGGCCAAAAAATGAATCCTGTCTCTGATGTTCCGCGACATCTGTGCTTGCATCAAATAAAGTAAGTGTCCTGGGTTCGGGAATGTCCTCTTCAGTGTTGCCATCCTCTATGTTTTCTCCACATTCTCTGCTGAGGGGATCGGCGATATTCTCCGTAGTTTTAACATGGATCGGTGTAAATGAAAAATCCTCCAAAAGGTTGCTCCATCGAAGAAGCTTTGAGCTCAAATTACGGGATGTCCTAATGTACGTAATTGCTTTGTTGTCCGTGTATAATTCAAAATGGCGGCCAACAAGATAAAATCTAAATGATTTGAAAGCATATAAAATTGCTGTTAATTCTTGCTCAATAACACTCAATCTTTTTTCAGTGTCGGT
This sequence comes from Lepisma saccharinum, assembly GCF_977018435.1. Classification (NCBI taxonomy): domain Eukaryota; kingdom Metazoa; phylum Arthropoda; class Insecta; order Zygentoma; family Lepismatidae; genus Lepisma; species Lepisma saccharinum. The sequence goes on from NC_139238.1 coordinate 28,201,489, forward strand.
CAACGTTCTACTGCAGTACGCACATGGCAAGTACTCTCCTTCTGCATTGGGCTGCATTAATACGCCACTGACCGCATGAGATGAAGCATCGGTGAAAACTTTGGTGTTCTTCGCTGGATCGTACGGTAACAAAACAGGTGCAGTAATTAAAGCTTCCTTTAATTTCTCAAATGCCGATTGTTGTTCAGGACCCCATGTGAATTTCTTGCCCTTACGAATTAAACCCTGTAATGGTGATGCAATATCAGAAAAATTCTTGACATATTTCCTCACGTAGCTGCACAGACCTAAAAACATTTTAACCTTCTTCGTGGTGGTGGGAACCTTATAATTCTTAATGGATGACAGTATTCTATCACTTATACGATAGCCATATTTGCCCACATTGTGGCCCAAGGCAATTGTCTCATAATATCCAAATGAACATTTAGGTACAGCCAATTTCAATCCGGCAGATCGTAAACATTGAAACATTTTCTCTAAATTGACCAACATATCCTTAAATGTATTGGCAAAAACAAACATGTCATCGATATAAAAGGCAAAATTATTGTCGTTCATCCCCGCCGTAGCGAGCTGAACACATCGGGTCATTGCCGCAGGAGAAGTCACATGTCCCATAGGTGTAAAGTTCATCGCAAATTGTCCCCTGGCTGGTATAGTAAAAGCAGTGTACTTTTTCGATTGTTCTTCTAATGGTATTTGAAAAAATCCTTGTTTCAAGTCAGCACTACAGTAGTAGCTCTTACCGGCCATATTGTGCAATATCTCTGAGATGTTTCCTATAGAAACTGCATCGAAAACCGACCTAGCATTAAGTAATCGGAAATCCTGCACCATGCGATAAGCTCCTGATTTCTTCTTGACAAGAAAAACTGGTGAATTGTACGGTGATGTCGTAGGACTGATGACCCCTGCTTCTAGCAAGTTGTCAATTTGCTGGTTAATTTCCTTACGCAGGTGAACTGGTATAGGGTAGGCTGGGACGTGAAATTCCGAATCGTCCTTTAACTTTATACGATGCGTATAATTAGTGGCACAACCAATGTCTTGCTCAGACCAAGAAAATACATCTACATATTTCTCTAATAATTGTCTAAGTTGCAACTTCTGATCGGGTTCTAATGCTGGATTTATGTCAAATTTAGTAATGTCGTGCACTGGTTTTGTCACTGTGCCAGTCTCCTTGGTCACCATAACGTTAGGTCCTTCGTCGTCTGCAATATGACGTGAAGCTGGTACTGGATTTTGCCATGCCTCTGCGGTACCTAAGCGTGCCCCTTTCCTAATTTTAATTTTGTAAGAATTTGGATTAGTAATCCAAATTAAAAATGACTCCGGATTTACAATGGCTCGAGGCACCATTAAGCCTGTGTCCATTTGAAACTGTAAATCTGGTTCCAAATATGTTAAGTTTTGATTACTAGAATTTGTCAATTTGACAGGAATACACAAATGAGATCTAGGTTTGATTCTAATTTGTCTGGAAGTTACAAATTCCGGCACATACAAATCCCTGATCAGACTAGCAACTTTTATGGAAACGTCAAAGGTTTTCCTGTGTTCCGTCCTTAACTGGTTCCGCGGAGGAGTACCAAATCTCCTCAATGTGAGTCGATTTTGATCAAAATCCAAATTTGCCTTATGGGCTCTTAAAAAATCATTTCCTAGGATTGTCCCATGTTCAAAATTTGGAATCATCCGAAAAGGATGGGTAAAATTACGGCCGTTTATTGCAAAAGTTAATAGGACAATCTCTTTAATTTCAATTTGTTCTTTTGCTAATCCCCTTATGGCCGTATGAATTTTAAATCGTTTGGCGGTTGAAGGAATGCCTCGATCACTGGTGACGGATACTTGGCTTCCGGAATCCACGAGAAACCTCTGACGTTGTCCCCCTAATACTGCGTTAATATAAATTAATTCCTCATAGGGGAAAGTAGAGACTGATATCTGTTTGCCAACGAAATCTGCGCATACGTCTCTTCTATGGGCAGTCATTGTTCGTTTAAAGCCTCTGTGTTCTGAAAACAAGTGGCTGCTGTATGATTAGGGTAATTACAAATTGAGCAGCGTGGTCTCCCCCGTTGCTCTTCCCTGTTTTCCTGGTCTCGCCCTGCTGACGACGAGGAACCCCGCGAGTTCTGTCCGCGGAAGTTTCCACGTCCTCGCCATTGTTGGGTATTGCCGTATCGCCTATTGCGATCTGTGTTGTTGCCATTATTATTACGTCCATTCCTGTACCCCCTATTGAATTGTCGTCTATTATTATTACCCCGATAGGAGCCTCTATAATTATTACCTGATTGATAATTATCCTTATAATAAGGTTCTCTAAATTGTTTTGGAGTAGATGAGTCGGTGCCAGGGTTCTGTTTTTGATCCTCCATGCTATCCAATCTCAAAGTGAGACTGGCTAATCTCGCTTCCAGACCAGTTTCCTGAGCCTGGACTTGAGCTTTGGTATTGTGAGGATTGTTAAATAATTTTAGTTGCTCAACCTCCTTTTGCAATGCTTTGAATTTTGCCTCAATGTCTGAAGTGGGTCGCGCTTGCGCTGACTCAGCAGTAGCCAGATTGTTACTCTGCAGTAAAATCTGCTGCTGTTGCGAAAGTGCTGATGGATTATGCAAAGGAGAGAATAAACTCTCTCTTTGATCTTCGTACCTCAATTCCTTCAGCTTGCGCTGTCTCATCAAAAATTGGAGTTTCTCAAAGGATTTTAAATCTTTAAGCAACCCATGCACGGACTCATACTCTTTATGGTGGATATCTTTCATGTAATCCACCTGTAAACCCAATATGATCTGTTTGATCTGTTGTTGAATACTCATTTTAGGGTCTGCCTTGAGTAGAAGTAATTGTTTGTCCCGAACATAATTCGTAACTGGCTCAGTTTCTTTGTGTAATCTATATCGAATTTGCTCCTCGATCTGGAGTTGATCCAAGGACCCTGTAAATTCGTCTTTAAATTTCTTCTGTATCTCCTCGTAAGTAACTTCCTGATTTTCTGTACCATCTTTCCAGGTCTGGTACCATCGTAATGCTGGCCCGGCCAGAAGGGCTGGAAATAATTCCTGTTTACGGGCATTATTCCATCCATTTAATATGGCAAGGCTATCCACTTTATCTAAAAATTTTGAAACGTCCTCCCCGGCTATCCCCTGAAATGGGATACCCTCTAAAATAGTTGGGGGAACAAACTGCGACTGAGCCATTGTTGCGAATTGTGTTTGGTCTAAATCTCTAAAAGCCTGATCTTGTTGCTCTAATTGTGGTTCACATTTCTGTTTTTCCAATAATTCTCGCTGAAGGCGTCTAGTTAAAATTGGGCTACGTTTAAACTTGGGGGTGGAACTTGCAGCTGGACCGCTGACATCTAAATGAAAACTTGTAGTCCCTCGTGCTATATCTAATAATTGGTCTAATGTTTCGTCGAGTTCATCAGCAAGGTGAAAGCTCGACATCTATCATGGCACAAATAAATTCTTCTCCCCCCATAAATGCAAAAGCTTTAAGCCCTATGTATTTTCAAAATTAATTTTGGCAAGGCTATACCAAAAACTAAACAAATAAGCAAAATTTTGGAGTGGGATTTGACCATGTGTCAATATTTGGGGTGGGGTTGAATTTAAACTGGTTAACAAACTCTTTTCTCATTGCATTTCCGAAAAAATGCATGAGAAGCCCAAATCTCCACCACGTGTCATTCTATAGAATGAAGGGATCTGAACCAGTTAACTGATGGGGTGATGTAAACTACTCATCATTCATCCTCTTGATGAGACCACTCGTCATTGACATGACGAGTTATTGCTTGGCATGCGAAAGGTACAAATTACACAAAGGAATTAAACTACTGAAAAGACAATGGCAACTCGTTGGATTTTGTGAACCGTTGAACCTGTATCATGGCTGGGTGTAGGATAATTACCTGTCTAACTGAAGTCTCTGAGCTGGATGAAAATAGCGAAGTCCTCTGTAAGCTTCTAACTTGTTGACCAAAGCGTGCTTCCACTATCGACCTCCTGTCTTGCTGACCTCCTCTCTCTACCAACTCAATTCCCAAAGTCCAGTCTCTTCCCAGCTTGTCTCACCTCTATATTCCCTGGCCATCGAGCTCTTCCTCGATGCCGAATCGCCGAATCGTGTTTATTATAATTGCTACCATGCAAACCGCTGACACCAAACCCAGAAGTATTACCTGCTTCCTGAATACTCAGGAGGTTTGCATGGCACAACACAATGCATTGTAAACATGCCTAAGAGGCTTGAGACAGCTGAGAAAAACAAGTGAATGCCCTGGTCAACATGAAGCGTTCAGAGAGACTTAATAAAATAAACATACAATCCTAGGGATTGATACGGTATGTATATCGACAATTTATAGGACAACACGAACCTTACAAAGGATTATAGGTGACGTAGGACCACACGCCAGAGCTTTGTTAATCTGCAAGAAGCATTTGCAGCTAATATTACGAGGAAATGAGGTTGATTTTTACCGTTTCACAAGAATGCTATCTTTTATACACCCAATATTTTCTTTTTCAAGTAACTACTTGTACCATAAACACTTACAGGCCAACTCTAACTAGACTTCGAATTATTCTATATCAGGTGCTAAATTTATAAAGAACTATGATTATGTATATTTCTGAGGAAGTACGCAAAAGCAGATTACCCGATTAAAGTATTTGAAAAAAAGATTTTTCTATGCAAGTATATTTTTATTGACTGGATTATTTAACAGATCAAACAGGAAGACTGCAAAATTCATTAAATGTAGTTCTATAGTATGGGTGGTTTCAGAGATATAAAAAAAACAAATATAAGATTTCGCTTTTTTTTTTTTTTTTTTTGCTTCTGAGGCTAATCGCGACGCTAAGGGTAAATGGCGAGGAAATGTAACGGAGGAGAAACAGTCCCAAAAGTTATGGGCTGCATGTAAGTTAATACCACAGAGATATTACAGTAGGTGTAGGTTCTACCACCAGAACTTTTCTATTATAATAATACTGGTTATGCTGTACTGTTAGCTAAAGATGCTGATATTTGAGAAACTTAAAAAAGGTTATTTGCAAAATTTTAGATAAATAATAATCTGTTAGACTGTAAACATATTTTATATCCATTCTGCAAAAGATCCGATGACAAAATTTAAAAATTGTTATCGCCCAGACAGGGACTCGAACCCTGGACAGATAGGTTAAAAGCCTAACGCTATACCAATTAAGCTATCTGGGCACATGGTATTATTTTCTTGAAAAGTTAGTTATGTTAAGAAATATATTGAAACACTTGAGAACACTCTTTGTCTGGTTCGACAGAGAAGGAGACAACATTTCCAAATTTTTACAGACTGGGTGTATTTTTCCACTATAGAGGCCTTCACTATAAGTAATTCGAAACGCTAAAGTTCAGCTAGCTTCCAAAATTGAGGTAAAGATTGTGTTTGGCGAGATTAACAAGTTACATTTATATCAAGTTACGGACAAATAAAGCTAAAACTCTCAGATTTACTGTACCAGCCAAGTTTTAGTAACATTTTCTTCACTTTAGTACAAATACCAAAGAAATAGGTATATTTTATTTATAATTTGACAAAATGTGCTAGTATTTAATTCACAAAGTTAGGTAAAAAACAGTATTTTAAAAAAATATATTGTTACTGCCTTCAAATTTTATGTTATTTAGCCACTAACAACTGGTTTACACTGTTTGGCATCCTTTAAATAGGAAAAGAAGGAATTATTTGTTTAGTATTTATACTACTTTGTATTTATTTAAGAAAACAATTCTACAGTTTAACTTAATTTTTAACAAATTGTTACTAATTTATATATCAAAGGTATGTTATTTAGAGTGTATGAAGGCGTATAAAGTTAATATTTGTACTTATCAGTGCAACTAACAATTATATTTTACACACAAAAGATAATGTACACAGTTAAATCACTTGAATCAAAGAATAATATTTTACAGTAATTGATTCATTCAGCACTAGTCAGTACTTTTATGCATCAGAAAGTTTTCTTAATTTTCTATTATGCATGCTATTTTGTGCTATTCTTAAAATGTATTTCTAAGGCAAACTGGTTTAATTTTCTGTTTATAATGGAAAGTTGACATAGTTTTCGCACAATGCTTTGTACATTTGTTATATTCACTACTTACAATGCAAATATTATGCTTATTTAATGTACAACTAACTAACTCTCTATCCTTCTTAAACCCGAAGGTTCATGGCTGCAGGAACACATGCCTTTCATCTGTTCCTGTCCTGAGCAAGATCTATATACTCCTTTCCATCCCTACCAATTTCCTTTAGGTCCATCTCTACATTATCCCTCCATTTTGTTTTCGTCTTCCTATTGGTCTTTTACCATCAGGTTTCCCAACAAGAATCCTGTATACTTTTTTTTTCCTCTCCCATTTGTACCACATGATCTACACATCTAAGTATTTTTGATTTAATTATTCTAATAATATCTGGACATGAATACAAATTATGTACTTCTAAATTATGTAATCTTCTCCACTCATCTGCCTCGTCATCTGTTTTAGGCCCAAATATTTTCCTAAGGATTTTATTTTCAAATACTCTCAATTTATGTTTCTAGCTTATACTGTAGTTATTATATTTTTTTCTATCAGCTTATTTTGAAATTAATATTATTAGGTATAGTCTTCGATTTATAACTATATTGCTTTTTTTATCAATTTATCTAAGAGTACATGCACACAAACACATGTGTACACACTTTTATGTAAATAGATATGCTAAGTAGTTTTTTAAACTGTGCTATGGGTGTGACTATTGATTTCTCTTTCTGGATCCCATGTTGGTTTCTGTGTATTCCTCTTGCTGCTTGAATTTGACTTAGGTTGTTTGCTTTTTCTTAGATCTTTATTTGTTTATTTGTTCAGTATTTTTTATTTTTTAATATTCTTTTATATTAAAAAAATTCAAAGTACATTGTTAAAGTCAAAGTGTGTTAAAATTCAATATTTCAAAGTTAAAGTTTTAAAAATACAATTTTGTAAAATTAAAAGTTATAATAGTATATTTTTGTTAGTAGAAGTTTTTATACTAGGGCAAATTATTTTGTTGTTAATGTAAAATTTGTTAGTTAATATAAAATTAAAGTAATTAAAAATCAATTTTTCAAAGTTAAAGTTTTAAAAATACAATTTTCTAAAATTAAAAGTTATAATAGTACATTTTTGTTAGTAGAAGTTTTTATACTAGAGTAAATTCTTTTGTTGTTAAAGAAAAATGTGTTAGTTAATGTAAAATTAAAGTAATTAAAATTCAAAAAAATAAAAATACTGAACAAATAACTAATAAACTACATAGCTACATAGCTGAAATATTAGAGAAACATAAAACTGCAAACACAATATATCTAGATTCTTCCAAGGCATAGGATAGAGTAAAAACATGGCTTGCTTATGGACAAACTCAACAACATAGGAATAAAATAGACAAGCAATCCTTTTTTCAGTAGAAAATTCCAATTACTCAAGTAACCTACATCATACGTAGTACATAAAAAGAGCAAATTAACATCATCAGCAGTAAAACATCATGCAACTTCTACCTGCTGAAACAACTAAGTGAGTATAATTTATCAGAAAAATGCCTACATTTTAGCCTAATTTACCTCTACATTAATAATACTACCAGAATACTAAGGCTTCAAAAATGAACACTAAGAATATGTTCAGACTAAAGTATAGGGCATCTTGCAAAGGTTTATTACTCCCTACATCTACAAGTCAATAACAATTATTCTAAATACTACGAAGTTGGACAAAATATAGTCAAATACACAACACAAGAAGGAAAATAATTACAAGTAAAACAGTAGACACTCAATATCTCAAAACAATCCGGTAAAAATATTCTACAACAAACTGCCTCATAACATGAAACTGCTAAGTCCCCAAAACATATACAAATACAATCAATAGAAACTACTTGAAAAGGGAAAACTGTCTACAGTCTCACAGACTTGATGTAAAATAACAGCAAAACTTAGAAGCATGCGCAGTCAATAGTGCTGAATTTGCATACAGTTCACATGCAAAATCTCTTGAAAAGTTTCAAAACAGTCTCCCAGCTCAGTTCTCATCTATACTTGGACAACAAAATCCTGCAACAAATTCTCAGAAATCCTACCTTTCCTACCCTTGCTTAAATAGCTAAAGTGCAATCTTCATACTAAAATATTAAAAAAAGGCATATCTATTTACATAAAAGTGTGTACACATGTGTTTGTGTGCATGTACTCTTAGATAAATTGATAAAAAAAGCAATATAGTTATAAATCGAAGACTATACCTAATAATATTAATTTCAAAATAAGCTGATAGAAAAAAATATAATAACTACAGTATAAGCTAGAAACATAAATTGAGAGTATTTGAAAATAAAATCCTTAGGAAAATATTTGGGCCTAAAACAGATGACGAGGCAGATGAGTGGAGAAGATTACATAATTTAGAAGTACATAATTTGTATTCATGTCCAGATATTATTAGAATAATTAAATCAAAAATACTTAGATGTGTAGATCATGTGGTACAAATGGGAGAGGAAAAAAAAAGTATACAGGATTCTTGTTGGGAAACCTGATGGTAAAAGACCAATAGGAAGACGAAAACAAAATGGAGGGATAATGTAGAGATGGACCTAAAGGAAATTGGTAGGGATGGAAAGGAGTATATAGATCTTGCTCAGGACAGGAACAGATGAAAGGCATGTGTTCCTGCAGCCATGAACCTTCGGGTTTAAGAAGGATAGAGAGTTAGTTAGTTGTACATTAAATAAGCATAATATTTGCATTGTAAGTAGTGAATATAACAAATGTACAAAGCATTGTGCGAAAACTATGTCAACTTTCCATTATAAACAGAAAATTAAACCAGTTTGCCTTAGAAATACATTTTAAGAATAGCACAAAATAGCATGCATAATAGAAAATTAAGAAAACTTTCTGATGCATAAAAGTACTGACTAGTGCTGAATGAATCAATTACTGTAAAATATTATTCTTTGATTCAAGTGATTTAACTGTGTACATTATCTTTTGTGTGTAAAATATAATTGTTAGTTGCACTGATAAGTACAAATATTAACTTTATACGCCTTCATACACTCTAAATAACATACCTTTGATATATAAATTAGTAACAATTTGTTAAAAATTAAGTTAAACTGTAGAATTGTTTTCTTAAATAAATACAAAGTAGTATAAATACTAAACAAATAATTCCTTCTTTTCCTATTTAAAGGATGCCAAACAGTGTAAACCAGTTGTTAGTGGCTAAATAACATAAAATTTGAAGGCAGTAACAATATATTTTTTTAAAATACTGTTTTTTACCTAACTTTGTGAATTAAATACTAGCACATTTTGTCAAATTATAAATAAAATATACCTATTTCTTTGGTATTTGTACTAAAGTGAAGAAAATGTTACTAAAACTTGGCTGGTACAGTAAATCTGAGAGTTTTAGCTTTATTTGTCCGTAACTTGATATAAATGTAACTTGTTAATCTCGCCAAACACAATCTTTACCTCAATTTTGGAAGCTAGCTGAACTTTAGCGTTTCGAATTACTTATAGTGAAGGCCTCTATAGTGGAAAAATACACCCAGTCTGTAAAAATTTGGAAATGTTGTCTCCTTCTCTGTCGAACCAGACAAAGAGTGTTCTCAAGTGTTTCAATATATTTCTTAACATAACTAACTTTTCAAGAAAATAATACCTTGTGCCCAGATAGCTTAGTTGGTATAGCGTTAGGCTTTTAACCTATCTGTCCAGGGTTCGAGTCCCTGTCTGGGCGATAACAATTTTTAAATTTTGTCATCGGATCTTTTGCAGAATGGATATAAAATATGTTTACAGTCTAACAGATTATTATTTATCTAAAATTTTGCAAATAACTTTTTTTAAGTTTCTCAAATATCAGCATCTTTAGCTAACAGTACAGCATAACCAGTATTATTATAATAGAAAAGTTCTGGTGGTAGAACCTACACCTACTGTAATATCTCTGTGGTATTAACTTACATGCAGCCCATAACTTTTGGGACTGTTTCTCCTCCGTTACATTTCCTCGCCATTTACCCTTAGCGTCGCGATTAGCCTCAGAAGCAAAAAAAAAAAAAAAAAAAAGCGAAATCTTATATTTGTTTTTTTTATATCTCTGAAACCACCCATACTATAGAACTACATTTAATGAATTTTGCAGTCTTCCTGTTTGATCTGTTAAATAATCCAGTCAATAAAAATATACTTGCATAGAAAAATCTTTTTTTCAAATACTTTAATCGGGTAATCTGCTTTTGCGTACTTCCTCAGAAATATACATAATCATAGTTCTTTATAAATTTAGCACCTGATATAGAATAATTCGAAGTCTAGTTAGAGTTGGCCTGTAAGTGTTTATGGTACAAGTAGTTACTTGAAAAAGAAAATATTGGGTGTATAAAAGATAGCATTCTTGTGAAACGGTAAAAATCAACCTCATTTCCTCGTAATATTAGCTGCAAATGCTTCTTGCAGATTAACAAAGCTCTGGCGTGTGGTCCTACGTCACCTATAATCCTTTGTAAGGTTCGTGTTGTCCTATAAATTGTCGATATACATACTAAGTCCCTAGTTACAGCCTTAGCTTTTAGTTTCAATGAGAGAATTTCAGTGTTCAAATAGTGATTGTAGCCTCGTATAGTAAACCAAATGGAAATAACCCAAGTGTTGATGCACCCAAAAAACCAGTAATACTTCAAAAATACTTTGGAAAAGGCTATAAGGCTAAATTATTCTTCTAGCATAGAAAAAAATTTAGCAAGTGGACCTATGGTCCATATAGTCAGTCGTTTGTGAACTTCGTCTTGTCCTGTGAATTGTCAATATATTGATAAATGGTTATATATTTTTTTTTAAAAAAAGGAACAATGTTGGTAAGCGTCCAGTTATGGACCCATCGATAAAGGAATTTCAGTCTTTATAGACACACAATAATTTTCGTTACACTAAAAATTTGGCCTCGTATAAAGGTAAATAGTCGAAATGATAAACATTTCGTGTACTTTATCCAGTAAGCCTTAGCTAGAAATACAATAACAGCGTTACAGACATAAAAATTAAGCAAGCTTTGATATTCTAGTGGCACATAATAAATATAAAATATCCTTTAAAATACTCTGACAAATAGTTGTGGGTTATCTGAGATCAAAATTTTCAAGCCCTCTCTCCTGCATAAATAGGCTCTAGAATTCACTAAGCCTCAAAATAATATTGGGTACATAAAATAAAAAGCAGATGGAGAGTGATGCTGATCACATCATCTCCAAACAGCAAAAACAAAAATATATGGATGGAGCCCTACCTGATATATTTAGGAAACTTTACCTAGTATAAAAGTAACAAAATACTCAGCAAACTCTAAAATAAACAAACTTTCCTACGTAGCAGGCGTAACCTGACCTAAATAAATACATATAGAAAAACAGAACCAAAAATAGCATAGTGGAAATCAGTAAACCCTAATAATAATAATAATATATTCTGTGGCTTACATTTTAGCTAAAAGTACTTTTTCTTTAGTGTTTTTGAAAAGATTTAAATAAATACTAAACTCTAAGTTAAAAATTTGTAAATGTATATATGATACAAAACAAAATAAATAAAAATTAATACATACCCTGCAAAAAATCAGTAAAAAAATTGAAAACATATCTTTGTGCATCCAAAATATAATAACAAATCCTTCCTGACTGGATAAAATTGTGTTATTTGAGCCTAAACTTGTAAAATAAAAGGGTAAAACTTGACGAAACACACTTCATGTGTAAAAAATTTAACTCAAAACACATCTAAATTGTGTTATTTGAGTAAACTTGGAGAATAATCCTGTAAACTTGGAAAAAATCTCTCTCTCTCTCTCTCTCTCTCTCTCTCTCTCTCTCTCTCTCTCTCTCTCTCTGTGTGTGTGTGTGTGTGTGTGGATGTGTGTGTGTGTGTGTGGATGTGTGTGTGTGAGTGCGTGTGTGTCCAAAATGTAATATAAAAACACGTTCAAATCGTTTTATTTGAGTAAATATTAGGCTAAACTTGTGAAATAAAAAGATAAAAGTTGAGAACACACACTTTGTGTGTCGAAAATGTAACTAAAAGTCTTTCCTGAATAGTATAATTTGAGTTATTTTGGTAAAAATAGGTATAAAATTGTGAAATAATAAGTTAAAAAGTTGTAAAAATATTTTTGTGAGTCCAAAATTTAATAAAAAATCTTTCCTGAACAGATTTAATTGTGTTATTTGAGTAATAATAAGCCTAAACTTGTGAAATAAACAGATAGAAGTTGAGAACACACACTTTGTGTGTGGAAAATGGAACAAAGTCTTTCCTGAACAAATTAAATTGTGTTATTTGAGTAAAAATAGGTATAAATTTGTGAAATAAACAGATAAAAGTTGAGAACACACACTTTGTGTGTCGAAAATGTAACTAAAATTCTTTCCTGAATAGTATAAATAGTGTTATTTTGGTAAAAATAGGTATAAAGTTGTAAAATAATAAATTATAAAGTTGTAAAAATATATTTGCGAATCCAAAATTTAATAAAAAATGTTGCCTGGATAGTATAAATAGTGTTATTTTGGTAAAAAAGTAACATAAAATTGTAAAATAATAAATTAAAAGTTGAAAAAATGTCTTTGCGAGTCCAAGATTTAATAAAAAATGTTGCCTGAATAGTATAAATAGTGTTATTTTGGTAAAAATACATAAAAACTTGTAAAAGATTTGACAAAGTCAAAGTTTGGTAAAAAAATAAGCTCAATATTATGTTAAATAGCACGCAGTAACATAAATTTAGTACCTAAATCAATAATCAATGGGTCCTAGGTTCGATACCCCGTGATAAAAGCAAATAGTGAAAACTGTAGGTCCAGTCCCTGATAGCACTCCCTTCTTCCTAGTACAGATAAAAAACCCTTACGCTTCGTTCTCCTTGTTCAAATTAAAATTCTCGCTCCAATCTAATTGGGTATCCAAAAATCCTTTTTTCTTGTCTTCTCGGTAACCTTGGCTTACTTAGACAGAAACATGTTCTAGCATGCAAGCGACGCACAGTTTCAAAAAATTTGACCCTTGCTGCGCATTCCAGACATCCTTTGTTGTCTGGTTCAATCCCTCCCCTGCCCTACAGTATTGCATACCCTTCCCCATTTCTTGCGTACTAGTTAACCTTGGAAAAACCGGTTCTGAAAATCTACCGACGCGTTCTCTGATTGGTGAATCAGGTTCTCGCGTTCTTTCTTTGTTCTGGCGTTCTGACGTCATTTGACCTTGACCGCACATCTCCCAAATTCATTTCTCCTCTACCTGCGCGGAGTTCACCGTCTTCTGTCTGGCGTGTCGTATCATCGTCTTTAATACAATAATAACATACATTATTACATACGTAGTATACACTATAGGCCTAACCATTTATTACCGTTGCATATCGCGGGTTCGAATACCGGGACCGTCTTCTTTCGTACCATTACCACCTTTCATAGCGGTTCTTAAACCGTAAACTCTTATTTTCAATACTATAAACATTAATATTAACATTTTATACATTACATACTTTGCAGTAATTAATATAAAACCATATGCATAGCGTTTAGTATCTCTAATTACCTTCTATATACATATTTTTCATAAAATAAATAATTATATATTCATAAAAGTTATAAACATGCAAATACATAAATGTAAAGTATTCTAAGTACGTGCAAATTAGTTCTAAGTACATGCACATTAATTAAAACCCGTGCAAATTAGTTCTAAATACGTGCAAATGAATTGCGAATATTAAATAGCGACAGACGTTGGCGGGGACACCATCTACTCTCGTCAATTTGACATCACCCATCTTCATCTTCACGATTAGCCAATACGTGTCAGAAAAGCGATGTAAAATAAACCAAATCAATCATTTATATATTTCTAGATTACGCCGCTTTTCTACCTCTTGCATTAAATGCGACGATGAGGATGAATGATGAGTCGAAGGAATTGCGATGGGACAGACATGATACAACCATACCTGTCCAAGGTTCGTACCTTGGACCTGTGGTTTCGTAGCGTGTTATACTCAGTAGGAAGTAAAACTGTATAAGTAGGGTGAAAAGAAGCAAAATTGTACGATGCATAAAAAGCCATATTTAGTTCTTCCAAAACCTTCCAATTATCGAGTTTGTGTTTTAAGTCCACTTTATGCACAGTAAGGCTAATCGGGGATCCAAACCACTATGTGCCTCCACCGGGTATCGAACACGGGACCCCTTGATTACAAGGCGGCGACGCTACCACTGGGTCATCGAGGAAGCCCAGGAAAACTTACAATTAGTCAGTAAAATTAATATTGAGGGACAAGGCCTGCGAAGAGTTCTTTCATTCGGTTGCGCGTGGTCATCACGTCGAGTCCAATACTTTCGAGAGCAGAATTTCCTTCCATATCGCTTTCAAGTATTTCCCAAATTGTCCTCGATGTTGGAAGAACACAGAAATTTTGGAACTAATACAAGCAGGCACGTACCCAGGGAAGGTGCTCGGGGGCTGCAGTCCTTTCTCAAAATCCTACAAATATCTGATTTTAATAATGTGTAGTAATTAAATTTACTTCATTAACAGGATTAAACATCTTTTATATGGTTAGTTGCAATATACCAAGAAATTCGTCTTCAGCGCATTTACCCCTCCCTCCAACCTTTTCGCCTTTACATGGTGGCTACCGATAAGGGATAAGCCCATTCTGAAATCAAATTCTTGCTACCGGCCTGACCACCAGGGAACGAATCTTGAACCTTTCAATTGATTGATTAATTAAACTGGTGTTTTAAGTCCACATTATGCACAGTAAGGCTAATAGGGACTGGACCTACAGTTTAAAGTGAGATGCGAACTACTATGTGCCTCCATCTGGAATCGAATCCGGGACCCCTTGTTGAACCTGCCGAACCAAAGACGAAAGCGTAATCATTTGAGCGTCTGGGAACTTTGTTGTATCCAGTGCCATCATATATTCAGTTTTCCACACACAAATAAGATTAATTTTAACGCAGGAGAACGTTTTTAACAGGGACGTCACGCCATCCATAGGGCTGATTCATCTTCTAACAGGGCACACCTCACAAAAATAGGAAAAAGAGTAACCGACGTATGCCGAGACTGCCGGATGGAAAGAGACACGCCAGAACATAGAGTTTTTCCTGCCCCGCCTCTGATGAAGAGACCTGCCGAATAACAACAACTTCGAGCTGATAAGGAGCGAACATGTAAAGAAGTTATGCGACCTCGCAGACTTAGTGTCTAATATCGAGTTGCAGAGGTACCTGACGGAACCGGAAACCCGGTGCCCACCAGCCCCCCCCCCCCTCCCTCCTCAACAGAAGCCCCGCAGAAGCAGAAGGATACGGAACCAAGTCCCCACACCACCTCCCCGGAGACCGTCACAATCGCGTCGGGAGCAGATACCAGAGGAAGAAGAGGAATCGGCACCGGAAGATTCATCCCGAAGGAGAAACTTGAGAGTGTCCACTGGGAGACGAGGAGCCGCCGCCAGGAAAGGGTTACGTCCGCCCAATCAGCCTGGGGAGAGCCATGAAGGTTGCCCTGGGAGAAGTCGTCGAAGATGAAGAATGGCCTAAAAACCATCTCTAGGGATAAAATAATATAATAGCATAATAACGATAATGAAAAAAACTAAAAGAATAATATCAGAACCCCACATTAAATCGTGACTAAAGTTTCTTTAATAATAAATCCAAGATGAAGAACCATAAACTTTTAGAAATTTTAACTTGAAAATTGCTAAACTTGGAATCTGCTGGAATCCAGTAGGCACCCTATAGACTGGATATAAATGGAAATTTCGAAAAAAACAAACAAATTAAATTTAAATTAAATTTTTAACAATGTAAGTGTGGTCATAACCATGAACATACATTTATATAGGTACTTATTATTAATTAATATAGTCTAATACAAAAGGTTGTTTATCTTTATCCCTTTTTTATAATTGTTATTATTATTATTATTATCAAGTCTACATATAATTATTTGCGTATTTTATGTCATATTTATCTATTACATATATTACAGTTTCCGTATAATTAGCATGCTATCAAAACTTAGTACCCTGTATTACTGATTCACGTTAAATTATGCGGCTGTGATTTAATTCTGAGATCTCATAGCAGCCTCAGTCTACAAGGCCATTGAACCTCCCACGGCCACTGTCGCTAGCGTGGAATGCAGAGTCAGATTCATGTCGCATAACCAAGAGCATAACTGCAACAACGGCGAGATAAATAAGAAACTACAAAACCTCTTACAGTAAGTGTTTATTAGGAATCGACATCCATTAAATTAATGTATCTAGCCCAGTATTTCAGTGCACTTAACTTCCTTCCAAATAGCAAATTCTCGCCACACATTACAATAACGCCTGATCTGGAAACCAGACAGGGAACTTGCGTCTGTGCAGACTAATCCAAGCCATCATTCACCCCAATCTAAACTCTCACTTCAAGCTTAAAACAGTTCTTGATACCAGAATGGTTGTCCCTCCTGTACATAGCATTCCCTACTATCTACAGGATAACTAAAACTAACCAATAAACTAACACAAATTAATCCATAACTACTATTAATAAGTTTAATTAATTACCAATCATACAAATGCACAGTAAATTTACAAGAAATTTCAAGACTTGTTCCGGTCACCAGAACGGTCTATTCAAATAATACAAACTAAAAATTATAGCTATGTACAGAATCTCCATGTATTTTCTTATCTTTTTTGTACTTGCATTTGTATTTTATGTATGAAAATAAAGACGAAAAGAAGGAGGATAAAAAGACGGGACTAACGTCCTGGTTTATTTAAAGGTACCAGGACATCAAGAGCATACCCTCGAAAGTACGCGGGTAGAGGCGGGCTACTTTGGGAGGTTTCCCCCTTTAGATATGTATATGTGTCTCAAAAAGTATTATTTTATACTCACTCAATATGTTCTGCATGTTCTAATTAAGTATTGTATCATGATTCATTCCATGAACTAGTGTATCTTGTATATCAATTAAATTCATAAGGAAAAGCTTTGTAATGAGATGTAGTGAAAACGTGATCCAATGAAATGTATGATAAAGTTATGAATGTATACATTCTAAAGGCCAATAAATGTATTATAATCGTGAAGATGTGGATGAGTGATGATATGATGAAATTGATGAAGAGACACTCAGAAATAATATTCATGCCCAAGTCGGGATTCGAACCCGGGCGATAAATGCAAAGAGTGATTAATTGATTGATTTGGTTAATTTTACTAGCTTTCTGCCAATTTTGACTAATTCCAAAAATGAGAGCCTTGGCAACGCGCTGTTCTAACCACTCCGCCACGGGGGTCGGCAAATGATGAAATGGGTATTGGAATTTTACTATTATTTTCTGGATTCGACTATCACAAGCAGGAGTCGAGATTGGAACGTACATGAAGATAAACACTCAGTACCCTTGTAGCATTTGCTATTACGTGTCTGGCTCTGAAGGAACTGATGCTGGGAACATCTCGCATCGCCTCAGGATGGCGTCTCAAATGACTGCTCCTCCTCATACCTCCACGTCTTGATAATGACTCTGATTACGCCTCAGATTCTCGGTAGAACCGGAATCACGTGGCACGTGAAGCGTACACAAAGAGAGGAGAAGCGGAAAGAGCAGGGAAACAAGAAGCAAGGACGTCAGCCAACGGAAGACCATCTACGTCAATGGGAAACCTCTGGGAAGTATATAAACGAAGGCGCACCCCGTGACCTTGTGTGTAAGCAGTTTGTGATCGAGTCTCCAGTGCAAGAGGATGGCGAACGGACCGAGGTCGCTTGAGGGCTTGGTGCTGCTGTGCCTGAGCACCGCTGCATGGGCCAAGATATGTAAGTAGCCTAGTCATGGAGTAACGATCTTCTCCTTGGTAGGTGAGCGACTCTTCTTTCCCTTCAGTTAAGTTCACTGTTCCTCTTGGACATCAATCGGCACCTTTTAGAATTTAGTTGGAGTTATGGTTCTAAACGACTATTGATTGATTGATTAAGTAATCGGGACTCAACCCACAGTTTAAAGTGGGATCCGAACCACTATGTGCCTCCACCAGGTATCCAACCCGGGACCCCTTGGTTACAAGCTGAGGACGCTACCACTAAACCATCGCGGAGGCCAGGAAGTCTAATCGAGACTGGACCTACCACTTTAAAGTGGGATCCGAACCACTTGTGCCTCCACCGGGTATCGAACTAGGGACCCCTTAGTTACAACGAGACGACGTTACCACTTCGGCATCGGGTAGTACCTAATAGAAGACAAGGATGAGGTTCGATACTCGAAAGTTACGTTAATTTTGTGGTTTGTTGTTAGTTTTAGAGGTTTCCAGAGGGTGATCACTACATTTTACACGTCTCAAAGGGGAGATCGCTATATTTTGAACCTTTTTGGATGGCGATCGCTATACTATAGACCTCTCAGAAGGGCGATCAGGCCTCCCCGATGGCTCAGTGGTAGCGTCGTCGCCTTGTAATCAAGGGGTCTAGGGTTCGATACCCGATGGAAGCACATAGTGGTTTGGATTCCACTTTAAACTGTAGGTCCAGTCCTGATTAGCCTTACTGTGCATAAAGTGGACTTAAAACACCAACTCAATCAATCAATCAAAGGGCCGATCGCTGTATTTTACATGTGGTAGTTATGCACCAGCACCAGTAATAGCACCAGTAGTGACCGCAGACCTCACTGTGCCGATGGGCCCCGATTAAAGCCCGCTCCCTTTTCAAATTATTGATTGATTGATTAATTTGGTGTTTTAAGTCCACTTTATGCACAGTAAGGCCAATCGGGACTGGACCTACAGTTTAAAGTGGAATCCGAACCACTATGAGCCTCCACCGAGTATCGAACCCGGGACCCCTGTTTCAGAATGAATGGCTGCATTTACTATATGGTAGAGTGCAGTTGATTCCAACTATTAACCGTCGGCCAAGTTACATGCAATTTTTACATGGTAAAAATTAAAAGCAAGTATGGTATGGACATATGGTAGCTAAAAATAACCACAAATCAGGAAAAGCGAGTTCACTGTTAGAAATCAGCTTAAAATTCACAACATTCTACTGTTAACATTGAACAATCTGCCTCTTAATTTACATAATACGGGACACAACCAGCTTTTAAACATATTTTGAGTATTCTATCATATGACTCTTTCATGCCAGTTATGGGTATAACATCATAATCATCTATATTCTACCATGAATGGCATTTGTTTAGAAGTTAAATGATTTCATCCATATACAGGGTGTATAATAAGTAATAGCGCAAACTGACACAGTTGAAAGTACACGATAATAGAAGCAAAAAAGTCTCAGTAAACATGGCACATGAACCGACTCTATAAGTTATCTGAATAAATTTCTATATGCTTTCAAAGTTGTAAAGTCCTTTTTGAATCACCTGTATATATGAATATATTTATTGAACTTTTATCTTCAAAACAAAATCAAGTTCTCCTTCCTAGCTTGATTCGCTCTCGAGATATAAGAATTTGAAAATAACATGTCTCGTAAATAAGCCATTACTAAAATAAAGAAAATCGGACCAATTTTAGTTTTATCCAAAACATCACCAAAAATGTTTAAAATTTTAGGATTGACTGATTTATATATATATATATATATATATATATATATATATTGCGATTACCTACTGATCTGGAAAAGTAAAAGTGAATAAATAAGACACAGAAGCAGGAAGATGTTTCTGGATATAAGAGTGACCTTCTGGAATTTATTTGTTTGAGACAGTTTCACTTTTTCACGTAATTAAACCGGCAGATAAACCTTCTATCGCCTAAGATTCAAGGTATGCGTAACTCGCCGTCCTTGCTATGTTCCCAGAAGGAAGAAATTATCATTTCCACCTAGGTAGATGAAATTTCGTTCCTCTTGGTGTTCAGAACCAATTAGTATTCTATGGGAAACTTCAGATAAACGTAAAGGTACATGAACTTTCCTTTATTGCTTGAACAAGGCTGTAAAGTGGCTAAGCATGCTAAGCATTATCCGTGTTTGTGACTGCTTGTTCGTAGAGAGTACGTCATATACCCGATGTAGATATCCTTCAATCATGCATAGTAAAATATCTTGTTTCTTTGAAAACTCCCTTTCAGGACAAAAAGTTAGGTGGCTCGCGGTCAGCGCATGGAGTCCCATCGCCGCTGTTTCCTGACTTGAGACCGGAGTTCGCTAAATCTTTTCAAGTAGTTCCCAAATTGTCCTCACGATGTTGAGACAGAAATTTTGGAGCTCCTTCCTTGAATAGAACCCGGAACTTCTCACAACAAAGGTGACACTGCTAATCGCTCAACCATAGCTGCCACTATAGACAATTTTTGTTTTTAATATTTGCATAATTGCAACTATTGACTTAATACAGTTAAGTTCGAGTCAATATAAACTAACGCCCTCTTGCAATCCGACCCGCAAGAAAAAGAATTGAAAATTCATGATTACCTCTAATATGCTTCCATCTATTTCTTTTGTTATTTTACGAAGCTTTTGGGGTGTAAAGGGTCATCCTTCCACATAGGCGTAACTTGGTGGGATCAAGGGGGTGCACTCGCCCCCTCCCCCCAAATTTTCTGGTTTATTAAAACTTACAAGCTATGGTACCTGAGGAGCAAAGTAATAAAGAGTAATATTTGTGATTTCGCTAACGTAACAGTTATTTAGCAAATAATCCTGGACGCTGTTTTAATGGGATGGAAAATTTTTCGGGTCCCTTCCCCCAAAGTTAAGCCAAAGTTTCCCCAGGTTTGATTCTGCCTCTCAAAATAAGGACCAGTTTAATTCTCCCCTTTCAAAATTAGACCTAGTTTAATTCTGCCCCTTCAAAATAAGGCATAGTTTGATTCTGCCCCTCAAAATTACGCCCAGTTAAATTCTACCCCCTCAAAATAAGGCATAGTTTTATTCTGCCCCCTCAAAATTACGCCCAGTCTAATTCTACCTCATCAAAATAAGGGATAGTTTGATTGTGCCCCCTCAAAATTACTCCCAGTTTAATTCTACCCCCTCAAAATAAGGCATAGTTTGATTGTGCCCCCTCAAAATTACGCCCAATTAAATTCTACCCCTTCAAAATAAGGCATAGTTTGAGTGTGCCACTCAAAATTGCGGCCAGTTTAATTCTACCCCCTCAAAATAAGGCATTTTTTGATTCTGCCCCATCAAAATTACGCCCAGTTAAATTCTAACCCCGAAAATAGGGCAAAGTTTTATTCTGTCCCCTCAAAATTACGTCCAGTTTAATTCTACCCCCTCAAAATAAGCCATAGTTTGATTCTGCCCCCTCAAAATTACGCCCGGTTTAATTCTACCCACACAAAATAAGGCATAGTTTGATTCTGCCCCCTCAAAATTACGCCCAGTTAAATTCTACCCTTTCAAAATAAGGCATAGTTTGATTCTGCCCCCTCAAAATTACTCCCAGTTTAATTCTACCCCCTTAAAATAAGGCATAGTTTGATTCAGCCCCCTCAAAATTACGTCCAGTTTAATTCTACCCCTTCAAAATAAGGCATAGTTTGATTCTTCCCCCTCAAAATTACTCCAAGTCTAATTCTACCTCATCAAAATAAGGGATAGTTTGATTCTGCCCCCTCAAAATTACTCCCAGTTTAATTCTACCCCCTTAAAATAAGGCATAGTTTGATTCTGCCCCATCAAAATTACTCCAAGTCTAATTCTACCTCATCAAAATAAGGGATAGTTTGATTCTGCCCCCTCAAAATTACTCCCAGTTTAATTCTACCCCCTTAAAATAAGGCATAGTTTGATTCTGCCCCCTCAAAATTACGCCCAGTTAAATTCTACCCCTCCAAAATAAGGGATAGTTTTATTCTGCCCCCTCAAAATTACTCCCAGTTTAATTCTACCCCCTTAAAATAAGGCATAGTTTGATTGTGCCCCCTCAAAATTACGCCCAGTTAAATTCTACCCCTCCAAAATAAGGGATAGTTTGATTCTGCCCCCTCAAAATTACTACCAGTTTAATTCTACCCCCTTAAAATAAGGCATAGTTTGATTCTGCCCCCTCAAAATTACGCCCAGTTAAATTCTACCCATTCAAAATAAGGCATAGTTTGATTGTGCCACTCAAAATTGCGGCCAGTTTAATTCTACCCCCTCAAAATAAGGCATAGTCTGATTCTGACCCATCAAAATTACGCCCGGATTAATTCTACCCCCTCAAAATAAGGCATAGTTTGATTCTGCCCCCTCAAAATTACGCCAACTTAAATTCTACCCCCTCAAAATAAGGCATAGTTTTATTCTGCCCCCTCAAAATTACGCCCAGTCTAATTCTACCTCATCAAAATAAGGGATAGTTTGATTCTGCCCCCTCAAAATTACTCATAGTTTAATTATACCCCTCAAAATAAGGCATAGTTTGATTCTGCCCCCTCAAAATTACGTCCAGTCTAATTCTATCCCTTCAAAATAAGGCATAGTTTGATTCTTAACCCTCAAAATTACTCCAAGTCTAATTCTACCTCATCAAAATAAGGGATAGTTTGATTCTGCCCCCTCAAAATTACTCCCAGTTTAATTCTACCCCCTTAAAATAAGGCATAGTTTGATTCTGCCCCCTCAAAATTACGCCCAGTTAAATTCTACCCCTTCAAAATAAGACATAGTTTGATTCTGCCCCCTCAAAATTACTCCCAGTTTAATTCTACCCCCTTAAAATAAGGCATAGTTTGATTCTGCCCCCTCAAAATTACGCCCAGTTAAATTCTACCCCCTTAAAATAAGGCATAGTTTGATTGTGCCACTCAAAATTGCGGCCAGTTTAATTCTACCCCCTCAAAATAAGCCATAGTTTGATTCTTCCCCCTCAAAATTACTCCAAGTCTAATTCTACCTCATCAAAATAAGGGATAGTTTGATTCTGCCCCCTCAAAATTACTCCCAGTTTAATTCTACTCCCTTAAAATAAGGCATAGTTTGATTCTGCCCCCTCAAAATTACTCCAAGTCTAATTCTACCTCATCAAAATAAGGGATAGTTTGATTCTGCCCCCTCAAAATTACTCCCAGTTTAATTCTACCCCCTTAAAATAAGGCATAGTTTGATTCTGCCCCCTCAAAATTACTCCAAGTCTAATTCTACCTCATCAAAATAAGGGATAGTTTGATTCTGCCCCCTCAAAATTACTCCCAGTTTAATTCTACCCCCTTAAAATAAGGCATAGTTTGATTCTGCCCCCTCAAAATTACTCCCAGTTTAATTCTACCCCCTTAAAATAAGGCATAGTTTGTTTCTGCCCCCTCAAAATTACTCCAAGTCTAATTCTACCTCATCAAAATAAGGGATAGTTTGATTCTGCCCCCTCAAAATTACTCCCAGTTTAATTCTACCCCCTTAAAATAAGGCATAGTTTGATTCTGCCCCCTCAAAATTAATCCAAGTCTAATTCTACCTCATCAAAATAAGGGATAGTTTGATTCTGCCCCCTCAAAATTACGCCCAGTTTAATTCTACCCCCTTAAAATAAGGCATAGTTTGATTCTGCCCCCTCAAATTTACTCCAAGTCTAATTCTACCTCATCAAAATAAGGGATAGTTTTATTCTGCCCCCTCAAAATTACTCCCAGTTTAATTCTACCCCCTTAAAATAAGGCATAGTTTGATTGTGCCCCCTCAAAATTACGCCCAGTTAAATTCTACCCCTCCAAAATAAGGGATAGTTTGATTCTGCCCCCTCAAAATTACTACCAGTTTAATTCTACCCCCTTAAAATAAGGCATAGTTTGATTCTGCCCCCTCAAAATTACGCCCAGTTAAATTCTACCCATTCAAAATAAGGCATAGTTTGATTGTGCCACTCAAAATTGCGGCCAGTTTAATTCTACCCCCTCAAAATAAGGCATAGTCTGATTCTGACCCATCAAAATTACGCCCGGATTAATTCTACCCCCTCAAAATAAGGCATAGTTTGATTCTGCCCCCTCAAAATTACGCCAACTTAAATTCTACCCCCTCAAAATAAGGCATAGTTTTATTCTGCCCCCTCAAAATTACGCCCAGTCTAATTCTACCTCATCAAAATAAGGGATAGTTTGATTCTGCCCCCTCAAAATTACTCATAGTTTAATTATACCCCTCAAAATAAGGCATAGTTTGATTCTGCCCCCTCAAAATTACGTCCAGTCTAATTCTATCCCTTCAAAATAAGGCATAGTTTGATTCTTAACCCTCAAAATTACTCCAAGTCTAATTCTACCTCATCAAAATAAGGGATAGTTTGATTCTGCCCCCTCAAAATTACTCCCAGTTTAATTCTACCCCCTTAAAATAAGGCATAGTTTGATTCTGCCCCCTCAAAATTACGCCCAGTTAAATTCTACCCCTTCAAAATAAGACATAGTTTGATTCTGCCCCCTCAAAATTACTCCCAGTTTAATTCTACCCCCTTAAAATAAGGCATAGTTTGATTCTGCCCCCTCAAAATTACGCCCAGTTAAATTCTACCCCCTTAAAATAAGGCATAGTTTGATTGTGCCACTCAAAATTGCGGCCAGTTTAATTCTACCCCCTCAAAATAAGCCATAGTTTGATTCTTCCCCCTCAAAATTACTCCAAGTCTAATTCTACCTCATCAAAATAAGGGATAGTTTGATTCTGCCCCCTCAAAATTACTCCCAGTTTAATTCTACTCCCTTAAAATAAGGCATAGTTTGATTCTGCCCCCTCAAAATTACTCCAAGTCTAATTCTACCTCATCAAAATAAGGGATAGTTTGATTCTGCCCCCTCAAAATTACTCCCAGTTTAATTCTACCCCCTTAAAATAAGGCATAGTTTGATTCTGCCCCCTCAAAATTACTCCAAGTCTAATTCTACCTCATCAAAATAAGGGATAGTTTGATTCTGCCCCCTCAAAATTACTCCCAGTTTAATTCTACCCCCTTAAAATAAGGCATAGTTTGATTCTGCCCCCTCAAAATTACTCCCAGTTTAATTCTACCCCCTTAAAATAAGGCATAGTTTGTTTCTGCCCCCTCAAAATTACTCCAAGTCTAATTCTACCTCATCAAAATAAGGGATAGTTTGATTCTGCCCCCTCAAAATTACTCCCAGTTTAATTCTACCCCCTTAAAATAAGGCATAGTTTGATTCTGCCCCCTCAAAATTAATCCAAGTCTAATTCTACCTCATCAAAATAAGGGATAGTTTGATTCTGCCCCCTCAAAATTACGCCCAGTTTAATTCTACCCCCTTAAAATAAGGCATAGTTTGATTCTGCCCCCTCAAATTTACTCCAAGTCTAATTCTACCTCATCAAAATAAGGGATAGTTTGATTCTGCCCCCTCAAAATTACTCCCAGTTTAATTCTACCCCCTTAAAATAAGGCATAGTTTGATTCTGCCCCCTCTAAATTACTCCCAGTTTAATTCTACCCCCTTAAAATAAGGCATGGTTTGATTCTGCCCCCTCAAAATTACTCCAAGTCTAATTCTACCTCATCAAAATAAGGAATAGTTTGTTTCTGCCCCCTCAAAATTACTCCCAGTTTAATTCTACCCCCTCATAATAAGGCATAGTCTGATTCTGACCCATCAAAATTACGCCCGGATTTATTCTACCCCCTCAAAATAAGGCATAGTTTGATTCTGCCCCCTCAAAATTAAGCCCAGGTAAATTTTACCCCCTCAAAATAAGGCATAGTTTTATTCTGTCCCCTCAAAATTACGCCCAGTCTAATTCTACTTCATCAAAATAAGGGATAGTTTGATTCTGCCCCCTCAAAATTACTCCCAGTTAAATTCTACCCTCTCAAAATAAGGCATAGTTTGATTGTGCCCCCTCAAAATTACGCCCAGTTAAATTCTACCCCTTCAAAATAAGGCATAGTTTGAGTGTGCCACTCAAAATTGCGGCCAGTTTAATTCTACCTCCCTCAAAATAAGGCATTTTTTGATTCTGCCCCATCAAAATTACGCCCAGTTAAATTCTAACCCCGAAAATAGGGCAAAGTTTTATTCTGTCCCCTCAAAATTACGTCCAGTTTAATTCTACCCCCTCAAAATAAGCCATAGTTTGATTCTGCCCCCTCAAAATTGGGCCCAGTTTAATTCTGCCCCCTCAAAGTTAGGTCCCAATTATGCCCATGTCCTTCCACGTAGGACACCTAACTGTCAACCTCACTTCCACGTAGTACATCCTGGACTGCATTTTGCAAACTAACGAGGCTCTGGCGTCTGTGTTTCGTCCTTATGTGTTCTGAGTGTCCCTTTACAGCCTCAGCTTTTAACCCAAGTCAGAACGTTTTAATATTTTAGTTAACGATATTACAGTTAATTTATGTAAGGTGAGGGTCTGGACCCCTATAACGTGACGGGTGCAAAATAGCCTTTAAGTGCTGACGCACCCAAAAATTCGACTTTACGTAGTTTTAATACGTATTGGGTTAATCGCGACGACGATGATGAATTGATCAAGGTTTGTTTTATGTCCACAGATTGGCCAATGAAGACAGTTTAAAGTGGGATCCGAACCACCATGTGACCTCCATGGTTTCGATATCGGGACGCCTTGATTACAAGTGTCAGCATTACCACTACGCCATCCCAAAGGCCCTCGACGAATTGATCAAATGGCGAAAAGGCAAACCTGACCAGAGTTCGAACCTGGGACTCTTGGTCACTTCGCCACAGTGGCCGGCCATACTTCACAACGATAGTGGGAATTATTCTATCGAGAATAGTATCCAGTTTATCCGGCCGCCAGCTATTAGGGCTCAGGGGCATTGACATCCAGAAGGGTGGCAAGGGGGGCCCTCCTGGAAATTACATATTTCACACATAATTTCATTTCAGTCACAGTAATTTATGTAAATTATTATAAATTATTTGAAGAAGCATGATAATTTCAGACTGAAGCAATGTTTTTTGAGTGAACTGTTACTGTGTCACCTTGCCTCTTTTTTGCCTTAATCGGCGAACAAGGAAAACGGCGAAGCCTGGTGCTGCGATCTAGCGTGATTTTAAGCAATCACTTGCCAGTAAACAAATGAACGTCCAAAGGCGATATACGCATTCAGGGGCGTAGCCGCTGACTTGTGACGGGAAATCGTGTATTATTTATTAAAATAAACTCCTCGCCATTAAAAATGCAACACCCAGAAGGAGTAATCGGAATCGGACGAAATGTGCACAGTGTGTAGAGGAGAGGTGCAGAAGGAAATGATTAGGTGTTCAAGGCCGTCATGCGTCATGTGCGCCTGCCACGCCATCTGGTAAGTGGCACCTGTAGCAGGTCAGATAGGTGCAGAAGAGCAGTGAAAGTGTATGGTCGTGAGTGTAGTGTGTTAAAATCAGTCAGCAATGCCACGTCGTCGAATACGGCAGCGATTCCAGCAGGTTTCCCAGTTCGATCGCGGCCGAATTGTTGCATACCGTGAATGCGGATTATCCTACCGTGAGATCGGTGTCCGTGTAGGACGGAATGCATCCACAGTGATCCGTGTATGGAACCAGTGGGTCCAGGAAGGCACTTTAGAGCGACGTAGAGGTTCACAACGTCCGCGTCGGACGACGGAACGAGCGGACAGACGTCTGATACGCATGGCCCTTACAGACAGAACGGCCACGTCAACGAGGATTGCGCATGAATTACGGGATGTTTTACAACGTCCAGTGTCCCCACGAACCGTGCTTCGTCGTTTGGCGAATCGGGGAATTTTTTTCCCGGCGCCCACTGTTGCGGATTCCTCTGACGCTAGAGCGTAGGCGTTTGTGTCTGAGATGGTGCCAAGACCGTCGTGCATGGATGGCGGAGTGAAATGCTGTAGTGTTCTCTGAT
This sequence comes from Lepisma saccharinum, assembly GCF_977018435.1. Lineage (NCBI taxonomy): Eukaryota > Metazoa > Arthropoda > Insecta > Zygentoma > Lepismatidae > Lepisma > Lepisma saccharinum. The sequence continues at coordinate 28,229,472 of NC_139238.1, forward strand.
GAATCCCGCTTCTGTATACAACATCATGATGGACGTACACGCGTATGGCGACACGCGTATGGCGGCACGCGTATGGCGGCACTAGGCTTCATGACGCCTGCATCATGCATCATCACACAGGGCCTTCATTGGGTATCATGGTATGGGGTGCCATCGCCATAGGTGTTCGTTCACGTCTCGTACGCATTCAAGTGACATTGAACAGCCAACGGTACATCACACAGATTCTCACCCCTGTTGCTGTCCCATTAATCCATGCACTGCATAATGCCACTTTTCAACAGGATAACGCGCGCCCCCATGTTGCAAGGAATGTCCTCGCATTTATGGAAGCTAACCACGTGCCCCTGCTTCCTTGGCCAGCACGTTCGCCGGATATGTCGCCAATTGAACATGTCTGGTCCATGGTGGGTCGCCGGCTGGCCCAACTCAGGTTTCCGGCACGTAATGTTGAAGACCTCTGGCACCGTGTGGAAGCCGCTTGGGACGCCATACCGCAAGCAGACATCGATAGACTCATTCTGTCCATGCCTCGCCGTGTTGCAGCAGTTATTGCCGCCCGTGGAGGCTGTACACGCTACTAGCTCCTTGGGGTTATGCAACCATGTTCTACGTGTCACATGTCACACCACCGAGCTCTAACTGTAATCATTTTCTTATCTTATTATGAACTACATATTTGCCAAGTTTCGTGTTTCTATCTCATTTCCTTCTGGGTGTTGCAATTTTAATGGCGAGCAGTGTAGTTTATACATCACGATTTCCGTCACAAATCTCCCCTACGTAGTAAAAAAATGAAATAATTCCCAGGGATTAACTCCCTATCTATGAGCATTATCATGAGCTTAACCATTATCAGGTAAAAACACAACCATATACAGGCATGCAATACACTCTATAAAGTATCAAATAGTATTACCCAAACAATCTATCATATCGTTGAGTAGGCATGATTTGAAAGAAGTAATGAGCAAAAGGTTACATAAATTAAATAAATCGTATATAGAGTACGAAAATATCCAATATTCTTGTTGAAATGTAGCAATAATAATAAATATTTTAAAAAATTTAAATAAATATATATCAACCTTGAAAATTGATTAATTAAATGTGTATGATGAAAATGAGGGTGAAGTATGACACGACACCCCCTAGAAAGAAGGTTGCTTGCTTTTCTCTCCCTGGAAAAAATCTTGCGGATGTCCATGCTCAGGGGGACTTGTATTTGTCTGAGGATGTTACTGATGAAGATGATTAATGAATAGATAAACTTAATGCAGGAACACCCGTGACTTCACTTGAACAGGCGGTGTGGTTCTGTGGGTTAAGAGCCCTATTGCCCGGGGGTCCAGTACGCCTCTGCTCCCAGTCATTGACGCCCCAGCATAGCAATGAATCACAAAGTCCTTGAGTTTAGGTAAGGTCAAGTGTAAAAAAACCGGTAGGCCCAAAGTCAAGAGATTAACTCCTATTCTTTGCACGTTGGCAACATGTGGTGTACCCACACCAAACGTTCTCTCGCGCATTGACCAGATGATCATTACCGATGGCTATTCTCCGTAGCTTTTCTATCGCAATATGTTAGGGATGAGCTCAGATTCAACATCTGGTACTGCGGTTATTTCTACTTCAGCACTCAATAAATTTTCGACTTGTGTTAATTCACGATCGTTTGAAATTTCCCGACTATTCGGGACAGTGTTGCCACATGAAGGGAAATTTCCCTTTATGAAGGGAAATTCGAACCAAATTTTGAACGAAATGGGATGAAAAATACCAAAATTCCATGGAAATTTTAAGACACCAAACTCAAAAATAGTACAGATTATGTACTATTTATTACTATTATTTTTAAAGGTTTTTAGTGAAGGGAAAAACATTGTAAAAAGGAAAATTTTGCACCTTCGAAAGGGAAATTATGCCCTCAGATTGTAGCAACACTGATTCGGGATTCCGTAAATCGGAAAATTATTTTCTGCCGGGGCAGGGAGTTTTCCCCTAATTCCGGTACCACAATTCCAGGATCGCACACAAATAGTGATTTGCGTGTGCTTGAAATGTAGGATGATACCTCCCACATCGCTTGCACTCCAAATCAAATTAGCTTTCATTAGTTTTGAAATTTCTATATTCGCTCTCTCTCTCTCTCTCTCTCTCTCTGTCTGTCTCTCTTACCCTCTCATCTCTCTATTTCGTTTTGTCATTTGTTTTTATTTTTCTCTCGTATTTCTCTTCCATCATTCCTTCTTTCGTTCCTGCGTTTTCTTACTTTCTATATTTCTCAATGTCTTGTTATATCTGTCACTGTCGATTTTAATTCTGTCTCTCCCTCTCTTTCTTTTTTATCTACTCTCCTGTCTTTCCATTCTTTCGCATTTTCCCTCTCCCCTTCGCTTCTTTATTTTTCTATTTTTCCACCTTATCTTCTTCTCTGTGGCTTCGTTATTTCTCATCTTCTTTCTCTCTCTGTGTCACTGACTCTCTTTTCTCCTTCCCTCCGTAATCTCCGTCTCTTCTTTATTTTTCCATTTTCCGCTCCCCTTCCACATTCCCCTTTTCTCTCTAATCTTCGTCGCTTCTGTATTTTAATCTTTTCCCGTTCTTCCTCCCATCTCTCGCTACCTCTCTATTCTCCGTCGCATCTTTATTTTTATTTTTATTCTTCCTCTATCTCTTTCTTTTCTGTCTCTACGTGTGTTGATTTTATCTTATTTTCCTCTTTCTCATCACTCTGTTTCTTCTTCTTTCTCTCATATTTTCTTTCTCCTTCCTTGACTCTTCGTCTCTCTTTATCTCTCTCTCTCTTTGTCTGGCGTTATTAAATTTCCTACTTTTTTCTCTCGTTCTCTTCACTTCATGACGTCAATTTATTCCACTTATCACATTACATCTAACAAATTACATAATGCTCTCTTTCAGAGAGCCCCACTACTCATTGTCTTCTGATGTCATCATTCCTTTCTTCTCCATGATACTCTAGTGAAAGCATTTAATGCAATGGCGTTGAGAAGAAACGGGCAATTAAAAGCCCATAATGCTCGACAACTGTTTTACAGTGTATAACGCCAAATCATTACATAATTACGTGAGAGAAAAGTAATTAGAGACTGCATATTAAAACAAAAAGACGCTAAGAGTCAAGGGCAAAGCCACTCGTTTTCCAGTCTTTTTTATTGCCGTGAACAGATCCTCTCGATAATACGCAGATTATACGGGTATCCTTCGTTACTACCAATAACAAATCGTCATCAAAATGGTGAGATGGACGCAAAAACACTCATCATAGGAATGGAACTAGAAAAGCTAGATGATAGCCTAGGCCATACCGTGGTTATAGATCACGAGTATGATTAATAGAGAGCGGATTTTTAGGTAAAAACCTTTTCTTTCTACTTCGAATGTCGTACAAGGAGTACCGACCGACCATATGGTAGCAACGTAATCTCCGAAACCATATTTCACATAAAAATGCATAATTTTACCTCTAGCACATAAAACACACATTTCTTGGGAAATAAATAAAATGGAGGCATGTTAATGGTCCATGAACCCATAAATTCTAATGGGTTCCGCTGCAGGACCGGAACCTTTTTTTCTAGCACAATTTAAATTCGGTCCAAGTTGCGTATTGTCTCATTGAAAAAAGTTCCTGGACCGAATTTAAATTGATCCGGAAAAAAGGTTCCTGGACCATATTTAAATTCATCCGGGAAAAAGGTCCCTGGACCGTATTTAAATTCAGTCTGAAAAATGGTTCCTGGACCGTATCTAAATTGAGCCTGAAAAAAGTTCCAGGACCGAATTTAAATTCAGCCGGGAAAAAAGGTTCCTGAACCGTATTCAAATTGATCTGGTGAAAAGGTTCCTGGACCTAATTGAAATACTTTACAGATAAAAAAGGTTCTTTCCGGTCCAGAACCCATTTACGCTTGTTGGTTTTCTCTCCCGTGAATCAGAATTGAATCTATTTAAAATTCCTTGACCTTAACAACCCTGATAAAATGTACATATTTTAGACTTTCCAGGAAAAATAAAGTTTCCGAATTCTTTGTATAAACGCATATTTTGGAGTTAATGCATAAAATAGGCGAACTACTTTGCGATACTTCATGATTTATTGAATGATGGATGTTTGCGAGACGATTTGGTATTCCTACCTGCAAATCTAAGGTGATTGTGTGGCGTGATAGAAAAGCCTGGAAACTTCCACACAACTGCCTTACGAAACAGTGAAGGGCGTTGGTGGAGCTGAAAGGACATTGAACTCTCTATCAGGGGCACACATGCAAGTGTTGAAAGACAAATCTGCTCGAAGGATTCTAAAAATTCCTCGTGTAGGCCATCTAGGTGAGAAAAAGGGGATGGCTTGGACTAGAACCCACCCTTGCCCACCCAGTGGCTACGAGCATGTGTTTGTGACGTCATATCCGCTTCACAGCGTCTACAACTTTCTGCAGCCCATGTTACAGCTGTCGTAGCAATAATGGTTTAATATAGTGCATGTGCGTAAATGTTGTAAACTGAAATCATCGCGTATATTATTTATTTAATTGTAGCTGACTACATCACTCCCTGCCATGTGAAGGACCCTAATTTGAACCAGTGTGTCGTGCAACAAGCCCAAAGGTTCTACGAGATGTTGTCGAACAAAGGTAAGTAAATATTACAAGATTCAAATTTAAACCTTAAAAGTCCAATAAAAATTAAAACGATCTCAAGGCTGCATCACTAATCAAGTGAGCTTCAAAACGCCATTTTTGTTATATTAAAGATGGCGCCTGCTATACAGTCTTGCATCAGTGAAGAGGAGTGGTTTCTTGCCCTCTGCCAGCCTAAAACTTACAGAAATTTCTTGGCAAATGACAATTAACTATCTCTGTGCGTGCTTACCACACTATAGAACGTCTCAACCTTAAAAGTCAGTATGGAAGTAAATGGAGTACTTCCCCTGTTATAAATTCACGTATCTGAAATTTCCATAATTATGCAATTTTGCAAAACGCTTAATTTTTTTGTAGTAAATACTTCAAAAGCCATACATATGAAACCGCTTGAACAAATTCGCCAGTATTTTTTTTTTTGGGATCTATGGTGTTTGTAGATATGATGTTTTTCGCCTGAGTGAATTATTTTGCTTACGAGGATAATTATATATATATATATATATATATATATATATATATATATATATACACACACACACTACATACACACACACACACACACACACACACACACACACACACACCTGTTTTCCCACCCTCCATTAAGAGGAAGCTGGACTTTTCACGCCAAAGCGAGGAAGTTTTAAAAGTGCTCTGATTGGACTGAGATTTTTATACGTAATAGAGGTACTCCCGAGGATAGCGGGAATCTGGGTGTGGCTGCTATACACTCCATGGAAGTTGAGATATTGACAATGAATGGGCGGACAAGCACAGCACCCCCAAGAGAGGAAGGTGCAAACTTAAGAGTATTGCGAGGAATCGTTATTCATTTGTTATTTCTTAGGTCACACACTGCGTTGACGAAACGTTATGTAAGAGGAAGCCACAAGCACCAAACCCCGAAGCGAGGAACCAACTAAACACAATAGTGTCCGTAAAACGTGAATAGAGAGGAACTACGTGTCACGTTATGATGAGTGACGGGTGATTCGAAGCGCGCGCTGGTGTTTGACGTTCCTAACTCGGCCCCCATTGGCTGCGCTACCTGTCAGCAATCTGCCGTCGATCACGCGGCAACCCAAGCACCGCCCTCCATACCAAATCATATGGGAATAAATGTTGCAACAATGTGCGAGAGCGTCTCCGCGCCAAAAGGGGTGGAACAAGCTGGTTTCGGATGGCTTAGTAACGGTGCAAGCGGTACGACAGGCGAGGAACGTACGTACGGTGGCCATTTTCTACCTCGCGCAATTAGTCGACGTAAGGTGAAAGGACATAAATTGGGAGATAGACTAAATTGTGGTAGAATGAAAAATTATTCTTATAAAAAGAATATATTTGAATTTTCATCACATGGAATTGTTACTTGTTTGGGTTAGTTCTTAACACCGCTTTATGCACAGAAAAGCTAATCGGGACTGGACCTACAGTTTAAAGTGGAAACCGAACCACCGTGCAATGTGCATCTACCACCACCATTGCATGGCATCAGATAATATTATTTCGATGGATATTGTGATGCGTTGGAGGCTGATCGCTGTTAGTATTGTCAGTTGGGATGTCTAGATAAAACTGTTTTTTCTTAACTTCCATTAGAACGCCGTTAAGTCATGTCGATATTTACTTATATTTATTTATTTAACATAAAATATGTGTACCGTCACGTTGACCTAGAAGATGGTCGGCCCCCGTTGCGGAGTGGTTAGCACATCGCGCTGCAACGCCATGGGTCCCGGGTTCGAATCCTGGCTTGGGCATGAACGTTTGTGATGTCTATTCATCAATTTCATCATATCATCACTCATCCCCATCTTCGCAAATTAGCCAAAAGTGGTACAAGAAGCGAAGTAAAATAAATTTTGCTTTCTAGTGTCCTTTCGGGAGGCACTCGCTTCACTTTCACCGGCAAATGTTCCACACGTAGGACGCTGCTCCTCAATCCTCAATACTCAGTGGTGGCGATTGGGTTCCAAAACTAAGGGTCAAGGTACCAAATCTGGGTGGGGGGGGCAAAGACAGTATATTTCCCTTTGTAGATAAGATTTAGCATAGTGTGAGGGCAAAAGTGGCGAGAAGTGGAAGGCAAATGCCCCCCCTCGCCTCCTTCCTAATCGTAACCAAATAGCCCTTTCACAAAACAACATCGAAAACTAAATCAACCGCAAACGTACGGTCGCGGACACTTGTCGGTTGTAATGATTTAATTGAAAGTCAATGGTATTGTTATAATCCAGAAGTGTCCCTGACTGTACAACGTGCAAAGTGTCAACTTAACAGCTTAGAACAAGCGAGGCAACCCTAGAGGGCCAGGGGTGTGGAGGAGGCAAGGGGAAACTCCGAAAGCGAGTGACCTTGACTGGAGTATACTTGGCGTCAGTATTGCCAATAACTTGAACGTAAAAGTCGTGAAAAGTCCTTAGAAAATCCGCTAGAATGTCGCTAAATGAAATGTAAAGGCTCTAGAAAAAGTCGCAAAATGAAATGTACTTCTAAAAAATAGCAAAAAGGTGGAGAAAATCGAGTACTTGCCTATAAAAGTAACATTTCCTCGTTACTCTCCTCTTCCTACGAACACTGCACTTCACACTGATTACCGATGTCAGATACTAAATCATCGAGAAAATGCACTGCAAGAACGTTGTTTATTATTTCTGTGCACTTGGTTTTACGCAGGCGAATGCATGGTGCACTGCAGCTGTCAGTCACCAAACCTTTTCATACATAATTCGGACAAGTGATTCAAGGTTAGCAAAGAACAGTGTTCGGCAATGAATAAAGCTAAAATAGCTTCAGCACTAGAAGTATTTAAATTTTCCGGTTTGAACTGTTTTTCTTCTGTTTTGCAGAACAGAAGTAACCAGATCTGACTTTATGTTTCTGTGTTTCGAAAGTTTTTTTCAGATCAGTAGTTTGGGCATACAGATAGTTCTACTTTGCAGTACTTACAATACGCTTTCGCCGTGTCACTATCGACAGGGGTTAACCATTTGTAGTTTTCCCACTCCTTCCGATAATGTTTCTTGTATTGCGGTTTTCCCCACACTGGACACTGCCCTGCCCTGGGCTGACCTGCGCACAAACACACACGAACTTTATAATTTACACTAGCACTTCCTATGTCACCACACACTACCCAAAAAACTCCAATCTGAACCCACGCACGACGCGACCGCGAAGTCAAACGTTCTGTTTTATAATAAGGCAGCCGCAATGGCGCCAGGAGGAGTGTCTGATAACAATGAGCTGTGAACAGTGATGTTTACAAACATCACAAACCATACTGGAAAAGGGGGTACGCTTTGCTTCAGTTTCTCTTTGTGCATCAGAAGTGAATTACGAGGGTATTTCCTTATTTAATAACTATAAAACGGACATTTTTAAGCATTTAGACGTACCTACGCAGATATTTTGTGAATTCTCCAAATTAGTCGCTAAAGAGCACACGAAGTAGCCAGAAAAGTCGCTCGTCACTTTTTCACGTCTTTTGTCGCCAGCTAGCCAGATCCGCCAGATTTAGCGACTTCTCGCTAGAGTTGAAAACACTGCTTGGCGTCAGCTTTAGTAAAGTGTAATATCATTAATTTAGAATTCATGAATACCTTAAAAATTAATTGTTCAAAGAATGATTAAGTAACTTTCTTTGTAAACAAGAATTACACTTACAGGCTGTATTATCGATGTATATAAATGTCTGAATTATTGACAATCCATTTGTATTTTGCATGAAAAGTGTTCACAATTTAGATCCCCTGCTGTCAAAAACTCTTCGCCATAAATCGGCACGACAAAAATGTTAATTAAATGAATTTCACTGTTTTAATGCGACGTAATATCCAGAAAAGAATATTCCCTCTTGTTTCTCTGCACTTGAGTTTTATTTCACTAGCTTTGTTGCTGCTTAGGCTATATCAGAGAAGAAGCCTCATGATTTTTTTTTTTTCAGAATAATACACGAGCTTAATAAATTCCGTGGCGTAACAGTTCTGCACATGGTCTACAAAGATGTCAACGGAAAGTTTAAAGAAAGCGTCAAGAATGATAAATAGAAAAAAAATCGACTTTGGTAGTTTTTGTTCCTTTTGTGCGGTCCTGGAAGACAATATGTGTAGTCATAGTTAAAGCCCGCTTATTCCTCTTTCGGTGGAGCCCTATTTCAAACCCGTGGGTTTAGCTGCTTGCACGTAACATTCATTCCAGTGATAACTTGCACTTCTCCAGCATTCAGCATTCAAAGTTTACCACCGCCTGGAATTTCAGGATGCGGAAAGGGCTGTTGATATGTTGTTTTGACATCAAATAGAACAGATGTGCAAATTTTCAGATTCACACAATTTTTGCAAGATTAAAACCTAAATTGACGGTCTGTAAGTTTAAATGGAAAGTTAATCTCTTTGGCTGCCCCAGTCGTTACAAAGCTATCAAGGAGCACTTATTGGCGCGAAAGAAGAATTCCTTTAATTTTATTTTTTATTTTGTGCGAAACATGAGAGTGTATAGTTGTGTTTGTCCCATTGTACACTCGTAAATGCATTCTCATCGTCACCGCAAGAGATAAAAAACAACGAAAATAACTGAAGAAAAAGAGAGTGTGTGTCGAGAAGTTTCGACCTATACAATCGTTGAGGACGCGGTGCAACCTAAAAAGACCAATACTGTTAATTGTGTGCATTACCTTGTTTTTGCTGATCGCTGATTAAATTGGTTTTTTACATACTTGTAAAATATTCATTCCACATTGAAAACACTTGTTTTGTAAATATAAAACCAATCGAACGCAGGCTTAGGGTTGTCCGACCTGTCATGATATGCTGGAACTGCTGTTGTCGTCGTGAAGAGATTCCTTCCTAGAGTTTTCTCACTAGCCACTGGATTAACTGTGATCCTATATATTTTATACCCTGAGTCCCTTACCGTTGGAAAGAAGTATGCACACAAAAATTACAAAGCAATTCGAACTTTCAGGATTCGTGATATTGTTTATTTCCCTTCGCTCTTGTGCCACTTTTGGCTAATCGCGAAGATGAGGATGAGTGGCGATACAATGAAATTGATGAAGGAACACTCCTCACACACCCATGACGAGGCCGTGGGTTTAGAACGCGGAGACCCCTGGCGACGTAGCGTGCTGTGCTAACCATCCGCCACGAAGGCCAGCCTTTCAGGATTCGTCCATTACAGTGCGGCGAGGGGGTTTAAGCTTTCACGTTTAAACGTACGTTCCTGTCGCCAGGAAAGAGATGAGCAGGCAAGCAATGTTTTGTTTTTTCACCCATCCTACTGGTATAAATCATGGTTGCAGTTTAGTGTTGCTATGCGAAGGTTAACTTCCCTCAGGGCAGGAGAATTGAGACAAAATTTTAGGCGAAAAGCAGTGGCGGCGCCAGGGGTGCGTGAATGAGTGCTTGCTCGCCCCTTAATTTTCTTCCGCACCCCTTCAGCACACCCTACGTTCAACTGAAAACATTAATATGTAATATTATGTCATGTCATATTGAGGGCCGAATGATAAGTTATTATTGTATGCAACAGGCAAGCACTGAAAGAGGTACCAATACTTTTCTGTACTTGCGGCAGCCTCTGTAAAGATCAGCGGCCGTTTTTCTTCTTTCGTCAGCATTGTCGTTATCAATTTTTTCTTCTTTCGTTTCTTCAAGTGGTCTGTTCGTAGTTTTTGATAATTGCCTATAGATTAATGTGAGTTATGTTTTTTTTCTTTCTTGCATTGTTCATAAACGGTTTGTTTTCCGTCTACTTGTTCTTCCTTACACTGGAGCAAAAAATTCAGGTACTTTTAAGGTATCACCTCATCAGGTCGTGCTCTGGAAATTATTTAATGCGAGTTGTAACATGAAGGGTACTGTTCTTCTTAATACGTTCTATGTATTTGTTCCACGTAAAATGTCCAGTAAACGTACCATTTCAAACATTTTCCAAGACTGTTAGGAAGATGCCCAATGTTCACGAAGAAATTTTACAGTTCGTTGTTGGGGATAGTGCGGCAGAAGGGATTTTAAAGATGACACAGTTCCTGTGCTCTTCGCGTTTTGTCTTGTGGTAGACGGTGCCTTCATTGGTTACATTGAGAAGGTTCAAAAATTGTCTTTTTAAGGGCAGGATGGTTTTATTTTGTATTTCACTACATAGTTCAATAAAACTGCAACGTGTATCTGAATGCTTACACTGCATGGAATGACCACTTTCTTGTAATACATATCGCACCCCCTAACTTTCTTTCCGCAACCCCTCAGCACCCGTAGATGAATAATTCTGGCTCCTCTGTTGGTGAAAAGAGATCTAAACTGCAGAGATATTTGAAGATACAGTCGTTGCATATTAAAATCAAGCTGAATGGAGGCATGAATTATCCGTTTTTCATAATTACATATTTCAAACTTCTTACTTGGTAAAACCGTATTTTCTTGATAAAGTTTTGTGATCGTGTTTTAGTTTTTCCTTAGATAAATGTAAATTTTTCATAATGCAAAGGGAAATTATACTTTCCACTTTTTGCAACAGTTGTTTGTTTTCTAAGTAACAATTTACGGAGTTCCGTGATTAATAATGGAACAATGAAATCTGAGTGCTCGTGTTCCCATCATCGCGGTTATCAGCTGAAAATGAGTTTGAGTTTTTGTTTTGAGTCCACTTTATGCACAGAAAGTCTAATCAGGTCTAGTCTTACAGTTTAAAGTGGTATCCGAAATACCATGTATCGAACTCAGAACCCCTTGATTACAAGGCGACGACATTACCACTGTGCCATCGGGGGTCTTGGCTTAAAAATCGAAAGATTCCTTGGTAAAGAAAACATTCTCTCTTTCAAGTTTTCATGTTCATGCCTATGTGCGCAATTTAAATGTAAGTACAGAGAAGTTCCCAATGTTTCCTTTTCTATCTCCAAGCTACTCGTGAAGAAAAATATAAAAACCATTAACGTAAATAGTCATTTACAATTTTGAGCAAGCCTTTACATGACAAACTGCATGATATGCTTACAAAATTTCGAGGTTGTTTAAATCAGTTTGATTTAAATTGTGTGATTGACAAAAATCAGTGTTCTTTTAAAATAAAAGAAATATACAATAATGCACATAAGTAATTTGTGAATATCAGAATCACTTTTCGTGAAGATACATCAATTTCTTAAACATTCAATAGTTTTTACTGGGCTTCGGTGTATAAAGTGGGCTTAAAATCAAACTTAAACAAAGATACAATTTCCAAGGAAAATTAAGTGAACAAATTATATGTACTCACGGAGTGAAACTCGTAAGAGTTATGAATGCAGCAGTAGCCCTCCCCCCTTCCCAACAGATGAATAAAATCAGCTTAAATGTGAACTCCTTGGCGTCGCAAGGCCTTTTTACGTGACTCGTCCTCTCGTTAATTAATTAACTGCCATATTAATGCTAAACTTCGTCACACCTTTTGCACTACTCAAATACTCTGGATTTTGAGATATTGAATGAAATGAAAGACGCAAACATATGCACCGCACTACAGTGACAATGATTTATGGATTATTGACAAAGTATATCGGCAGGCTTCCTTTGTAACTAAATTTCTCGGATACATTAGCTGCCACACAACAATCGTAACATAACCTCCCACCTTTACTGTTATTGGAGAGTTTGGCTGGTTGTTTCCATCGCGGCTTCTCACCTTTCATCAAAGCCTTGCCGCCTGAAAGTCTCCCTCCCTTCTTTTATCTGCTCAAGCTACGGCCAGGGCATTTGAAGCGGTGTTTGTTTTTCGTTACGAGTACTTCGTCTGTGGGCTGCATAGGAGTGCGCAGACACTCTGATTAGGGGGGAGGGGGCAAAAGCCTTGATGAAAATCCAGTCGGGAAATTAAAACCTCATTCCACATCAAAGGCCCATACCCAGCATTTTTTAGGGCGGGGGAGATCCTAAAATGTGGAACAAAGAGAAGGGCCGAAAATGCAGTTGGATTAGTTGAGTTAGATTATTTTACGTCACTTTTCTGCCACTTTTGGCTAATCGTGTAATCGTGACGATGCGGATGAGTGATGATATGATGAAATTGGTGAAAAACACTTACAAAGAACACCCATGTCCAGACCGGGATTCGAACCTGGCGTCAGAGCGTGATATGCTAGCCACTCTGCCACGGTTGTAGGCGAAATGCTGTTGGAGTATTAGATGTCACCATCAATGCTATGGTGGTATTGCAAGGAGATATATAATTGTAGAGTTGAAATTATGGTCCAAAGTAACGGGGAAAAAATCAATTCATCGATAGACACCCCCTCTCCAAACCTGACAATAAACAGCACAGTCGCTCACATACAAAGTCTGTCACACAGCGTACAACTGAGTGATTATTTTTGCACTCAATTCTCAGAAGTATTCTAATAGTACTTTCCTCCGCAAATTGTGTTTTCAATTTTCCATTAATTTTCTTACACCAGTACCATGATAATTCTAGGTTTAGATAATAATATATTTATAAATTAAATTATGCGCATTAGCAATGATTCTTCTAGTAAAAAATGTCTATTTCTGAGTTAACCAATAGAACATTTTTGCATTTTTGCAACACCATTGCAGTTAAAATGAAAGTCGGGACACTGATAGAGACGACTGGCCGAATCTGAACAAAATTCCCGACCCTTCTTTAACTAAATATATATTTACAAATATTGGATAACGTAAACACTGATCGTCCAAGATTAGAATGAACTTTTGCCGTCTTAGGAGAATATCTTATACTACAACGTTAGTCTTCTTACAGTTGGTAGAAGTTTCAAACGCCTCCACTATGTCACTGACACAATCCTGTGCGACAAAATGTTGCTCAACATAAGGCAACAACAGATAATTTAAGCTGTTTAAACGGGTATCTGATATTGCGCCATCTTAGAGAACACCCATTCACACGAACAACTTTGTCACAGGAAAAACAAAGTATCTTCAGCAGTGCCGGTCATGGACGTCCGCAGGGAAGAGCAAGGTAATTTTTCCAGGGGGGGGGGGGCAAAAGGAGGCATATATTTCCCTAAAATAGTGATACCCCTCAAAAACACTGCTTCAGTCTGAAACATAGACGCCGACTCCATGGGGCTTGGGGGGCTCGAGCCCCCCAATGTTAAAGATGTGGGGGCAGAGCCCTTCAAATAATTTTGCTTAAGAGGATCTAATGTATTATTTTGCTTCTCTTGTAAAGTTTATTCTGAATTGTGCCACATGAACTTAACTTTAAATACACATTTGAAATGTTATAGACCATCAACTTTGAAGGGGGGGGGGCTGAGACCGCAAAATCATCAACTTTGAGGGGGCTACGACCAGAGACAGCAAAACATATGACTTATTACTATATACTAAGTATGTAATTATGAGTATTGTTAATTTTTTTTACTAAAAAGAGTTTCAAAAGACGATATGCATGAACTAGGGTAGTTCGGGCTACAAATGGCTCTCACATGACATTCAGAACGAGATCATTGATATATTAGAGATATCTGTTTTGCGCTCCGTGGTAGCAGATATTAAAAGTCGGGAATATATTGCTATTATTGCTATTATGGTTGACGAAACTTGTGACATATCCATCCGTGGACAATTAATATTCTGCATTCGAACTGTGAATAAAAATGTTGACATTTACTAGGAATTCATGGGCTTTTATGAGATTCCGAACAATGAAGCCAAAACTTAAAAAAGGGAGAGCGAGTCATTCATTAATTTAATTCAGTGATCAGAGCCCCCTCCAATAATTTTGGCAAGTCGGCGCCCCTGGTCTGAAATTATCATGTTCCTTCAATGCCCTAATAATAATTAACAAAAATTAGTGTGTTTGAATGAAATTGTGTGAAATACATATAATTTAAGGTGGACATTCATTTTACAGTGGGGCGTTGGCCTCCCTTTCTCCCCCTACCGGACGTCCATGGTTCCGGTGATTGGATGCCAAAACGGGAGGGGGGGGGGCAAGGAAAGTTTACTTTTTCTTAGTAAACAAGGCTTAGCTCCAAGAGGCAATGTTCCGGGTGCAAAAGTAGAGGGGTAACTGCCCCCTTGTCCACTAATCGTTGCCACTGATCTGCAGAATTTTAGAAAAAATGTACATGTCGCATTTGACGTAGTATCAGAATCATTCAACCACCTAAGTATGAGGGAGTGCTAAAAACAAGAAATTTTCCGGAATGTTAATGACAATAAATTTGTTAGAGTATAAAGTGGGAAAGTCCAATTACATAGTAAATAATGTATCCCCTACGTAATTGCTTGGAACTCTCATTGATATGAAGATATTTCATTTTTCTTTAGTAGTATAATATTGTCGATAAGATTCCTCTACACTAAATTTCTAATCGGCAGTATTAAAAGGCAACTGCCCCCTTGCCCACGCCTATGGTGGGCTGTACTCTTGAGATTTGTTTTACAAATTTATACAACACGTAACTACGGCCAGGGACTTTATTGTTATAACATATTTTTCATTTGGCATCGACTCGAATACTTATCTACACTTATCTGATGAAAATCAGCCGAAATAGACAAACTTGACAAAGCATATTTTAACATATTTTACCAATTTCGCGTCTGTACAACGTATTTCATCAATTTTCTCATAATAAGACAAATTTCTGTATAATTTCGTAATTGTCTTGCACATAATCGGTTAATTTATAATAGTGATGGGTCATGGCAGTTCCATTTCGGGAAGCAGTTCACCGGAGCTCGCTCACCGAAAGGAAGCGTTCACTGGAAGTCATTCAAAGGAACTACGAAGCCACGGAGCATGCTCTCGGACGAGGCAGTTCCTTTTAGATAGGCAGTTCACTGGAACTTGCTCGTTGAAGGAGTCGTTCACAGCCATACCAACACAGCTCGAAGTTGATTTCGTGGGCGGAGGAGGGGATGTGGGAGACTGCTTCTGGAGTGGGTGAAAATAATTAGAGGGGAGGAATCCGTCTTCGTGCACATATTAAACAGCTATAGGAAACAATGTATCGACTGACCGACCGAGGTTCGGGAGCTGCTTTCAGGGTGGGGTTGAATGAAAATACATTTTAATGGATAATTGAACTTTAGCAGACAAAAAGTCCTCTAGTGTTGCCCACGAGACGAGACGAGACGAGACTTTGGTCTGTCCCGTCCCGTCTCGTGAAAATGCTGTCTCGTCTCGTGTCTCGTCTCGAAAATATTAGTTTGTCCCGTCTCGTGTCCCGTCTCGAAGGGTTCTGTCTCGTCTCGTCTCGTCCCGTCTCGTTTTGTCCCGTCTCGTCTCGTAAAAGTGATCCGGGATATCATGCCAACAAAAGTCAAAAGTAGCAGAAACATGAAATATTTTTCCAGAAAGTGGGATAAAGCTCCAAATATTTTACGCATTGCGTGGTGAGAATAAATAAGGTTCGTTAATCATGAGGACATTAATATTAACCTAGGCATTATTATGGATCGTAATATGATGTTTAACAAACATGTATCATACATGGTAAACAATGCATTTAGGTCATTAGGTTTTCTTATAAGAAATACGAGGAATCTAACTAATGTAGACAGTATTTCTCTCTTGTATAATGCATTAGGTAGAAGTAAGCTTGAATATGGTTCTAATGTTTGGTTTACATATTATAAATCCCAGGAGTTGGTAATTGAAAGAATTCAAAAACGATTTTTAAGATATTTGTATTACAAAAAGTATAATGTACCATCATACTATAATAACTTATCATACAATGACCTACTTAATGAGTTTAATTATGAAAGTCTTATTAATAGAAGGGAAATAACACAACAAATATTTCTGTACAAAACAATGACTGGCATCATAGATAACCCTACTTTTCTCCAAAAGATATGTTTCAATGCAAAGAAATGTGGCTTAAGGCTTCGGCAATTGATGTCTTATGATATTCCTAAAACAGAAAGATTCAAGAATTCGCCATTATTGAGAATGTCCTTTGCATACAACAAAATATCTATATTGCAGTCTAATCTTGATTTTAGTATCTCAATCAATGAGTACAAAAAAATATTAAGACAAGTGTTTACAACATAAATTATATTGGGTGAAGCGCTTCTAAATTGCTAATTGAGTGTTATATGATTCTATAGTATAGTTTAGTAAGTTATATTACATTATATTTGTGTATGTGTTCTACCTGTCTTATGTCTCACTGTATTATATTATGTGTTTCTCTTGTTTTTGTATTTCTATTTTTATTTGTATTTTTATTGGCTACCTTCTGTAAAAGGAGAAAATTTCTCTGTTGAAGGAAATAAATAAATAAATAAATAAATATTGTTAAACATCTTCTATCACATAAGTTTCAAAAAGTGTTTCTTTGTTATTGTGCTGTTTCTTATGCTCAGCTTATGACGCACATACTTCTTTGTTTTCCCTTTAGTCTGTAAGTCCGGTACCACCACCGCTTGATCTAATTTACCCTTCGACAGGCACGCATCTAGAAATATATGTCGGAGAAGGTGTCCGAGCCAAGTGTTCCAGAAAAAATGATAATAATAACATTAACGACAACAATTAAGCAAATGTTTAAATTAATACATTAATATAATTGATAGGTCTATTCACTTGAATATGTAAATTAATCAATTCTATTATTATTATTACATGAAATGTTACAAAGATGGTAGAAGAATAGTAATATAACAGCACGAATATTAGCTAATATCTAGCTTACGTGTAGTTAATAAGATCGCCAAAATTTGCATAAAAACAGCTGTCCTAGTAAGAAAATTAATGTAAAAAAAGGTGATGAATTAAATATTTGCTGAATAACAAAAAAGGATGTTACATCCAGTTGACGAAAAATAAAGTTCCTGATTAATATTTTATGCTCATTATTATAAGTAGTAGTGTACATAAATCTTCATTGATACTGTTATTCAAAGCCGTATGATCCCAATAGAATCCCTGTTTTCTAGTAAGTTCGGCAGGAATAAGTAACCCTTCATTATGCTAAACAAATATATTTTTGGTTTAGCTAGAGCAAGGCCCCAGGAGGATGCAAGAAGCCGTTCCTGCAAAAGTGTATGTTTTACGAAGCGAAGAAACGTGACAAAACCACCACGTATGGAAGGCAAACCTGCATTTATTTTATAACGCACATTTACAGAGGCGTGCTTCCTGAAGTTACAAAAATCCCAACTTCAATGATTCTTTTAGACACTATAGTTGAAAAAAATATGTTTAGATGCACCAAAAGTGCGTCATTATCAGATTATGCATATAACGTGTTATTGGAATCAACATATTTGTGTAAATTGGGTGCCTCCCCGATGGCGTAGTAATAACGTCGAGGTCTTGTAATGAAGGGTCCTCGCGTCGATACTCAATGGAGGCACAAAGTGGATCGGATCGCACTTTAAACTGTAGGTCGGTTCGCGATTTAGCCTATTTGTGAATCAAGTGGACTATAAAAAAAACAAAAATCAATATCAACCTTAAGAATATTAGAATCCACTAATTCACCCACAGGTAAGTCAAATTTCACATATCCCTCTTCATCCTCGTTCATAGACTTTCTGCAATACTCTTGTGCATGTGTGTTGCATCCCACCAGGTGCGAGAAATGTGAAGAGTTATTCTTTCCCTGTACTGCGTTATTTATTTTCATAAGAGTAAGGCTAAATTCTAGTTTTATCTGAACTTTTAAAAAATGTGCAAAATAAGTCTCTATCTTTAAACAACCACCCTTTCTCGTGTATGTGTAAAATAATCCCACTCTGTCTCAGAAAACCTCTTCCTACGATCAAATGAAGGAAACAACTCTCAAGTCTCAACAATTATAAATTTTTGCTTAAATTTCCTATCATTTATACAAACAGTAGCACATATCACGTCCTTTGGTGTAACACTGTCAACAGCTAATGTTACTTTCCTCGCCCTAATAAATTTACTTCCAACCAGTGACGGCGCCAGGGAAATGTGACTCTTTTTATTGCCCCTCCCTTGCATCCTACTTTAGGCCTGGATTTATGGCACTTACCCGCTACTGCAGGTCAACCTCGCCCTATGTTTGGTGTTTGCCCCCTGAAGCAACGGTGTCCATTGTTCAAAGCGAAACCTCTGTCAGTGGGGAACGGCGAAAAATAGTCTCGGAATACACCCTGGCCGTAAACAGGCTCCCGCCACACTGACATTGCTGTCAGCTTCCCTCTGAAGTTCGATAAAACTACTTTGTGAAATTTTTTTAGTAACGAGTGAAAATGTATACAGTAGATACTACATCTATTTTGCTCATAAACTTGAAGGCTAAATTTACAAAATAAAAAGAACAGCTACAACATTCCTTCATCTGATTTACAGAAAGGCTAATCGGGACTGGACCCACAGTTTAAAGTGGGATTCAAATCACTATCTGATATCGGGTATCGAACCCGGGACCCCTTGATTACAAGGCGACGACGCTACCACTGTACCATCGGGGAGACCCCTCATAGAACAAAGTTTCCTTCTACGACGATTATACAGAACTTAGTGCCCTTGCTTCATTTCAAATCTATTCTATATCAGCCTCAGTATTTCGTTATTACAATCCAAGGAATAAATAGTATTCTCCCTAAATAAGAAATAAATAAACAAAAAAAGCATTATAGCCTAAATAATCTTCAAACGGACGTAAAAAATCTAATCCAACCACCTGCAGAATGCCTGAGGTAAACAACAAGAATTTTCTCAACAAAGACAGGGCCTCCCCATGGCACAGTGGTAGCGTCATTGCCTTGTAATCAAGGGATCCCGGGTTCGATACCCGGTGGAGGTACAAGTGGTTCGGATTCCACTTTAAACTGTAGGTCCAGTCCCGATTAGCCTCACTGTGCATAAAGTGAACTTAAAACAGCAACTCAAGCAACTCAACAAAGACATTTCCGAAATTCCCATAACATTCTAATAATTTCGCAACCCGTGCAAATAATCATGTGGTAAATTCTTTTCATGGTTCCCTGTAAACACTAAAATCACCTAATTACTTCTTTTCATATTTCCCGTATTTTCTCCTCCTCTTTAGCTCTCAGCTGCTCGGAGTGGGATAATGCAGGATTATTTATCCCTAATTATCTCCTTCTCTTAGTCTTGCTAATGTCTTGGACTCCTTAATAACTTTCCATACAACTCCTTATCAATTTGTACTGCCATGTTTCCTAAAATGTTTTTCCTACTTCCTAATAACAATCACTTCTGTACACCCTTTGATGTAAAAATTAAATAATAAAAATAAACCATATCCGTCGGTCCGTTTATCTTTCCAACCTATAGAGCTGAGACTATTTTTACAAGATAAACCTCGGACGCAGACATTCCACGATCTTTTGGCCCCTCCTTCCACCTTCTCTACCTGCCCTTTTACTTCATGTTATTCAAAATTGTATTAGTATCTGGAGTACTATCGTAACATAAAATTAATAACCTGGAATAAATTGAAAAACAAAAGTGGGGAGTAACGCTGTGTGTCGAAAGAGTATTGAAAATAAGTTTAGGTATTCATTCATTACTCTCTCTAGAATAGTCTTCTTTTGACTTAATACACGCTTATCAACGTTTCTAATTGAAATACTTTATTCCAAGCAAACAAGTATTTGCAACTGATTAAATATTTTGCTTTTATTTTTTCGAGACATTCGAGACGAGACGAGACATTTCAAAAGCCGTCCCGTCCCGTCTCGTGTCTCGTCTCGAAAACGAGACGAGAAAGGCATTCCGTCTCGTCCCGTCTCGAATTTCAAAAGGCTTGTCCCGTCTCGTGTCTCGTCTCGAAAACGAGACGAGACACGAGACGAGACGGGACATGTCCCGTCCCGTGAGCAACACTAAAGTCCTCATCGGAAAGGAAAAGTTGGACAAGTTATATTCTCCCCTCTTCCTTTCCAAAAATGAATTCCTACCCCTTGTTGTCGCAGTGCATTACAGCGCCTGGTGTTAGGAAAAATAATTGTAAATATTTTAAACATGGACGTCCGCTGTATTTTCTCCAGGGAAGGGCAAACAATGTATTTTTCCAAGGTGTCAAACGAGGCATATTTTCTTCCAAAATAGTATAATCTCCTAAAAAAAGAGTTCAGTTTGAAGTTAGCATGCACCTGTAACGCCCTTCTAATAATTAACAAATTGAGATTGAAATGAAATTATACGTATGTGTAAAATGTACAAATTTTAGGTTGAAATTTATTTTCTAGGGTGGTCGTAGCCCCTCCCCACCTTTTCAGACTTTCATGCAATTAAATAAATACACGGTCAAATAAACACCCGTAAGAGAATGGAAGAGAGGACGCTAAATCTTTGACTACGAAGAATGCATTCGTATTTTTCAAGCTCTCTCCGCCTCCCGGCCCCACTTTTACTTTGAGAAAATGGAAGAGCACGGAAACGGAACATTTGATATGATGATCTTATATCTATCAATTTCCTTCTACAGTTCCTTGCAATGAGAGTTGCGAAAACATGCCGCAAAAAGGATTAAAGGTGAATTAGTTGCCCATCCCTCCCTCATTGTTGAGCTTCTGCAGCATTACTGTAAACAGAGTTGAACGCATAGCTACGCGGAAAACCGCCACTATCAACAATCAGCAACAAAAGAATGGACCTCGCGCTCTCTCTCTCTCTCAGGTTCGTAGGAGTGAGCCATCGAATAGGAGCGTTGGCAACATACAAGCAAAGCTCACGACTTCTGAGGAACTACCACGGGTCATGGCAGTTCCTTTTCGGGAAGCACTTCACCGGAGCTCGCTCACTCAAGCAGCCACTCAAAGGAATGAACGACCAACTCCTCCCGATGTTGGTTTCGTGCAGCTGAAGTGAAGGGGGTGGGGGAGGACTTGCTGGAGTTAGCTTGAGTGAAAAGGATTAGGGGAGAGGGAACTGTGCTTACTACTACTCGACTTCCCACAAGAAAACCAGAGAACATACAAGCAAAGCTCACGACTCCTGGAACAAGGAACGGTTCGTTCACGAACGACCCATCACTATTTTATAATTTATTCTTCGTACCTTTAAAGCAACGGATAGTTTGTATTATCGATGGCAGTATAATTAAATTAAGGACAAAGAAATTAAAAGAAGATGCCGTCTTTTCTTACCAACTAATACAGAACAATAATATCCCCCCCCCCCAGATCTTTTTTATCCCGCGACAGTTGATAGCCGTGCGAACATTATTGAGGAAAGAATGTACTCTGTCATTGTTGTGCATGCACAAGACTCACAGTAAACAAGTGTCAACTGTTCTCGTTTGTTTACCTTTCTTTGCTTCTCACAATAATCAGTCAAAAGCAAAAATAGCATTCTGTACATTACAGCACCTACTCTATCGGCAATCGAGTACAGGAGTTTCAAGGTATCTTGTCGTTGGAGCCAGTGTGTATACTCTGTCCCTCCTTAGAATAATTGCAGTGAACCTCACGACATTTCCTATATTTTCCCACTACATTCTTCGGTTAAAGGAATTCTGTCTTTATTTAATACCCCACCTTAATCCATCTTGCCCGAATAATGAGAAATTTGAAAGTACTGTTGTGCATATATTTAGTTTTACAGGGAATATTTCTGCATTTTCTGACATTTTACATTTTTTATGACATATTTCTAATTTTGTGTGACATATTTTTCAATTTTTATGACATAATAACACATATTTTACAGTTTTATAGGACATAAAGTCCTGGGCCCTACACATAATACATGCCCTAAGCTCTTGTTCTCCCTTATTTGCATGATGACGATATGACCACGAACAGTGTTAATAATATAGAACACTGACAAGTATCAAACTGAAAATCTAACGGATGATTATGAGCAGTAATTAAGTTGTGAGAATTCTTTAATTATGAAAATATTTGTTTTGTTAAATGCTGGGACTTTATTTCTAAAATATAATAACAATACGAGACAAATTGCTGAATGGTCTTGAGCTCCACAGTTGGCGCCACTGAGATAAATCGTACCTGGGCAATTCCGTTGAAGATTTTTCACCTATTTCATGTTCTTATGTACGTGGAACACTCCAGTACAAAACGAATTTTCATACACGTACGTTCAAAGGAAATAAAATCAGCTACTCAAAATTCATGGTAATGTAGTAAAAAGTCCTGGAAAATATAAAAACTTTTTTTCATCTATCATTTCATATCATATGTATCGGGTAGTTACTTCAAAGACACTGGGGTCACCAATCCAGAGGTAGCTTCTCTCACAGACCCTTACAAATACACTGCACGGATCAATGCTCTTCTTCTTCTCATTTACACATTATTTCACAATCCCATCTACAAGAAAGCATGCTTTTAATCTTCTAGTGTCAGTAGATTGCCAAAGCAGGTGTTGGTTGGGCCATACCGCTCATCCCTTTGCCACAGCATTCCTTTAAAATGAAGGCATCAGCCTCCCTTATGAAAATCCTTGACATACCACTGTATGGGGTACAGAAAAATTTGGACAAGCAAACCCGTGAATTGCTTTAAAGAAAATTCGGGGGGGAGGGGTTATCGAGATACATGTACATCTGATTCCAAAGTGAAGTTATTTATATTCAGACAGAAACACGTATATTGCTGGGTGGTTTATGCTTGATTGTTGTAATTTGTATTCTTCTGAGTTGCTGTTTTCCCTGTTTTAGTTTAATAGCGATGATTGGATGGAATTTATGATGAGGCATGCCGGAATTAGTACTAGACTCCTGTGTAATAGGTCGTGAGTTGATTACTGAAAATACTTCTCCACCAGAAGCGGTAAATCTACTATTGGAAAAGTTGACGTGTCTTCATAAAAATAAATTCGCAGTACCATTTATATGCGATTTGCATGTTATGAAACGATTGAATTATGGAAAAATAATGATTGCGTATTTAAATCATAGCTTAATCTTATGTACCCGTGGTGGATCTATCGGGAGGGTGTTACGCTGCCACGCGGCGAACACGGATTTGATTTGCAAGGTGGGCGATCTCCAAGTCAATATTTGAGTCCGCTATATGCTCAAATAGGTTATTCGAGACGGGGTTACAGTTTAAAGTGCTATCCCAATCACTGTGTGCCTCTATGGAGAATCGAGACGTATTCGTTCTGCTTGCAAGTTGTCTTCTTGCAATTGTTAACCCGGCAGGACGCACGCTGTGTAATTTTAATTGTTTTAAAGCTTGTACTTAGTAATACCTTTATTGATTAATTTTATTTTATTAATTTCGAACATTTGAATGGAATCACACAATTGATAAAAATGAGAAAAAAATAACATGTTGAAACACCAAACTGAAACGTGTGAGCACGCGTTGGGTTAAATTTATCCAGGCAGTTTCTAAGATCCTGCTAACTAACGAACTAACTCAATGGGCCATATTATCGATTACGTCACTGGCAGACTGCTGAACTTCGCACACTTTTTCTCCTTATGATATACGATTTGAGCTAGATAGCAAGGCAGGGCCGGCTTTAGGGCGGTGCAAACGGTGCTACCGCATCGAGGCGCTATAGCTGTGGTGGCGCGTTAGTTAAGATTAATTTAATTGTTGTGTTGCCTCTGCACTAAAACCACCCTTTCTGATATATTTCGCGATATGACGGAATACTTCCTAATTTCGCATGTCATATTTGTAAGAGACAGATGCAAGGGGCTGATGGGATTACAGCATCCCTAAATCCATGAACGAAAAATAAAAATGTGGGAAATGTTTGAGAGATCATTTTTTTTTTTTTTGCTCACTACACTCGCAATACAAATGTTTCCAAAAGGGTCATACCAAGTTTATACTTAGGCCTATTACTTTGAAAATATTAGTGCATTATCAAACTAATGTTGTTTTTGGTTTGCAAATAAACATATTTGCCAAAAAAAAATCTTGCTCACACTCTAAAACATTTTAGGCATCATCAAATGTTTCTGCCTTGGGTCTCGGGTTTGATACGCGGTGGAGGCACAAAATGGCTCGGTGGAGGCGCAAAATGGCCGAATCCCACTTTAAGCTGTAGGTCCAGTCCCGATTAGCCATACTGGCGTTTCTTCTCTTAAAACTTGTTCCGTACCTTCTGCTTTTGGAGCCAAGATGGCCGCCATATTATTCTCTGGACACTAGTGCCTACTGAAAGTGAGAGAGTAAAGAGTCTGTGAGTGAGAAGCGACGCTGTACTAGAGATGTATTGCAGGTTGGCTGCAAGTAATGTAGATTTTGCAACGAATACATCAGTTTGATGTAATTGAGTGTTTCATTTATGTGTATTAGTCTACCTACAGCACCAGTACCTTCCTGGAAATGCTACAACAAGCGGCCGAAACAAGATAGGTGTTTTCTTGTTGGATGACGGGCGCGAACATGGTCCTCCTTGTGCCGGATGTTGCATGCGATCAGCATTCGTTGTGTTGTGTTGAACTTTTGTGCTAGCGTGCATTCGTGAACTGTGAATAAATACATTGACATACTGTTTGCTACGTGTAACCAGTTTCAGTGCACCTTTTGTAGTGCCAGGAAGTGTTTCGTGCGTGCATTGTAGTTTGGACAACAACAATCCGTGCGCGACTCAATAAACATGGAAGCCATATCGGCAGCAAAGACTGTGCTCAAGCGAGAAGTTACTCGCCTTGAGAATAAAGTGAACGCGGGTTTATTGGACAATGTGACAATCGCGTTATCGGTAAACAAAGCCAAACAATTAACGGACGATTGTAAACAGTTATTATTAGACCTGGCTAGTGCGTGTGATGATGCAACTTTTGAGAGTTATGACAGTGAAATCGGTTGTATTCAAGACCGTTTGGATGCAACCATGTGCAGGCTTTGTTCGTTGCAGCAGCAACAGACTCAAGCTACGGTGACGTCATCGACAGAAGCACGAACAAGTGAAGTGCGTCTCCCGAAGCTCACGCTGCCTGTGTTCACGGGACAATTACAAGAGTGGCTTTCTTTCCGTGATTTGTTTATCGCGTCGGTGGACAAAAACAAACAGTTATCCAGTGCACAAAAGCTACAGTATTTGAAAGCTTCGTTAAAAGGGCAACCTGCATTGCTTATCCAGTCCATGTCGGTGACTGATGATAACTATGCAGAGGCGTGGAACATTCTAAATTCGCGTTATCAAAACAAACGGGAAATTGTTATGGACACAATCAAGCGTTTAGTCGCGCAACCCAAAGTGCAACGTGAATCCGCAGCAGCGTTACGTAGCCTGCTAGACACAACTACCGAGTGTGTTCGCGTGTTGAAAGTGATGGACATGCCCATAGAACATTGGGATCCGATCCTAGTATTTCATGTGATAGAAAAAATGGACAGTGATACTAGACAACAATGGGAACTTTCATTAAAGACAACCGAGTTGCCTACGTTTCAGGAGTTGAGTGACTTTCTTGATCAGCGTTCTCGTGCATTGTCAGCTTCAAATCTCAGTGCTCAGAGATTGAAGCAGTCGACTCACAATAGCTCCCATTTCAAGGGTGTGTATCATGCAGTGTCAGATGATACCTGTGAAAAATGTAAACTGCATCATGCGCTATACAAGTGCAAAGACTTCAAAAGCCTTTCGGTAATGGACAGAATTAAATTTGTTAGAGAAAAGGGTTTGTGTTATAATTGCATTCAAAGTCATCATAGGGCATCGGTATGTGACTCAGGGGCGTGCCGCGTTTGCAATAAAAAGCATCATACTTTGTTACACTATTATAAGCAGAGTGACTCTAGTGAAACAACAACTTCCCCCCAAGAAGTTTCTTCTCATGTGGCTGGAGAAGGAGACAAGGGACTAAAGCCAGTGTTGCTATCCACTGCAGTTGTTTATGTGCAGGGAAGAGGTGGTGTTTATCAACCAGTTCGTGCGCTCCTAGACTGTGCCTCAGAGACTTCCTTTGTGACCTCACGATGTGTGCAAAGGTTAGGCTTACGTCAGCATAAGGCAGACATCACTGTGAATGGGATTACAGCAACGGGTGTAGGTGTAGGCAGTGCAGTAGTGGATCTACAATTCCAACCCAGTAGCAGAAGGAAAACATTCACCACAAGGGCAATCGTACTTCCTAAAATAACAGGAAACATTCCCAGGGAACCTTTACCAGATTTCAGGAAGTGGACACATATTCAAGGACTGAAGTTGGCAGATCCAAGGTTTTATGTGATGAAACCGGTGGACATTTTACTTGGAGCAGATTTGTTTCCTTTTCTTATGCAAAGTGGCAAACGTGTTGGGCCAAAGGGAACACCTATTGCACTACGTACTGTTCTTGGTTGGATTCTTTGTGGCAGTGTAGACTTTCCCAAGGTAAGGGCAGTAGCATCATTTCATGCATCTTGTAGTCTTGATAGTGCACTTCGCCAGTTCTGGGAGGTAGAGGAGGTCCCAAGGCAAAGGCATCTGACATTAGAGGAGATACAATGTGAAGAGCACTTTTCGGTGACTCATGTTCAAGAAAACAATAAGTTCAGTGTGAGCCTTCCATTCAAGGAAGACAGTCCTCCCTTAGGATACTCTCGTGAAACAGCTGTGGCGAGATTACAGCAAATGGAACGGAAGTTTGCAAGGTCTCCTGTTTTTCATCAGAAGTACTCAGAATTCATGCATGAACATTTAGACTTGGCACATATGGAGCCTGTTCCTGCAAGTGAAGTGAAAAAGAAACCATGTGATAGTTTCTATTTACCGCATCATGCTGTAATCAATCCAAATTCCACCAGTACACCTCTTCGTGTAGTTTTTGATGCCAGTTCAGTGACTTCAACAGGGATTAGTCTCAACGATAAGCTTCAAGTTGGGCCAAAACTGCAAGGTGATATCTTTCCATTGTTACTCAGGTTCAGGAAACATCAAATTCCTTTGTGTGCAGACATTTCCAAAATGTATAGACAAATATTGATTCATCCATCAGATACAGACTTTCAGCGAATAGTGTGGCGCGACAATCCTAAAGAATTGATAAGGGACTATAGGCTACTCACGGTGACGTATGGGACTTCCAGTGCACCTTATCTTGCAACAAAGTGTCTTCAGCAGTTAGCTATTGATGAAATGAGTGAATTTCCATTAGCAGCCCCAGTGTTATTAAATGATTTTTATGTTGACGATTTGGTATCTGGTGCCAGCAATGTGGAAGAAGCTATCGAATTGCAGTCACAATTGATACAGTTACTAGCAAAGGGTGGATTTGAGTTACGTAAATGGTCCTCGAGTGAGCCACAAGTGTTGACAGCAGTACCTGTAGAGTTGAGAGAAACTAATGTGCCTTTAGATATCCATTGCAGTGAACTTGTGAAAACGTTAGGTCTAAGGTGGCATCCTGGTGCTGACCACTTCACTTTTCTTGTGACTTTACCACCAAAACGTCACACATTGACGAAAAGACTATTGTTATCTGACATTGCAAAATTGTTTGATCCTCTTGGTTTCTTAGCCCCAACAGTCATACAAGCAAAAATACTTATTCAAGAATTGTGGAAAGAAAAGTTGGGCTGGGATGAGGCATTATCCGTGGAAACATGCGAACTGTGGCTACATTTTTGTAGTGAACTTCCTGTACTGCAACAATTACAAATCAAACGTGCTATTGTATCTGCAAATGCTATTGCTTGTCAATTAGTGGGTTTCTGTGATGCATCACAACAAGCATACTGTGCGGTAGTGTACCTTCGCTCAGTTTATGTCGATGGTCATGTTGAAGTGAGGTTGGTAGGAGCAAAGACTAAGGTGGCTCCAATCAAGCAAATGTCTCTACCAAGGCTAGAACTATCAGCAGCAGTTTTATTGACACGATTGCTCGTAGTAATCTCCAATGCACTATCCTACAAATTGGAAGATGCATGTGTGTGGACTGATTCTACCATTGTGCTTGCTTGGTTATCCTCAACACCAAGCAGGTGGAAAACATTTGTAGCAAATCGAGTGGCAGAAGTGCAGGAGAGTCTTCGTTGTGAACAATGGTCACGCATCCTGGGAAAATCAAATCCTGCAGATCTTGCTACAAGAGGTATCAGTGCTTCAGCCTTAGCTCAGTGTGAGTTATGGTGGGCGGGACCAGAGTTCTTACGAGCAACTTCATTGGCAACGTTTGATCATCATGAGACAAGCAACGAAATTTTGGAAGAAGTTACGAAAGAAGAGAAGAAGATCTCCATTACAGTTATGTACAGTACAGTAGAAGAAGATCTGATCAGTAGATATTCAAGCTTTTCTAAAATGCAGAGAATAATGGCATGGAACCAACGATTTGTATTCAATACTCACCAGTCACTGAATCAGAGAAGGCAAGGAGCATTGACAACTAAAGAGCTTGTGACAGCAACGACCTCTCTTGTAAAACAAGCTCAGAAAAGTGAATTCTCAGCAGAATTACATTGTTTACAAGCTAAAATTCCTCTGCCAACAAAAAGCAGGTTATTGTGTTTGGCTCCCTTTGTTGATGAGGCAGGTGTCATTCGTGTTGGAGGGAGGCTACACAAAGCAAGAATAACAGTGGACCATAAACATCCAATGTTGCTACCTGCAAAGCACAAATTGACTCACTTAATAATTAAAAATGAACATTTAATTAATCTTCATGCTGGTCCTCAGTTAGTGTTGTCCTCATTGCAACGAACATTCTGGATACTGAGAGGCCGAGATACAGTGCGTAACATTGTGAAGAAATGTGTAACTTGTCATCGCTTTTGTACACAAGCTGGGGAACAATTAATGGGTAGCTTACCAGAATCTAGGATTAATCCTTCTCGTCCATTTATAAACTGTGGTGTGGATTATGCAGGGCCCATACTGTTGAAGGAAATGGTTGGACGCTCTCGTAAGCAGTATAAGGGTTATATTGCCTTATTTGTTTGTTTCGCAACGAAAGCAGTTCATTTAGAAATAGTGAGTAGTGGTACTACAGAGACGTTTTTGGCTGCACTTCGGAGATTTGTATCTCGTCGTGGAAAACCCAGTAATATTTACAGTGATTGTGGAACGACGTTTGTTGGCGCTAATAGAGAGTTAAAGGAATTCATGAGATTGGCAAAACAACCAAAGCACAATGAAACTATTTCAAGTGCTCTAAGCAGCTTAGGCATCCAGTGGCATTTTAATGTTCCTCGTAATCCTCATGCAGGAGGCTTGTGGGAGAGTGGTGTCAAATCAGTTAAATACCACCTCAAAAGAGTTGTGGGGAATGCCCTACTTACCTTTGAGGAATTGTATACAGTATTAACACAAATAGAAGCATGTTTGAATTCCAGACCGTTAACTGCTCTATCCAGTGATCCCAATGACATGCAGGCACTTACTCCAGGCCATTTCTTAATAGGAAATGCATTGATAGCTACTCCAGATAGGGACTTTGCTACAATAAAAATGAACAGACTGTCGAAGTGGCAGCTCGTGCAAAGGCTGACACAGCATTTCTGGCGCAGATGGTGTAGGGATTATCTTTCTCAGTTACAACAACGTCCTAAGTGGAGAAGGGAGCAACGGAATCTACAGGCCGATGACTTGGTTGTGGTGAGAGATGATCTACTTGCACCTCAACAGTGGAAACTTGGCAGAGTAATCGACGTTCATCCAGGTGAAGATGGATTGGTTAGAGCAGCAACAGTGAGAACCAGTGAAGGAACCTACAAGAGGCCAGCAGTGAAGCTGTCCCTTCTACCAGTGAGTGAAGTTGAACACCAATGAGACAGAACTTAAACTTTCAAATTTATGCATAAAAGGCAATCATTAGTTTGTTCAATTTCTTTTTAGTTTTGTGTTGTCATTTTCAGTAGGAAATTTTGGGAAAATTCCATTCAATTTACATTTGTTCATCAAAAATGTGTTCTATATTGTGTATTTAGTAAAGTGTTGAAATTTAATCATTTCAAGGTGGGCGGTATGTTCCGTACCTTCTGCTTTTGGAGCCAAGATGGCCGCCATATTATTCTCTGGACACTAGTGCCTACTGAAAGTGAGAGAGTAAAGAGTCTGTGAGTGAGAAGCGACGCTGTACTAGAGATGTATTGCAGGTTGGCTGCAAGTAATGTAGATTTTGCAACGAATACATCAGTTTGATGTAATTGAGTGTTTCATTTATGTGTATTAGTCTACCTACAGCACCAGTACCTTCCTGGAAATGCTACAACAAGCGGCCGAAACAAGAGAGGTGTTTTCTTGTTGGATGACGGGCGCGAACAAAACTAATTCCGACAGAACTAAAAGATTTTTCTTCCTAAAATTGATGAGTGGCGCCGAATTCTTTTCTTGATCGGGGCCCAGGAGTGCTCACAAGGGGGATTCATGGCGTGCCTGAGTCATGGGAATATTTAGGGGCGACAACAGTTTATAGTTTAGCTACCAATTATACATATCTTTACACAAAAATGTGGGGATCGTTTCGTTTGATTCACTTGTTATTGATTTTTAGTTATGGTTGTTATTATGTACAGTTTATCTACCTACCTGTGGTTGATCACGGCGATGGGATAGAAATTAAGTACCCCCTCTCATGCCTTTAGAATCGGTTTGGATGGGTGGGGGACATGCTGTTCTCATTAATACAAGGTTAGTCAAGCAAACAAACTGATAATAATAAGGTTCAGTACACTAACAATGGTAGTGAGACTCAGCAGTTTTGTACGTTTTATGTTAGCAAAGATGAAAGTGAGCCGTGCCTTTTCTATCTTGTGTCTTTTAATTTCAACTGCAATGAAAGGTTTCGAATGCCATGCGCCTTTCGATTGCTGGCATCTCGACCAGTGGCAAACATTGTCTCTATGCACAACTCCTTAAAAGAGAGTGAAAGTTCAGTTCAGGCACAGGCGACATGAAGGGTTCTGAAGATTATGTACAGTGGGATCTATAAGTAATACCGTGCAAATTGTCCATCACGATGTTCGTGCACTTTATTTGACCCAATAAGAGCTTCAAGAATTAAAAGAAAACTCAAAACAAGCTGTTGACAACTTCTGCACCATCATACATAAAATCCATCGCTTAAAAAACACATAGAATGTAAGAGAAAGATTAATGAAAATAGTCATGGACAATTTGCTGAGCAATACTAGTGGATCCCACTGTACGATCAGCAGAAATGCATTAACCCTTAAGAATAGCTTTTTTAGACCATACGTTGTTGTTGTCCAGTTTTCGACCTTTCCAAATGTGCAGGTATTGTATAAAATTCTGATCACCATACCAGTGACAAGTTGCTCTGCAAAATGCACAAGGAGTGTCATAAGAATCATTAAAAGCAGACTACGTTCGTGAATTGCTGATGAGTGGTTAAAGTCTACCATAATTCCATCCTGTGTGTCCGATATTTCAAAGTGGTACAAAATGAGGAAATTATCGATAGTTTTGCTGCAACAACTTTGTAACGTCAGAAGTTATTATAATTTATCTAATTGTTATTTCACTCAACGTCAAATAGATTGATTGATTTGCTTTATCTTACTTCGCATTTTGTGCCACTTTTGGCTAATTTGCGAAGGTGGGAATGAGTGATGACATGATGAAATTGATGAATGAACACTAACAAACATCCATTCTCAGGCCAGGATTCGAACCCGGGACCCCCAATCAATGTCAAAGTAACATATAATAAACATATAAATGTATATATTGAAAACAATACCTAAAGTAAACATGTAGTGCTTACATTTGTTTATATTGTATTGTTCCGCAAATTTTGTGTGACCAAAATAATTTCAGTAAATAATTCGGCATAAAGGTGGGGGTGGGGGAAATATTATATCTTTATGGGGGAAGGAGTGCGTCAAAGGCCTTGGGGAATGGGCATCCCTGCCGGGATGTAGAGATATTTAGCTAAGACTTTCCTTCAAGTTTAGGTTTCCTCAAAAAGGAATGAATATTCCTACAAAATGAACTTACATGTTTTTGAAATGAGACATGCATTTTTCTTTATATTCTCAAGACACAAAAACAGATTTCGTGACATTGAATCACAGGAATGAATTTAGCGAAAATGTACTCCCATGTAATTCACAAGATAATCCTTGAAAATGAAGAGGTGGGCGCCAGCTTGTTTCCTCGCACAGGGCGCAGCCAACCCTGAGGCCGGATCTATCGCAAGGAAAGGAACTAGCGTTTGGGATGGCTAGATCTGGAACTCGGGTGATACTGGATCCTGATATCCGGTTCTGATTTTCGGTTCCGGATACCCGATTTTTATTTTCATACAAGATCCGAATCTACAGTTCTAGATTCAGATGTAGATAATTAAGCATGTCACAAATTTTGTTGTATTTTCTTTATACTACATTACTACTTACGATACTCTTACGTTATGCTTCTAAATTGAGCATAGAAATGAAAAGGTACTGACTGTATCGTATTTTCGTCGATATCTGGTTACTCCATTGTCCCGGAGACACAAGCAATCATAAAGAGAGTTGTCATGTTTTCTCTTTCGTCCTATTGTTCGCAAAGTTAGCATATAATTACCGGGAAAAGTAACTTTAGAAGTAACTAAAAAAAAACTGTTACATTTACCTAAAAAGTAACAGAGTTGCAGTTATTCCCTTTGGAAGGTAACTGCGTTACAGTTAGGTACTCGATGAATTTAAGTATTAGTTGCAAACGGCGGCATTATAAGTAACGAATTACTTCGAAGCACTGACCCATCTCCACTATTTACTTAAGTACATAGTCTAATCTTCACCTTCTCGTTGCAAATTTCAAACACTTCTGCCTTATAGTGTAAAAATTATAATAAAATGAACAGTTAAATTGTAAGCAAGAAATGCCATCTCTCCAAACGTGAGATCACACATTCCAGTTTGGTACCTTTCTTGAGGTTACTTTTTGGAAATTGGAAATAAGCGAACATTACACAAGAATGAATCCACCACGACAACTAGCGCCCCCCTCCATCTTATGACCCTTTGCCTCACAGAGGGTGGTATTGATTATTTTGGGCATCACTCCTCGAGCAATATGGTTTACGATTGAATCTGATCCCAACAGATACAACATTGAAAAACACAATGGCTATGCAGTTGAACCTGAGTTATACGTATGTCAAGGTGAAGAGAAAATAATACGTATAACTGAGAATTACTTAGAAATCAGATTTACATAACACGCCATTATTAAAATAACTGCATCTATTTTGAGTTAGAACATACAGTATAATACAAGTCATTTCTGTAATAAAGTGCTAAATTAACGAATTTAAAAGTTAAAAGTTTACTTCTTAAGTGCATTACATTTCCCACTTGAATAGTTTTATGTGGATTAGCGTTGACTTCCCGTATACAATTTACTTTCTGACCAAGCAGGTAACTTTTCCTCTCTCATGAATTTAAACTCATATTCATTGTTGCAATTAGCCAAAAGTGATAATAAGACGGTGTTAAATAACAAAAATCAAATAAAATCAAGAGGAAAATAGATTAAAGAGAATATTTCAGGAAACATATAAGCAGCATGACTTTTTCTTTGCCAAAGAGGGGGGAGGGGTGTACTGGACCCTGTGCTCTTTTAGTTATAGCTACAACCCCCCCCCCCCCCACGCATCTATGAATGTCCTAATTTTCTGTTAAGAAAACGTGGCCAACCTAGTGTACGTACAAAAGAAAATTGGTATCTTGTTCTCAACAACTGCGTCGAATCTCCTCTGATTTCATGCCGCGTGCCGCCTCTGTTGTTTCCTCTTTGACACCGTTGCGCCGCACTCCCTTTTCTCGCAATTCGAGACCGACCGCCGCCATATCCACCTATCCTGTTGCGTATTTGTGTTTTTGTGTGACATTGTTGTAGCTTGGTTACGTACAAATAAACTGTATTTTATGTTATAGGTATAACACAGAATTACCTATAAATGCATTACGTACAAGTAAAGGTTAATTAACACGTTTTAAAATTATATTTTCCCGAGACCTACAGTAATTTACGTATAAAACCGAATTACGCAGAACTGAGTTAGGTATGAACGAATGTAGATCATGACAGCTACGTTCAGATTGGGTTTGATTGTTGGGCCGAGTAAAACAGGCAAACAGACAGGCTGATCTAGAATAGGCATATCATATTGTATCAACTTGATAATTCACAGTTAATTCAAATCACCAAATTTCGTACTTGTAACTAATAGCTTCCAAAATATCGCAACATCAAATATATCATGTGATATCGGTTTGGTGTTCTTTGATTTCTTTTTTACTTAAACCTATCCAATCATTAATTTTACCTTTACACCAAGCACCATTAAAGTGTTTATCGAACCTATTGGTAAACATCTAATAAACACAAGAAACCAACCAACACAATAAACAGCGTCTAAAATAGAGGAGTAGCATAACCAAAATCTCTCTCTTTTCTGTCCGGTTTAATTGATTGATTTGGTGTTTTAAGTCCACTTTATGCACAGTAAGGCCAATCGGGACTGGACCTACAGTTTAAAGTGGGATCCGAACCACTATGTGCCTCCACCGGGTATCGAACCCGGAACCCCTTGATTACAAGGCGACGACGTTTCTGTCGGGTTTAAGTACTAGAGTATAATAATCGGAGGTTGAAATATTCAGCTAATGAAGGGTTTTCTTCTAATCTGGTAATTCGCTTTCTACTTTTCTAGTGATTAACATTCTATGTTTGCAGTTGCAGGTGCATAAAAATACATGTTTGGTTGAAAATATATTTTAACGCCAAAAAGAAAACTTGTGAACTATCAGTCATTCGTAATGCGCCCCCAGGGCCTCCCCGATGGCGCAGTGGTAGCGTCGTCACCTTGTAATCAAGGGGTTCAGGGTTCGATACCCGGTGGAGGCACATAGTGATTCGGATTCCACTTTAAACTGTAGGTCCAATCCCGATTAGCCTTACTGTGCATAAAGTGGACTTAAAAAAACTCCAAATCAACAAAAATTAATGCACCCCCGAAGCTCGGCCCCCTTCCCCCGCACGATGGGGTTGCGGGGTGTTATTTACGCCACTGGTTATGGCTTATTCTTCTTAGCACACAGTCTAAAATTTTGCCATCTTCTCATTCATTCGACTTCTATTTTGTTTTAACCTGGGTCAAATGCGGGGCCATAACTCCCATCAACTACTGGGTACGCCAGTGCGAGCTTGGCACAATCAATACTTATCAAAGCTCTCAAACCGTTGAACTATCACAAAAGCCATTGTAGAGCCAGTAATTCAGACGTATGGAAACTGTGAGGCTATTCTTTCACTAAAAACATTTAAATGACTTTGGCGAAAATTATCAGATTTTACGATAATGATACCTTTAAAAATCCACAAACCTCCTCCACAAACCATACCCAGACACTTTCAATCCACTATTCTGTTTATGACAGTATTAAAACACGATTTGTGAAAGTTTTTGATGAATTTACTTACTTTTATAACTCGTAATGCAAGATAGTACAGTTGTTCAAAATTTTCTTGTGAAGTAATACATTTCAAGCCCGATGAGATGCGGCAAGAAATTTCATAAAATTCCAGATTTTTTCTTGCAGACTACTAGGCGTATGTCCACAATTTTGATTCGAAGAAAATCGTAAATTTCAAGAAGTTTTTACTTGCATTTTGCTATTTATGGTCAAAATTATATGTATACAGGTTAATTGCGGCATGAGGATGAACTATTAAATATGTGATAAAAGAAACACAATCTAAAGGCAGCCACACCCTGCCTGACCAGGATGAATATCATGACTCATTGAATTTGCTGTCAGAATTAGTAGGTCACTCCACTAGACACTAAATAACAAATGGGGAAGTGAGTTACATTTTCCTTCAAAATTCGATTACTTTAAACAAGAAGAGTAAAGTTATATACACCTGTTTCTTCAATCTATTAATATTTCCAATATCAATTTTCAGCATTTTATGGAGTTGATTGTATCAATATATATTTCAATGCATAATAATTAGGATTATTAAAGTATAATTAAAGCATTCATTATAATTGTATTGAATTGTTGTTTTAAGTCGACTTTATGCACAGATAGACTAATCGGGACTGGAACTACATTTTAAAGTGGAATCCGAACAACTATGTGTTTCCACAGGGTATCGAACCATGGACCCCCGATTACAAGGTGACGACGCTGCCACTGAGCCATCAGGGAGGCCCACACAGACCTATTATAAGTCTCCAAGTAAAAATCATATGTTGCAACAAAAGGAAAGTAGTTAATGACGAACTAAGCATGCAAAAACAATAGTAATTTCTCATACACACATTCTTCGTTTGGCAACTTCGCTCATTGCTATACCATTTCTTCCCTCTAATCTCTTCAACGCTGTCACTTACATTGTACTTAATTCCTAGCTATACAAGCGATTTCAAGATTATTGTGTTTCTGCACAGCAACAACAAGAGAAGCGGGCCTTGGGGAATACTGCACACACTCAAAAAGCCAAAACATAGATATCAACTGAGCAGACGGTCCCACGAATCACAACGGTTGCCACTTTCAGGTGAATGTGGAGGAGGGGATACAAATTATATACGTATACGTACGTATATAAACACAACTGTTTATTATTATTATTATTTTATTTATTTGCTTACTTAAACGTCCTCGTTGTCCCCAACGGAGAGAAAACCACAACCGTAAATCTTGGTGCGTTGCCAGAATTAAGTATATACAGAGCATTCCCTGACATTCGCTACGAGACTCGGCGGCAAGCGGCCCGGCATCAGAGCTTGTCTTTCCCTGTGAACGGGGTCCGCGACAGTCGCTAGAGTCGGCTATTAAAATTACAGTTTTCATATTGTGTACTAACCTTGACTACAGAAGGTGTTGAAAATGATGTCCCTCTGCTGCAACACATTCCTGTCATCTCCGAAAGAAATTGGCATTTACACGTGCAAGTTCGTCTACTGTAATTGTCCCGATTTCTCGTACAATACTCTCTTTTAACTCACTGATGGTGTGCGGATTGTCTTTGTATACTTTATTTTTTAGATTTCCCCATTTTTCTTTCCACTTTTATTTAGAACTGACCCTGTTACTCTTAACTTTTTTACGAGGTTTAATATAGTGGTCCTATGTGGAACGGGAACACCAGGAAATTTCGTTGCAGAACGTCGTCGCACTTCTCCACAATTCCTCTTTCCGAAGTAACACTCGACAACGTAAATTCTTTGTTGCAATGTAAACTTTTGTTGTGCCATATTAAGCCACAATCTTCAACACACGGACACGACACAACACAACTTTCGAGGGAGGATTATACTGGCGTCAGTCTGCAACGTCAACAGAAAGGGAAAGAGAGCGAAGGAAGGGAGAGCGAAAAAAACAGACTGTAGCGTGCGACTGTCGCGGACCCGTTCACTGGGAAAGACAAGCGCTGACGCCGGGCCGCTTGCCGCCGAGTCTCGTAGCGAATGTCGGGGAATGAATGCTCTGTAGTAGTGCTGAGAGGGTGTGGAGTGAAATTTAAGGGGCGCGGTGTTGAAAATAAAGAAAACATGAAACATGCATGCATGTTTTAGCCACTAATTGAAATTCCAATAATATGCCAATGAAAGTGGATAAAACTAGCGAAAGGTGTCCCGGGTTCGATACCCGATGGAGGCACACAGTGGTTTGGATCCCACTTTAAACTATAGGTCCAGACTTACTGTGCATAAAGTGGATTTTAAAACTCCAACTGCTGGGTGGCCGCGGTGGCTCAGTCGGTAACGCGTCTGACTACCATGCTCAAGGTCCCGGGTTCGATCCCCGGCCGGTTCAAATCCGGGAACTTTTCTAACGGTGGAAGCGGCCCCGGCGCCCACCCAGCGTCGAATAACATGGGTACCTGAGGGAAACCCTGGGGGGTAAAGGCGGTCAGGGGCGTGATGCTGATCACATCACCCCCACTCACGACCGGATCACGAAAGTGTGGGGCGTTACCCCCACACCCCCTATACGCCTTCATGGCGTGGTGCTATGCACAGGGGAGCAAATAACTCATTGCAGTTCATTCCATCAATACTTGCGTCAGTAACATCTCTATAAGCAAAGGACAATTTGATCAGATCTCAATGTTTTCGTACTTCATTAAGTACTCTATTAATTAAAGTAATTATTGTTAATATTATTATTATTAATATGAATATACATATTCAAACTTGCAAGCAAAAATGTAATTTCAATCAAGTTCAATGTAAGATTGTTTTTAAGTACACTTTATACGTAGAAAGGGTTATCGGGATTGAACCTACAGTTTAAAGTGGGATCGGAACCACAATTGCCCATGGGCGTCCGGAACGGGGGGCAAGGGGGGGCCGTGCCCCCCACCTGGAAAATGAAAGTCAACTAAAAATATGTATTTCACACATATAATTTCATTTTAGCCGCAATAATATGTGTTAATTATTGTACGAACACCATAAATTCAAATTTAAGCTATGTTTTTTAGGGAACAACACTATTTTTGGGGAAAATTTGCCTTCGTTTGCCCCCCCCCTGGAAAAAATACCTTCCTTGCCCCTCCCTGGAAAAAATCCTGCGGACGTCCATGCATTTGCCTCAACCGTGTAACGAACTCTGGACCCCTTGATTACACTACGTCCTGGAGAGAGAGATTCCAAAATGGCAAACTTAGGTTTCTCAATGGGTTAACACTTGTATTGTAACTGTGAATAGTACAGAGTATACAGAATATGAGAATCGCCTTGTAAACTGGCGATATGCAGTGGAGGTGCACTATACACTGGTTTGGTTTGATTTAGTGTTTTAAGTCCACTTTATGCACAATAAGGCTAATCGGGACTGGACCTACAGTTTAAAGTGGGATCCGAACCACTATGTGCCTCCACCGGGTATCGAACCCGGGACCCCTTGATTACGAGGCAACGACGCTACCACTGCGCCATCGGGGAGGCCCTATACACTGGTTCGAATATTATATTATATAATATGTAATATATAATATATTACATCTTGTATATTATATTAATAACTTACTTTCTGTCCTTCAAAATCTGGGGGAGAGGTTAGTTCAGTGTAATACGACGCCAGGGTTTCCGGGTTTGAATCCCGGCCTGGGCATGACGTGTCCCTTCCTAAATTTCTTCTAATCACCACACATCCGCACCGTTGCGGTTAAATAAAATGGCAGAAAAGCGCTTCCTAATAAAATTATTGAACACTGTGAAAAAGTAATTCACGGACTGTAACTTCTTTCTTAAAATGTGACAGTCATATTTCTGTCTAATTTCGTTGATTTTAAAAACAATTTTAAAAATATATATTTTTTAAAATTTATCAA
Source organism: Lepisma saccharinum (assembly GCF_977018435.1). Lineage (NCBI taxonomy): Eukaryota > Metazoa > Arthropoda > Insecta > Zygentoma > Lepismatidae > Lepisma > Lepisma saccharinum. The sequence goes on from NC_139238.1 coordinate 28,269,281, forward strand.
GTGCTTATTTTTATTACAAAGCGAAATGAAATAGAATGTGTATGGATGAATGAGGAAAGAATGTGATTCCAATATTTCAACTGATTTCACAGTCGAATAATCATTACTGACTGAGGGGCGTAGGGCGGCAGTTGCCACGCCCCCCCCCCCCCCACTTTTAGCCACTTTTGCTCCGATACTATGCTAAAGCTTATATATAAAGGAAAAGTAAAGTTCCTTTGCCCAACCCAGTTTTGGAACCCAATCGCCGCCACTGTCGACAGCACGCCTTGCAACACACACCACATTCCTGAGCCCAAAGGAAATTTCCCCTCCTGACCACCTTTAGTTTTCTTTGTTAGGCTGTGAAGTGAAAATGGAGACTTGCTACTCTTTGTCACAGGCCTATCTTTCATCCCTCCCTCATGTATATGCCACTGGGCGATGCACTGGCCATACCTAGGGGACGATTCGTTGCTGCCACTCAAGAAGAGGGAAAACATGTGCCATATACTAAGTTAAATACAATTGAGTCGCCGTAGTTTTCTGGTTTTCGATATCATAGTCTGCTCCAATTGTTCTCACGGTGCCACTGGCGTAAGCAGGATTTTTGTTCTGGAGGGGCTGAAATTGTAAAGGTGTATAGTATATAGCTTTGTTCTAGAATTGTGGGATACCGAATAAAATATATAGGCTATCGTACATTTTGAACTTTTCACTCTATTAAAATTGTACTCGAAGACAGAAATGGTTATCGGGTGTCATTTTAACTTTAAGGGAGGTTTGCGTTTACATCTTTCCCCCCTGCGTACGCCAGTGCAAGGTGCTATGTCCCACAGGAAATCGAAACCTTTATTACTCGCACAAAATCATGCGTGTCGTGTCGTTTCAGTGTGAAATACCCCTGTAACGTGCTTCTTGAAAACAAAAAAATTGAACTGAAGCGACACAAGCTGCATTTGTAGCTTGGACTGGACTATGCTCTCGATACGATGCTTCGTGTCACCTGTTTCTGTTGTTCCCGCATACGCAATGAATCTTTTGCATTAGATTGAAGGGTCTCGTGTCGCTTGTCGCTTGGGTGTGAAATCACCATGTCGCTCGGGTCGTGCATCAAATTGACTTGGTCTGTTCACTTGTGCGCGGTGTATGTGTTGCTTTAGTGAGCTTTTGCATGTCGCTCGAACTGGGCTCTTCTCTCATTGAGAGATTTCACATTGAAGAGACACGCGGTGCTTGAGAATCTCACCAGTCGAACTTAGTCTTCTGGGGCTACCGCTAAGGTGTGAAACGTTGATATTGATTGACTAGTTCCGAAGCGACATGTGTTGTGTGTCGCTTTGGTCTGAAAGCTGCTTGGCATCTCCGTGTTGCATGTCGCCTGTAACTTTCAGACCGAAACGTCAAGCAACACGTGGATTTCACTCCGAACCAGCAAGTGCAAATGACATATGTCGATTGGAAACGCGTCAATCCGCAGCAACGTTTCATAACGTAGCGGCAGGCATGATAGGGCTCAGAAACTTGCGTTGGATTGGTGAAATCCTCAAGCAACACGTGTCGCCTGTAAGTTCGGTGTGAATTCTACCTTACTTTAGAGACATGTATTACGAAAAATATTGAAATGTTAGTGAAGAACCTATTCTTATTAATGTTTAACTACGTATTTTGCCATTTTTGAACATATGCATCTGCATTCTAGTGACGAAAGAAACATTTTAAGAGTGGAAGGTATTTCGGGAAGGAGATTAAAATCGTACTCTTAAATACGCCACTGTCACAACAGAGGAGGAGCAAATTTTTAACGAGTGGAGTAGACGGAGAAAACGAATAGTTAGACCACAATTAAGAACGTAAATATGTATGTTGTTTTTGTACTATATTGTCCTGTATCTGGCTTTTGTGCTTTAGTTAGATTAAGCGCAATCATTTCCAGTATTCTAGCATAGGAACTCTGGTTGAATATTTTGTTAATTAATACAAGAAGAAAACCTACTAGTTTGCTTTCTTGATGAGGAAATACACAAGCATTTCCTACAATATTCTTTGCTCGCTCACACGCGCCCTCCGGTAGATTGCTACAATTCTTCGTTGATATATATCTTTTCCGAGAAACACGAGACATAATTGCCCAAGCTCAAACCGATATATTAAATACGGCTACTATCACACAACGAACCCTCTCGGAACGCAATCGTGAAGCGCCGTTAACATTTCCCATGTAGGCAATGATGTAGCAACGCTGCATTCTCCAGCGTTGCAACTTATGCAGCACTGCGAACAATGCAACGTTCAGAGCCGTCAGTGAAAAATGCTGAGTCATGTAAGTTGAGGGGGAGATGCGACAACGCTGTTCTCTGCAACCGCAGGCCCCACCCCCTACGACCTTCCTCGCTCCGCCTTGACGTCACCGCTGATGTAGTTCCGCAATTTTTCACACACTGCAGATGTCTCTGGCGTCGCACAAACGACACACACGTTGTGTGTAGGTGATAAGCACAGAGCCCCGTTGAGAGGAACCGATAATCACCTGATACACACGTACAGGCACAATGCCCCGAAAAGAGGAACCAGAAAAATGCACTGTTTTGTAGCATAACTCCGAGTATAATTGTCGGACATTGTTCTATCTTTTATCAAAATATAGATCTTGGTCCCCTTCGTCGATTAATTCCACGACATTAAATTTTCCTTTGCCGGTTCGGCCATAATATTAAATAATGTGCTATCTCGTTCCGAGGAACCACCAAAATTACCTCGCAATGAAAAAGTCCCTCTTAATGCTGGTAATTTTTCTGATCTTCTTCCTCCTAATGACTGGTATACCAACGCACACACACACACACACACACACACACATTGGATATTTTGTATAAATCATCAGACCGTAACACGAAAAAGTTGGTTATCGAGAATGGGAAAAGAGAATAATGCCAGAACCAGAAAATACGATGGAACTGGGTCCATGGAGAGAAACAGATTTTGTAGGATGTAACATCATTACCAGACGAGAACAGTAGTTACGCTTAAAGGTACGTGAGCACACTTTGTTACTACTTTATTTTCCGCAAAAATGTATCTTAATGTTTATTTTTGCATTTATTTAATTCTGTTTATGTAAAGGATAAAACATTCAACGAAAGAAGTAACAATAGTTGCGTGTATTACACATGGTAAAATGCAAATGTAAAGTAGTAAATAGTTACTTCGAAATATAAACATTTACATGCAAATCTTGAGATAACTATCGTTTTTCCCAATATGCATCAAATACATAGATTTTGAAAATTTCCTGTACAATATTAAAGAAGTAAATTTGTCGCAATCATTAGCAGTTAACAGCGACTCGATGCTCCTCCGTTAGTTTATCTGGAAGCCGCGCTCCATTTAAGCCATACTGACTTTTAAGGTTGAGACGCTCTGTAGCAAGTTTACTAATGGAGGAGAAATTTCGACAATGGACTCAGTACGCAAGCAGATGGGTGGAAAGGCCTTCGCAGTGGCTCGTAAGTAACTGCACTCCTCTCTCTCCACGGTGTTCCAATCTTGTCCTCTTCTCCTAACACTCTCTGCTATCTGCTCTTTTCACCGACATCTTGGTCTCCCCCTTGGCCTTATTCCCACTCCTTGTGCATTGTAAGCTCTTACTGGTAGTCTTTCTGCATCCATCCTCTTCATGTGTCCGAACCATCTCATCTGTGCCTGATCTATCTTGTCCTGAAGCTTCACCACCCCCACCCACTGTCTGTCAGATCTCCTCATTCCTTATTCTATCCCTTCTAGTCTTTCATTTCCACTGCTTGCATCTTTCTTTTGTCTCTCTCTGGCGTTGTCCAAGTTTCTGCTCCGTACGTAATTATTGGCACATGTGTTATATATTACCTTCTTGCATTTCATAGGTACATCCCTGTTCCATATTAATCTTCGAACGCTTTGATATAGTCCACCACCAATTTGTCCTCTTCTGTTTACCTCCTCATCTATTCTTCCACTTCTCTCAATTATGCTTCCTGGATATTTGAAGCTCTCCACTGCTCTCAACTCTATCGTGTTCATCTTGTTTCTTGGTTCATTTCTGGCTCTGTTTCTTGTTGTTATTAGCACCTTGTATATAACAATGTATTCATAATTGTTTGTTTGTTTGTTGAGTTTGTGTTTTAAGTCAACAGCATGCACAATAAGGCTAATAGGGACTGGACCTACAGTTTAAAGTGGAATCAGATCTGCCTCCTCCGTTACCACTACGCCATCGGAGAGGCTCTTCATAATTGTACCGTTAGGATTACGTATAATATATTTCCTTTGACGGTACTTACTGAGTTATATGTGCCATTTGATACGTGTTTTAGGGTTCAGTATGGTTGGCGTCCTCGGTTCGAATCCCTGGATCAGTAACGTCGCGAACAAAAAGCGAGGGCGCTGTTGGTAATGGAGGGGGGGGGGGGGTAATTTGGTAAAATAAATTGGCCGTAATATCAAGACCAATATTTTCTTATTCCTGCGTGATATGCCTTCACGATAATCCGCAGGTCGTAGCTTCATATTTTTACATACAAGTATTTTGGATGTATATCTTAACTAGGACTTGCTTGTTATTATAATTTCCTTTATTTCAATCAATGGTGTTTTCGCTCTAAAAAAGTCACTGTTGCCTTTTATGAATTTTATGAATTATGCGTACTGACATAAACAAATAATTTTAACCCCACTGCTAAAATATTCACAGTTACTGTTTCTTGAAGCTAATTTCTATTATTATTATTATTGCAGGATTCAGAGAATACGGACTACCTGCGACTGAAGGATTGGCGATACCAAAGATGACGCTGAGGCAAGCGGGTGGAATTGACCTTGTCCTTACAGACTCTAAACACTATGGATACAGAACAGTGAAATTTGAGTCCGCTAAGTAAGTGACACGTTTCTCTCTCATTTCTTCTGAAACGTGATTATTACGGCTCGGAAGTTGATGAAAAAGCATCTTTTTTTCGCTTTCTTTTCTTCTGATATCGTAACATACCCCATCGGTACGAGTAGAATCTTGCCCAGACTTGTTTCTAGATTTTGTTGAGAAAGAGGTTTTTACACAGGAAGTTGCCGTGGCTCACCTTGGGGGAAGATGAGTGAAGGTCGGGGCAACATGAACAAAACCAGGGAATCTAGGAAGCGGGTGATATTTTGATTGTTATCGCTGAGAGGAGTAACACTGCTAGGAGAGAGTAAGAACGGGGTAAGTTATCCCGTTACCTGCAATCTGCCATTAGGATTCTTATAGTGAATATGTTTGAAGGGAAGAACACTCACACAACTCATTGATTAAACACGTTCATAGAAAAATAAATGTATTTTATTTTTTATGTAGCCTATAGCCTATTTACAAAGTCATTAGTCAACATAGAAATCCAAAGCCATATCATAATTAATATTAAATTATCTGAAATAGACAAACCGGAAAATAAAACAAAAGTGTATAAATGTAAAAATTGCATTGGGTCTGTATATCAAAGTAAATTATGATTTTTGCCTGAAGAAAGATTTTATAAAAAAAACTGTACTTTGCTTACTACTTTCTATAAGAACATGAAAAAAATTGACCAAAAACTTTGTTTGCTTACTTTGTTTGCCACTTACGGTGGCCGAACGGGTAATGCTCGAATTTTGATCTCGTCACCGAGGTTTCTTGGTTCGAATCCCGACATGGGTGCTCATTGTGAGTCTGTCTCCCTTCATGAATTTAATCTAACCATCACTCATCCTAGTCACCATCAGCCAAAAGTGGCAGAAATGTACCCCTAAATAACAAGACTATATACAGTTTCTTATTACTATAATTATATTATTTCTTTACTCAAAGGCAACCCTATGTTAACCTTCACATTTGTATATTTTCCCTCAGTTTTTCTCTATTCATATTTTTATAAACCTACATTTGCAATTGTTTTAACATTTTTCTTATTTTTTTATCTTTCACGTTTGTATTATATTATGACTACTATTACCATAATGAGTATATTTGTAATTGTATGTATATATGAAATTCTTTATTTCTCTTTAGTTCTAGTCATTCTTTCTATGTGTATTCATGTTTTATTACATTATGTACACTTATATTCTCTTTTGTAGCTCATGACAAGGTTTAGGTGGTAGAGCAGCCTACGGCTGAATCTCGCCCAACAAATAAAAAACAAAGGAATTATTGTAATCATTATTATTTTAGCGTCGCTTTTCTTCCACATTTTGTCTAATCGCGAGAATGAAGATGATTGATGATACGATGAAATTGATGAAGGGACACTTACCAAGAACATCCATGTGAACTTGAGCGTGGTATCGCGCTCTTCTAACCACTTCGCCACAGAGGCCGGTACGTATAAACAGAACACAGCTGTTTGGTTTTACCCCACCTTAAGAAAATTCTGCAGGAGCCCGTACTCGTACATTGCCATGTACAGCGTGTTCAACAATAACTCGTTCACAAACTTTAAACCAATAGGTCTATTTGCCTGTCGAATTATGGACATTACAAATTTCGTTCCAGCGTCGACCCAAAGAACTTCAAAATCCAGCTTCACTTGAAATGCGACTATTATACCATCGCGGGTACGTTTGACATCAACGGACGAATCCTTGTCTTTCCAATAACAGGCCACGGACCTAGCAACTTGACCATGTGTAAGTATCCACCCAATTAAAATTATGTCTTTACACTAAGGGAAGTCATTTTTAGTCTCTTGAAACATTGTTTTTTTTATTGATATTAATATTTGAATACAGTAACAATCACAAAATTTTGGTAGACTTAGGTATACAACGGCTGTCAGATGTGCTTATAACGTTTTATGATAAACTGACTTGAAAACTGTTTCTAACGTCTTTATTTTAATATGTTCAAATAATCACTTTAAGAGAAAATATTGCTTCTCGGTCATTTAGAAAAAAAATAATTAAAAACCACAACACTATTTATATTTTCTTGGAATTGTATATTTAAGGGCAACATATTTTGAGTTTGTATTCCAAAAATTATGATGATATGAAAATTAATATGATACTTTAAATATATAGGCTATATAGCAGAATACATGTATATAATATACATAATAATATCATATGTATACAAAAATATACACCTGCAACCCCGTTGTTTGACAAATGAGAATGAAATTATTTTATAGGCATATCAATCTACACGTGTATATATTTTTGTATAAGAAAGCAAAATAGAAAAATTGCAGCTAAAATTTAAATTTCCCAAATTTTACAAAACACTATTTGCTTGAGATTGTTGCGAAATACTATATAACTTTAAAAATTGTTTGAAATGGAGGCTTGGTAAATGTTTCCACGACTAAATTAAATGGCTGCTCGTTCGTATATCAATGTCTGTAATGCACACAATTAGCAAAGATAACTTTTATATGATAGAAATCCACTCCTCTCATTTTGAGATACATTTCAATTTCATTCTTCAACTTTTTATTAAACTAGTATCAAAGTAAAAACTATGACTTACTGATATAAAAGCATCAAATAAATCAAATAATTACTTCTATGTTTTTGAATATATATTCAGATAATAATGTCCAATTGATGATGATATTCTACAATAATTATTTGTAGTGCTAGAAAGAATTCATTTAATATATTTTTCTTTCTCATGCGTCATCTCTTGACTAAAAAGTTAATTAGGGATCATTTAATCCTCTTAGATAAAATAAAAATTTACATAAAATAGCTAAATATTGTAATGAGGCACCCCTAGCATATTTCTTTTGCTGCAGCGGTCGTCCGCCCTCTTGCCCCCTTTTGGCACCGCCTCTCCTGAAATAATAATTATTTTTGCCTTGAGTTCGCAACAGTACCTCTTCATCATCATTGGATGGACACCTACAGGAAGAAATGGAAGATTTTGGATTATGGATTAGAATACAGAATTAGCCCAACCCCACACACAGAAAAATTTCGAGAGTATCTCATAAAAGTTGCCTTATGCCAAAAATACAATGTACTCGTATAGCACTAACGCTAACATACAAAGGAACCAGAAAGTTCGTGTCATGAGACTTACGAGATCAATTTAATGGTCTGGGGGGGGGGGGGAATTGCATTGGCCCACATACAATACGATGTCGTAATTTAAACGAACAGCTTTAGTCCCCCTCCAAACGTAATTTATGAGGAATTTACAAGGCGGCAAACAGCTGCTATTAATTTCGTTTCCGTAGAAATAGCTATTTATAATAAGTTATCACAAAAGGGGGATTAAAAATTTTAAAAAATATACCCTTCACTTCATTATTTGACATGCATACAGAGTGTCCAGGTACAATACCGACCAGTGGCGCAACCACGGGGGGCGCATTGCCCCCAAAACCTTCGACGGAAGTCAATTCTAGGGGGCAAGTGGGGCAAATACTGACGGTGAAGGGCACCTGCAGGGGGGCACAGAGGAGCAATTACCCCCCTGGATTTCTAATTTTATTCAAATAAAAATAAATTTCGCAAACTTTTCTTGCTTGCTTCGCTCGCAATATCTGCATCTCTCAGTTTCGTCGTCAATTTCAGAGCCGTAGCTAGGGGGTGGCGGGAGTCGGCCATGGGTGCCGAGCGATCTAAATGAAAAAAATTGTAAAAAGAGAGGATGGAACATTAACATTAACCACAATTACAGGTTTTGTAGTTGTATGCTTGTGCGTATATGTGCGTGTACGTGTGGGTGTCTGCACACACACACACACACATATCTTACTTTGCCTCTAATTTTGCGTCATCATTCTTAATTTACCGAGTACAGTACGGTGTTGCGATAACGTAAATGCCCCCTTAAGGACGAAGCATGTGGCAACAAGGCAATGTCAGTTCTCATTGAGGCTCGTACCAGCGAACAGCCTCAACGGTGCATGCTACGTTGACAATCCAAGCACATTATATTGAAAACATATTTCCAACAACTTTTCCCTCTTTCCATTTTTCGCCATCTGCACTAATAACACAGTTATCCTATGGTGTCAAGACTTTTGAAACACCTTGTACATATACAGATTGTCAAAAATTGAACTATTATTATTTCATGCGCTTAGTCTGACATTATTTTGGATGCTACTGTTGAGTTCTGGCACATCCAAGACATAAGGTTTGATCCAAAACATGATCAAATAGTTGAAAGAGTTATTTTTAGACTTTTCGCGGCCATATTGACCGCCATGTCTAATATTTTTTGATAAAGTGGGTCTTTTAATTTCTTATCATTATACAGTCATAAACTGCAAGTAAGGTGAAAATAAGATAATAAATAACTGCAATAAACTAACAGGTTTCAGGTGTAGAACCTTCGTCATGAGCGCCATTTTGAAGACGCCATTACAGACAAACGAGGGCTTGAAAACTTGTGGTCTGTGGTGTTTTAGATTCGGGAATTAATATAGTATCGGCCCCTCAAAGGACACGTTCTCCGCATGAAGTGAAATATTTTCCGGCGTTTCGACCCCACTATATAAAGTATTGACTACCAATCCTTTTTGACAAAATGTTTTGTATCAATACATTAATTTTATCTTTCCTTCTTGAGCTCAAGGTTGTTAAATTAAGTATCTCCAACCACTAATAAATAATTTCTGAATTGATTCAATTTTCCCGGTGTGACTATTTGCTGCTACGTTCCATAATTCACCTCCATATTCCACTAATGGTTGAACCAAAACTATAAATAGGAATCTAAAAGTTTCCATTCTATTTAAGGAAGTCCATTTTAAAAAATATAAAAAAAACACCTTTTTAGATTTTTTACAAACTTCAATTATATGTTCATCAAATAGCAATTTAGAATCTATGATTATGCCAAGATCCTTATGACTAGAACAAATAGAAATCTTATTAGATGTTATAACATATTGAGAAACAATACAATTTGTTTTCTCGAACATCTCAATAGTTTGCATTTAGCAAAATTAATTTGTGGACTCATTTGATTGATTGAGTTGGTGTTTTAAGTCCACTCTATGCACAGTAAGGATAATCGGGACTAGACCTACAGTTTAAAGTGGGATCCGAACCACTATGTGCCACCACCGGGAATCGAACCCGGGATCCCTTGATTACAAGGCTGCACACAATGTATGTCACACCATTGTACTACTCTATTAAGATCATCCTGTAATATTAAGACGTCCGATCCATTTTTTATTTCCCTAAATATTATCTTCGGAATGCATTTATCATTCATTTTCTGTCATTAAAAAAAAAACGTTTGTGTGCTTGTTTTCCATTATTAGCTAATGTGCAATTGACGATGTTAAAAAAAATATATTTCAAATCGTTTGTCCCAAACAAATGCTATAGCACTTTTGAGTAATTTATGAGGATAATAACGATTTTGATACTATTACTAATTCAACCACTAGTAATAATAATAATAATAATAATAATGTCATTATTTTTGTTATTAATATTATTATTATTGTTGTTTATATTACTATTAATACTATTATTATCATTGATACAATAATCCTTGTACTTGCCCCCCAGATAAAAATTCGTGGTTGCGCATCTGATACCGACATACTTTCACAGCGTGTAGAGGACACCAGGGTGAACAACTTTTGTTTGGATTATTTGTCTTATTTCAATACTACGATCCCTCGAGAAACGGTATGTTATGCAATCACTCCGTACAGATTCAGTGTTGGCGCTGGAATTATTTTCCTATTGGGAAAAGTGTACTACATGAAAACACCTCTATACTGTTAGATTTGCTGACAGAATGTTGTCAACGAATCTCTCCAATCAAGCGTGTAACACCACGAGCATACATGCTATTTACACTACGTTTTGATGTAAAGATAAAATTCGTAATTTTCATTCACAGATACGTACAACACACTCAAGATGGTAGCACTTTGTTGTTGGTTAAACAGTTTGTCCGTAGCACATTAGTGCATTGTCCTAGAGAAAAATAAATAATGCCAATTGCAACCATGGATTCTATATATACACAGGACAGAAAAAATACTTTTTCGAAGGCTGTGGCGTCATAATGAAGCCTCCGCGAGCAAAACCTTACAAAAAGAAACTTGTCCGTCCTGATACTCTCTACACGCTGTGAAAGTTGGTCGGTTTTGTAATTGGACACCCTGTATTTTGGTTAGATTTCTTTGAAAGCATGCTAAATGCACATGTTGCAAGTGCAGATGAGTCGATCACAATCAAATACATAAATGGAGTTAATCAAACGGTTCCGGGTTCTGAGTAGGACTGTAGGTCTAGTAGCCCTACCAATCAGATTATCCGAATATAAGGTGGACAACTTTTACGTAATCATCTTGTCCACAGTACAAGATAAGATTGCTAAAATCAGCACCGAAAGAAAAAGTATCACACTGTTAGGACGCGCACAAAAAACTTTGTCTTAATTACAGTTTTTAAATTACACTTTTAGTACCAGTGTTGACGTAAGCAAAGGCAGGTGCAAGCCAGAGTGGCGTTAGTGGCGGAAAAATAGCATGATCGAAAGATGATTACCTACAAAATTAAAGTTACGTAAGTTCAAAAAAAGAACCATTGTTATGAGTAACCTTGAAATAAGTCACAGTATACTTTTGTTCTCGAAGGTCAGGTTGAAAATATAGGTTGGTCCACACATTTCAGGGATGGTTGAATCTTTCGATTCACTTACGTCATCGTAATTTACAATTAATGCATTAATGTTCAAATCACCACACTGAGACATTCTGCAAACAAAACCACCTGCATGCAGAAAGCGTTGCAAACTCATAGAAGTAAAATAATCCACACGAAAATCCAGCGTTGTTACAGGATTCATTACGTAAGGTAAAAACAACGGCCAATTTGTAGTATGGGATACGCTGCCGCAAATGACGTCTCACTTTAAACCCAATGCTATTTCTTTTGTACTTATTGCTTCACCTTTATGGTTTTGCACCAGTAATCATTTCCCATAAATTTGGCTTCTTTCTTTCATGCGAATTGAATATTATTTACTTTCATTTTTTTAGACAAAATGATATAACATGGTAATGTATATTTCTAAGGTTTGATATAGATAGGAGTGTATTTGAAATTTGTTTGTAGATTTTATGTAAATTGTATCTTATGTAAATAAAATATATAATGGACATAATCAGCCATATGCAATGCTGGAAGCCCAATAAATATATTGATGATGACGATCAAAACAAGACAATCTGTGACAAGCATCCTAATAACGATTTTTGTTCCGCCAAATATAGTGCACTTCGTAAAATAACTTGATGACATGGCAAGGCAAGATAAGTGTGAACATTTTGCAGTAATATGCTGTAACTTGCAATGAGCTTAGAGATTTGTGTACGTAATGATATTTTATAACATTTTTATTTTCTAAAAATAATCATGTGAACAGCAAGGAAGTAGTGCAGCTTAATAAGTTTGCTTGACTTATCCTTAGAAAAATAACATGGCGAGTTCTATGCGTGCGGGAAGGTCTCCGTGTTCTCCGAGCTTGTTTTCAAAACACCAGCAAGGACAGCCTTTGGAAAGGGGTGAGAAACAGATTCTACTCAATATTTATGTAACGTTCTGTCAGTAGTATCCTGAGAAACCAGTAAATGAAGTGGTTAAGTTGGTATCCCAGTGCAGTGGTGTGTCAGTGTCTGCAGTTTTAAGGGTTATGAAAGAGAGAATGACCGGGAGAGTAACAATGTATGCGGCTGCATATTCGTCTGATATTTTGAGAGCGGGTTCTCACATTCAGAGGCTCTTATATAAAATGAATAGGTGCTGCGAACTATGAGTGTAACAGCAGATGATTGCGATCATGAATCAGCTGACGCGGAGTGATATATCGAATCGGTGAGACGGTTTGTTTACAGAAGGTCTCAGGGTTGGTGATTTACATTTTAGTGTTTCTTTAGTTTTTCTCCTGTTTTAAGCTTATTTAAAATTCTAAGCTGTTCGGGAAGAAGCACTTCAGTTAAGAAAAGAATGCAATTTGCAGCAAGCAGTTTTCTTTATGCTTATCCTTTTAATAGAAAACATTGCAGACATGACATAGCTAGATGTTGGATAAACATTGTTTCGAATCTTGAGGACCGAGTAACAAAGTTGCCCCGAGAATATAATAATCATAATTTGAACTAAAATTGTTTTCATTGTTATTTGTTTATAATAGTTATGTGCAGAGTGGATAAAAATCGTGATTTTATTAGAAAAAATATTTTTGATGATTTTTTTATTTAAATCGATTCTTTATTTAAAAAAACACCCTTAAAATTGCTTGTATGTTTTTTGGCACCATACATATAGATGTGTATGTTTTTTATAGAAAGGCCTTTTCTGGTAAACGGTCCTGTAAAATATTTGAACAGTTTGATTAAATCAAATATAAAATTATATGTAAGTAAACATTTTTCTGTTTCTGATACTGTATATAGGAACCTAATATTCTACTTTCACCAAAAATGATTCTGATATCTATATTGATTGATTGATATGTTGTTTTAAGTCCACTTTATGCACAGTAAGGCTAATCCGGACTGGACCTACAGTTTAAAGTGGGATCCGAACCACTTGTGCCTCCACCGGGTATCGAACCCGGGACCTCTTGATTACAAGGCGACGACGCTACCACTGCGCCATCGGGGAGGCCCCCTGATATCTATAAAATCCTTATGTACATTATTCTATAAATTATTTCTTGAAATTAATTTAAATCAATGTTTTTTTAAATTACCTGATTTAAATCAATCCACCTTGAGTATATCGTATAATAATAATAATAATAGTATGACCACGACGATAAAAATAACTATTGTTTTTATTATTTCTACCGTTGAAGTTTTATCAATGGCCTGACACCCCTACAATAAATTTTGGCGATGCCAATAGGGAGAACCTGTACACTTGAGTGCATTTTTCTGTCTTAAACTAAAGTTTTTGAAACTAACATTTCTTTTCTTGAAATTCCAGACAACATGAACGTAACGTACACAATGATCGGAAAACCTGTGAAACGAGATGGCAAGACCTACATGGATCTGACGTCATTCAAGCTAGACAACAAGGCTAAACGGGCCACTTTTGACTTCGCCAGCCTCTTCGGAAAAGAAAATGTGATAAGTAAGTTTCAAATATTAAATTTTAGTTTTATTAATATTAGGTAAAATTCCAGGTGCTCCGCTTAGGACAATAATAAAATCAATTATTATGTTTTCTTTACTTACAATGATTTATTTCCAGAACTTGTTAAATGCACAAATAAACTCAGAAAGTTTTGTTACTCGTGTATGCCTAAACGCACGGCTATGAAATTAGGCGGGTTGCAGAAGTTCGCGCTGTTGCCACGTCGGAGCGCAAACCCGTGCGTTCGGAGGTTTAAGAGAATGAAAGATCTCGTTGTAGAGTTGGTCTTTGTAATCCATGTGATAGAAACTGACAGTATTTGCTCGAAAGGTCAGGGATGACACAAAAGTGCCCCGGAGAGAGGTCGGCCTGACGCTCGAATAGGCAACGCAGCCCGGTTGACGTTGCCACACAGTGCGCGGGAACCAGCGACTTTTGTCCAGCTCTCGCTTTGCTTTTCCCATATGTGGCACCAGCGCAATTCTGCCCAGCCGCCTATTTTCATGGCCGTGCGGGTTAGTACACTTCAACATGAGCACCGTTGGTGTCACGGCAAATGTTGATATCCGCCGCTGCGCTTAAACTTGCAGAACGATTACCAATGCAAATAAAATTACGTAATTAACGATAATCGTTATGTTTAAAACAAATACAATACAGGCGCAGGAAATCTCACCACTTCCATCATCATTTTTAGTGCTTATTGATTTTCGTTGATATGGTTACAACAATTTGTTTTCTTCCTTTTCCTTTTTAGATATAAAGTCTTTTATACAGCGCAATGAGAGCAATATAGTAATATATATAAAAACAAACATGTATAAGTTAAAAACAACATAAGTTACATTAGCTTTGAACATCACAGTTTGAGAATAGGACAGTCTCAATGTCTAAACGGTATGCTTCCACGGCGCATACTTAACTAGCATTTGTGGCGTCACATTGTTGATGGCAGTACGAATTCTTTCGCGTGAGTCTGGCAAATCTCAAACCTTTGTAGCATACACGTTGTTCTTAACAAAACCCTAGGCAGAGTCAACGCTTTAGTGCGGCCGCGCTAGATAAAACAATTGTTTGTGTGCTGTTAATTAAGAGTTTGTGCTGCGCTGTTGCTTCCTATTAAGCAACTTTATAATATTATTTTTCCTGACCATGGATTGTTTTAACTTATTTTAAAATATCCAAAACTTGCTGATTCCCCGGCTATTTATTTATCCCAATCTTGTATTAGACAGGAAAATAATGAATTCTAACTATAGTGTAAAATGTAACTAATTTTAAATGTGATCGTAAATGTCACCAATTAGCTTAGGGACTCCGAAAACTATGGATTTCACACTAATATCGGGAGTTTTCGCAACACAAAGTCATATCAGCCTGAATGTTAGAGAACCCTAGAAACACTATCTTTGTGCAGGATTGCATAGAGTCACGGATGTCTGTTTGTGCGGAATTTAATATCGGTCGTTTTCGATTATTTTGACATGTCACACCTTCCCACCCCACCCCTAGGGGTGCCAGGGGTGTCTCACCCCCAAAGTATTCTTTCCATATTGCAAGTAATACGTGTACCAAGTTTTGTTGAAATTGCTCCAGGCGTTCGAGAGTTATGCCGGAACAAACATACATACACACCCCCACATATACATCCATTTTTATATAATATGTACGTATAGAAGATTACTGAAATTGTACTCTAAACAAAGCACCACATAAAAATCTTGTAAAAAATATTTGAATCATTTGCACTATTCTTTTAATTATAGAATGAAATAATGAATTGAAAATATTATCTCATATGAAACATTGTACAGGGTGGCTCAATAAGTCACTTAACACCCTCAGTACAAGGCCACTGCAGCGCGCAACATGGAAATGGTGATGACCAATCGTTATCAGGCCAAGGGGGAACCACATTGACGCCACCCACACAGTCGGCGGCCATCTTGATGTCCGCCATCTTGAATTCAACTTCAGAATTTTAAATGGGAAGGGGGTCGTGCGACATATCAAAATGGGCTAGAATTTCACGAGACATGCAATGGTGAAGGTTTTTTTGACGTATCTTTAACCAGTAAAAAGTTATGACTGAAATCTTGTACCAATTTGCTCTTTTTCGAGGTGTTAGAAAAATGCCTTAAAATTTGTTTAGCGCATCGGTAATGCATCGAGATCAAAGTGATGTCTAGGGAGAGAAGTTCGCATGCCATTGCACATGATTCTAATCGGATACATCCACGAAGAGCTCCGCATTATGAATGGTTGTAGCGAACAATTTACAGTGTGACGCTTCTATTAAATGAAAAGTCCTTCACAGTGACAAGGCTAATGTTTATGTTCATAAGGAAGTTCATAAACAGAATATTCGATGATTTTTATCTGATAACCCATTTTCGACAGATCAAAGCTGAATGGTTAGTGTTGGTAAGTTAATGGTGTGGCATGCTGTGTGGAACACGATTGGTTAGTCAATTTTCCATCAACAGAACCTTAAATGCTTAGGGCTACTTGGATTTGTTAAATAAACAGGTTTTTTCATTCTTGCTTATGGAAGGAGGTACTTTTTACAGAGTTTTTTCAATAAGGAGGAACACTATGGGAACGTTGTGAAGCAGTTTCTGTCCAAAGTTAGTTATCAGATGACAAGGGTCACCTATTCTGTTTATGAACTTCCTTATGAACATAAACATTAGCCTTGTCACTGTGAAGGACTTTTAATTCAATGGAAGCGTCACACTGTAAATTGTTCGCGACAACCATTCATAGTGCGCAGCTCTTCATGGATGTATCCGATTAAAATAATGTGCAATGGCATGCGAACGTCTCTCCATAGACGTCACTTTGATCTCGATGCATTACCGAAGCGCTAAACAAATTTTAAGGCATTTTTCTAACACCTCGAAAAGGAGCAAATTGGTACAAGAATTCAGTCATAACTTTTTACTGGTTAAAGATACGTCAAAAAAACCTTCACCATTGCATGTCTCGTGAAATTCGAGCCCATTTTGATATGTCGCACGACCCCCTTCCCATTTAAAATTCTGAAGTTGAATTCAAGATGGCGGACATCAAGATGGCCGCCGACCGTGTGGGTGGCGTCAATGTGTTTCCCCCTTGGCCAGATAACGATTGGTCATCGCCAATTTCAAATTCCATGCCGCAGTGGCCTTGTACTGAGGGTGTTAAGTGACTTATTGAGCCACCCTGTATATTCACTAACTACGGCGTCAAATTCAATGAAAAGTAAACAAATGAGAATTACGAGAGAGAGAATGTGCATTTCACCGGTAATAATCAATTAACAAACTGTATTACTTTCGACAACATGGACTCCATGACGGGGTGGTTAGCACAGCTCGCTACGACGCCAGGGTTCGAATCCTGGCCTGGGCATGGGTGTTCTTTGTGAGTGTCCCTTCATGAATTTCATCATATCGTCACTCATCCTCATCTTCGCGATTATCCAAAAGTGGCAGAAAAGTGAAGTAAAATAAACCAACTCAATCATTCGACAGTGCTCAACGTGAGAGGATATCCCCCAGCTAAACAAATTCTCGCAAAGCATCCGCCAGTTCTTACCATCCTAAACCACAGGGGTAATATTTTCCAATTCAGGCGCTGTCATGCAACACTGCAGAAAGTCACAGCATCAACATCACCGTCTGAAACTAAGAAAGAAAAAGTTCAGTTCAGAGAGCAGGCCACTGTAAAATTGCTGCAATGGCGCCGGAGAAAAGAGACCCGAATCCTTGTGTTCCAATTTTCAATATGACTATCTTTATAGAGCATATTTTGATAGATTTTATCGGTCATATTCAGCATACTTTCGCTTTTTCAAGGAATATACAGCCATTTCCGAAGTGGATTCGTTCATATTCCCATGTTCACTAAAGTTGTTGATTGTTTTACAATTACACGTCTCAGTTTATTTCCCGAAAAATGGTGAAATAATTTTGGATTTCTCCCTGCGGCTATAGCTGCTTTGGAACATGAACTTGTCAAAACGGAAATTGACACTTGGCAATTCCTTCATGTGAAGTGCCACCCACCTATATTTTCATCTATTTCACCGATAAACATGCTGTTTTTGTTATAATCTATCCATGTGCTTATTTTACGTCGCTTTCTGTCTCTTAGTTTCATCGCGACGGTGAGAATGACATTTTAAATCAAATTTTCACCTGCATTTCGCGAAGCCAGAAATTTTTGTAGGGGAATCAGGCCATGTAACTTATATACTAAGATGGAAGTATTATTACAATAATAACTATTATAAACTGATTAAGTAACAATTTTATTCCAAATTTATTATTATGATTATATAAATGGGATATTTTCCTACTCGATCTACTAGATGAGTGAATGTCCAGCGCAAATGTTTATTTTTTTATATTTCATACAGTTGGTGTTATCTTGTTTTTATTAACTTCTACGTGGCTCGTTTACGAAGAAGTTTAATCTAAGGGGAAGCTTTACAATAAGTTTATGTTATGTGACCTCTCACAATTTCAAATTATAGTGCATATTTTTTAAAACTTTTTGGTCGAGAGCACTTTTTTTGATTTTGCATATTTTGGTGATTTTTAGGTTAGCCCTACACATCACATACGCTAATTAACTTCCTTTAAAATTATTATTATTATTATTATTACTGCACAGAATTTTGCGAGTGCCGAAGAGTATGCTGGAAATGGGAGTGAATATATCAATAATAGAAATAAGCAAAATAATTGATAGTGCTTTGCATAAATGTCTCGCTTCCATTTGTTTAAAAGTATAACAAGCTTTATCGAATGAGAAAGATCCGTTCTCCGTCAACATCTTGGACGTAGTTTGGAGAAATCGCGCAGGAGGACACTGCCACGTAGTAACGCACAGAGACATCTGCACCAAAGAGTACGAACTACGTGCGGAGTAGAGTTTCTCGCTGTAGGATGGGATAGTCTCTGGAAATCAATTTATTCGGTTCATTGATATTTATTTTAATTTAAATATTTATGAGCCCTGTATGTACAATTTCCTGGGAGAATATGTTAATTAAAAATATGTTTCAAATTGTACAAAACAGCTCGCATATGCAGAAATAAAAGAGAGCAGGTACTTTTTGTTGCCAGTCAAAGAAATGTTGGGTGTCGAAACAGTGAACCTAGGGCTGTGTGATATTTCGATATATCGATATCGAGTCGATATCTTTAAAATATTCGATATATTCGATATGTAGATATGGATATTATGGACGTCGATATGTCGGTGTCGCCATTCTTAAATTTGTCAGTATTAAAATACATGTTGGTCTGTATATGCATTCTGTTGCTCAACAGCAAACAGTACAAAACAAACAAAACGGTAAATAAATCGCAATCGCCCTTTCTCGGTCACCATCTCATGACATTTGAAAATGTTACCTCAACCAAATTTGCTTTACTATGCTCTTTCTTCGCCACAGAAAACGGATGTATTACCTGAGTATTTATAGATAAGTCCACATTTTGTTTATAGAAATTACTAGAATCCACAGACCGTGCTCGAAAGGTGTAAGACTGTACTAGAAGCGAACACCTTTCGAGAAACATAACGCCCAAACACACGCACATATATACAAATTCCACTGTATTGTCCGAGTCCGACGTCTGATTGCAAGTAGGAGCAAGACTTCATGGCGGAGTGGTCATCGTAACGTGCTGCAAGCCATTCGCGATTAAAATTGCCACCTGAGCGCTAGTGTCGCTTCCAATATGGCCGCTCTATGTAGGATAAATCTTTGTTTACAGTAGTAGAACGTAATAGCAGCGTGTTCTCATCGCTGGTATGGAAGAAACGTTTAAATTACGCGATATTTTTAAATATTGCGAATGCGTTGTGAATTCCCGGAACTATAGCGAAGGTAAAGCTGTGCTGAGACCGAAGCATTTAGTTATGATAGGCAAAAATAACACGGAAAACGCAGACGAAACTAATGCATACGCACTGCTTCTGCACCTCGGTTGTTACTGGGCTCTCAGAAATAATTTGAAAATAAAGCAATTCACCTGTATTGCAAAGCTTGGACAGGAGAAAAAGAAAAATGTAACCTGTCGTTGCAGTTCTTTCCCCAAAGAGGCAGGCTGGTTTAATAACAACAAGGATGATAATACGTAATAATAATAACAACAACAACAATTTCATTGAGGCTATCTTCAGTCTTCACTGAAAATTGACTTACTGAATGAAACGGCAACATTAGCATGTCAATTTCCATTATCTGACTTACCTTTATGATTACAGACATTAATTAATTCTCAAACTATTTTCATATTCGCACTCAATCGACTTGCACCTGTTCCAAATTGCATGCACAATACATTGTTTTCGAAAAAAAATGTAATATTCATAAAGAACAATTTAAAACTTACATTCATGGTAATAAAATCAATTTTCGGAAAATAAAGTAAACAGACGTGTGCATTCTTCGTAATTTCCTTGCCGCATTTCAGTTATGCCAATCTTGTCAATCAGTTCTGTTTTCCCTGATTTATTTACAAATTTCATTTTGTTGATTCCACGGGGGTGGAAAACACATGTCCTGACCCACAAAACGATTTAGAGGAAAAACTGAAAAGTAGACGTTACTTTCTCGCATGTTCCCCATGCTTTGAACGACTTCAACACAGCGAACTGTCCTGCGTCGAGTGGTTCCTGAAAATCTCACCAGATGGCATATCGGATAATTTTAATCGCGAATAGGCTCCAGCTTCGAATCCTGGCCAAGACACAAGGGGTAGAAAATAGATGTAAAATAATCTAAATACAACAATTAAACTATATATATTAATTCTGTTCGTTTATACATTCATTGCAAAAGAAAATTGCATATCGTCCTAGTTGTTCTGTAGTACATTATCATTAAGTACCTTCGAGCAGCCATAATGTAGAGTCCGGTCACATTCAGAACACATCCAACTGAGTGTGCATTTAGCCAGTGAGTCTGTCTATAGTTTGGAATCTCATGGGATAGGTGCTGCGTTTAAGTGACGTCAGCGGCTCGCTTGTTGATTGCGGCTTCTGTAGTTCCAACTCGCTTCCGTGATGCAAGCA
Source organism: Lepisma saccharinum (assembly GCF_977018435.1). Classification (NCBI taxonomy): domain Eukaryota; kingdom Metazoa; phylum Arthropoda; class Insecta; order Zygentoma; family Lepismatidae; genus Lepisma; species Lepisma saccharinum. Next base: position 28,290,449 of record NC_139238.1, read on the forward strand.
GAATCCAAGATCTTGGGGGAACAGAGGGAATTTACCGTCCACCAACAATCTTGTCACGAAAAATCCCCCCCCCCCCACCAAAAGAACAGTTTCGTGGAGGAGAATTTTTGTTGTAAGAACAAAGATAACCAATTCGTTTTGACCACAAATATACTTTACTAAGGATAATATCGAAAAACACACATAAAAGATAGAAGGACATCTGTGTTGGTGTGTGATTGTGTGTGTTGCATTCTCTCTCTCTGTTTCAACATACCATTAACACAATAACTACACCCTGTCCCAACTATCTCTGGAGAAGGCGAACGAAAACAAGTATCTGCGCAAGTGGTGACGCGAGACAGCTCCACCAATGAACACGTGAGAGGAACGGGATTGCGTGGAGGGGGAAAAGCGACTGCCGATACCAGCCTTCCCAGCAGCATGTACTGCTTCGCTCTGCCCAGTCGATCCCTCCCCCCTTCCTCTTCCGCTGTGTGCGACCTTGCTCCAGATATACCTGGGCCACGGTTTATGTATGCACAATATTTTACATTGCTTTTCTGCCACTTTCAGTTTATCGCTACGTTGAGGATGTGATGATACAGATGAAGGACGCTCAAAAATAACTGCCATGCTCGGAATTCAAACCTCGCGTCGTAGCGCGCTGCGTTAACCACTCCGCCACGGAGATCGACTCATATGTAATACTAATATTTAAATACAGTACAACCTCGTTAATCCGGACATCGCTCAATCCGAACAGGCAAAGGGCCAAAAAAAATACAAGGTTTTAAATGTGGCTAGAAGTTAACAAGAGAATTTCCCAAAGAAAAGTCAGTCAACCACTCATGAAATTCTGTATCCCGCAGACTTTGTACAGTACTGTATAGTGTATTTAGGCCTATGCTCTTTAAATACACCATAATAAACGTGTTTTGTTGCTATAAACGTAGTTTTAATGCACTTTCTACTGTTCTTTTAAGATATTTCAGTTAATCCGGACTTTCGTTAAACCGGTCAACTTATCTCCACCATTAGTCCGGATTAACGAGGTTTTACTGTATTTAGCAATTTAGATTTATATGTAATAACATAATCAATATTTCATGTAATAATTCATGTACAGTAGTCTCTCTTTAATTCGAACTCCAAGGGGAAACGAAAAATACTCGAATTATCCAAAATTCGAATTAACAAAAACATCACGTCATTAAGGATGATTTCAAGGGGAATAGACTTCTGTTCGAATTACCTAGTAATTCGAATTATCCTAGTTCGAATTATGTATGTGTGTTTTGTGTGTGTGTGTGTGTGTGTGTGTGTGTGCCAATGAAAATCTTCATCCACCCACCAGACTTCAATGATTTTGCACTTTGGGGTGCAGAACTGCAAGATACAGGAACAATGATCTCCTTGTGCCAATGAGTGAAATCTGATCTCTCCTTTCCAGGTGAAACACTGTCTCGAGTCGTGGAGGAAAACAACCAGGTGCTCTTGGATGAATTTTCGAAACCTGTGACGGAGGCAGCTGGCGAACTGTACAAGGCCATAGCCAAGAAGATTTTCGACGTTGTCCCATACGAGGAAATATTCCCTGGATTCTCAGAGTAGATCCGCCATTAGACTCGCTTCAAAGTTTCATCACCTCATCAAAAGAATTTTACTCACTGTGTATTCCTATCATCGCGTGATTCTCCAGGAACTATTATGCCTCCAAAATATCTGTAGCCTCGAGCATGTAAACCAACAGGTACAGTGCGATCCATGAGTATTACCGTGCATATTCGTGCGCTTTACTTGACCCAATAAGAGCTTCAAGAATTAAAAGAAAACTCAAAACAAGCTGTTGACAACTTCTGCACCAGTATACATAAAAATCCATCGCTTAAAAACACACAGGATGTAAGAGAAAAATTAATGAAAATAGTCATGGACAATTTGCCGAGCAATACTAGTGGATCCAACTGTACCCGCTCCCCTTTCTATCTAGCACAACGTATAGACTGTTACTAGTGTAGTGATCTTGCCTACCTTGTGGACCCAATACTCCTGTGTTTGTATGACAGTATTGTTCTATGGTATTACCAATGTACCATACAACAAAAATCAAGCTAATAATCTGAAACATAATCTTGTTTGTTGCATATTTTACTGTGTCTTGACTAGCCTCATATTCATATTTGTGAGAAAGCACAGACTCAGTGTTGCCAAATGAAGCGAAATTTCTTGTTTGCAGAAAAATTCAGCCAGAATTTTAGATGGTGAAAGGGAAAATGAAAAATTTCATGAAAGAATACATGAATTACAGGAAATTGGCGTCCGGCTCACATAAATTTTATTTCATTAAAGTGCAAATACAATTTTCTCATTCCTAGAGAACGAACAATAAGTTTTATTTTGGAGATTTGGTTCAATTAATGTCTCTCCACTATCACATAATTCTTCCAATAACAAATTGAGTTTATGAATTTAAAATTTTTGCAAAACCTATAATTGTGTTATCTGCTGTCCCCTTCTTGTTTTCGTGTATCCAGTCGGTCCTAATATTTTGTTAATTGATGGTTCGAATATTTCAATGTAAATAATATTTATAACACCACTACTAATACTAAAAAATTAGTAACAATAATAATAACAGTTCACAAATTTTTGAACGTGTGATTTCTCTGAGATGAAGGGAATATTTTGACCAAAAAGAGATTTTTACTTTCTTATGGAAAATTGTCCATTCTGGCTTTGGCAACACTGCATAAACTTGAATGTTTTAAGAAATCTGCGTTACACTCGAAGTTTCTTCCGCATTTTGAAGTCTTATGCATCATAACGAACTCTAAACTTCGACAGCTAATCTTCATGCCATTTCATTACAATTGTTCAGCTAATACATTGTAAAAATATCTCTCCTCGACTCTCTTCATAACTACTCTAGTGGTAAACGAACGTACAATCTTAAATGGAACACCCTTCTTACAAAATGACTTCATTGTATATTTTTAAAATATATAATTTGTATGTAGTCACATTAACAAACATTAATTCCCATTAATAGTGTCTCGTTTACAAAGCATTAAGAAGCATAGTAACCTATGATTTTGGGCATAGACTTGAACATTTATTTACATAGCCCATGTTTTTCATTAATAAAAACGTAACATCGTTCCAAATAGGCTTCATTTCCAAATAATAATGAAGTTTGCAGTTAAACGTTTGTATCAGGAAGTGTTAATAACTTGTAGGTTTGGCGACACAAGGGGACACAATAGGGATACTTCTTCAAGGTCATAGCTACAGATATGATGGTGGATTGTATGTATGCATGTGTATTGTGTGATATTTGCCTTATGTGGATCAACAATATGCAAAATATGAGAGTATTCGTGACAAAGAAGAGTGTTTGTAAGGTTACATCTTAAAAGTAGTAACTGAATTATTTTCAGTTCTAAATAAATGTGTTTTTATATGTATATACATGTCGTGTTTTTATTTTAATTTAAGCACAGTGAGTGGTTCCTAAAACTCTTAATCTACAGAACTTGGAATAGTATCTTGTTAGATAGAACTTTATCCCTGTTGAATCTAATCATATAGGTTCTCACTCTGCTCATTCAGAAGTGTACTTTTCTCACACACTTGGATATACATGCTGTATGTAGCACACGAGATACCATCTGTCGGCAGCGCTTTCCAATAATATGTCCAGATGAGGTTTTGTTGAGTTTAGAGTGAGTAGTTGGGTATTTCAGGTCTAAAGGAGTCTGTCGTATGAGCACTTTCGTGTTTTTGCAATATTTTTAATATCGTGCAAGCCAGTTCCAGTTTTCTGCGGTGTCACGCCAAAACATTTAATCTTATTAAAGAAGGGCAATATCTGATACCCTGGGCTGCATTTTAGCAGGCTAGCGAGGCGCTGCAGCCTCTGTGGGGGACTGAGTTGTGTCGTCCATGTTTGCTTGTCCCTTCATCCATCACGTCATCACCATTCATTTTCCATCATCGCGATTGGCCAAAAATGACAGAAAAGCGACGAAAAATTATCATGAGTTTGCTTGCAAATGTCCGTAGAAGTACAAAAACTTTGCTACCATGGTTTGGAATTCAGACAATCTCTAGTTGTTCAAATAGTATCACAATTGCTACTGTTGAAACAACCTGTAAAACCACGTAGTATGTGAAAAGGATGATTTATTCTTCACTGTGGTTAACTGGCTTTGAGGTGCAGCATGCAGGAGAGAAGCTCGCACCGCACGGAAGTGCTCGCTGGCGTCCACAAGTCTAAGTGAGTTGCTCAAGTCTAATATAACAGAGAAACTATTAAAGATAACTTCACTGAACTTTTTGCATTTGAAGCTGCAATATCCGTGTTGAGTGTGTGTGAGCGCGTGTAGGCATTCTGTTGTTTTTAGTTGCGTCACAGCCCGCAAAGGCATTTGTGTACACAAAATGGCAGAGGTGAGCAATTTTTATTTTGAGCAATGTAAGAAGTATCGAATATCCACACAGATCTCCCGATTTAACACCGTTAGATTTTTACCTGTAGGGGAATGTGAAGAAGATGTGTATGACACGATGTCACTGACACTGGATAGCATGAGACACTACCTATGCTTCCCTATCCATGGAAACTATATCTGCTGCTTGTCGATCTGTAGATCCGTGCTTCAGCGTAGCAGACGATGTATTGCAGCCAATGAACATCTAAAACTCTCAAGGTATATGACACTGAAAAAAAGTTCATATTTGTTGCTATTAGTTTGACTGTTATTAACGTTCAAATAGTGTACACACTATTCTGGGACACTCTGTATATAGACCCAACAAAAAAATACAAACTAATACAAAAACTCAAAGGGTCCCGGATTCGATATACACTGGAGACACATGCTGATTTGGACCCACTTTAATCTCTAGGTCCAGCCCCGATTAGCCTATCTGTGCCTACAGTGGACTGACAACAAACTCAAGAACGATTTACAAAGTGTTCAAAATTTCCCCTTAATACGTCTGAAATATAACCATTTAAAGATAATGATTGATCGATTTGGTTTATTTTACTTCGCTATTCGGCCACTTTTGTCTAACCGCGAAGATGAGGATGAGTGATGATATGATGAAATTGATGAAGGGACACTCACAAATAACACCCACGGCGGGATTCGAACCCAGGACCTCTGGCGTCGTAGCGCGCTGAGATAACCACTCCTCCACTGCAGTCTGCTTAAAAATAATAAGATATAATTGTGTTTTACAATTGATTTTATATCCAGATATTTAAAATGCAAAGCTGTCCTTTCATTGACGTCAGCAGGATTTTTTTTAGAGTCAAAGCAAGAAAACGTTCCCATATAATTGTGCTGCCCCTCGCACAGTTTGAAATTATGTTCTGCAACACATATATAATTAACATAATTTACTGTGTCTGAAATGAAATTATATGTGTCAAATATATAATTTTAGGTTTATATATATTCATTCTTCAGGGGGTGCGGCCCCCTCCCCATCCTGAGTGTCTCCGCAATATGATAGATAGGCATTAGTCATTACTGCATCGGGAGGTCTGGTATTGTCAACGGTTTTGATCATTATTAACGTTATGCAATGGAGAAAAGTGTGGAGGTGCACAATCACCTCTGCGTGGTTGAAGGCGTGGTTATGGCAAGGACGTCAGGTTGGTTAATAGGCGAAAACTAATCCCAAGGCAAAGAAGAAATTTTACTGGAAGGAAGAGCCTCTCTGAGGAATAATATTTGCCAGACGAAGAAACGAATCCAAGGATTTCACAGTCTGTGTTTAAGCCATTGTTGGAAGACGTCGGAATCCATCATCTTGGGAAGCATGGAGACTACAATTCTAGCAATTGTGTTATTGGCAGTGATAGCCTGTGAATCGTCAAATGGGAAAGAGCTGTGTAAGTTTTTGTTTTTTTGGCACCTTATGTAATATCCGAAGAAAATACATCAAAATCGAAAACTGAGATAAACTTTCGGCGCACGTTCGATCGATGACCACTAGGTCCACGTACAGTTTTCCTTTAATGTTTCGTCGTTTTGATTTTTGGAAATATTCAGGGAATTTTCCGGGAATTTTCCACAAATATATCGAGAAGGTCCTTCAGAGCTGCATTAGACCAAAATATTATTCACGGCGTTTTCTTAACTTGTCTGACACGATACAAATGCTGTCGATTAAAGAGAAAAAAATCTTACAGCAATCCCATGCCATACTAAGTGCCATATTTGATAGATCGCATAGGATTAAATTTTCTTTCCGTGACATGTTTCACGACTAGAATAGGTCTTAATTTTCTTTCCATGCCGTCTTTCGTAGATAGAATACGTCCTAATTTTCTGTCCTAGATTCAACCCTCGGAGCAGGGGTGGAGAAAAGGCGGCCGGAGCCTGGTGCTGATTGCATCATCTGGTAGAGATTGTGTATTTTGTGGGGCCTAACCTCCACATCCCCACAAGTGCCTTCAAGGCATGTTGCAATGTGCAGGGTGATGGCCTTACTTCTTTTATACAGGGTGTCCCAGTTAAAAGTAGCCCGGCTCAAAGACATTTGTCTACGAGACAAATGACGTCTATATTGCACCAGTAAAATGGAATAGTCCATTGTAACGTGAACCGTGGTAGGTTCAAAGTCATCAGTTCACACATTTTATTTCTTTTCATGATCCTTGTCATGCAACTGTTGGTCGGAGGCGGGCTACTTTTAACTGGGACACCCTGTATATGTGGCGCGGGGAGGGGAGTGATTACGAGCATGCATAATGTACATTAACCAAAATTGTATAAGTATATATTGGACTCTGAAAGTTACTGTTGGTATTAATTCTATTTTGCAACGTTACTTTATTTCACGTCCCTGTATAACATTTCTCGCTCTTTATCTATTATATAACTGATTTCAAATGTTTTTATTTCTGAACGTTAACACATATTTCATGTTCACAGCTGAATACATACCAGTATGCAACATAAAGGATCCAAAGATCAACGAGTGTGTTGTTTCATCAGCTCAGAAAATGCTAGACATATTTACGAATGAAGGTAAGTTTCGCGTTTTATATTCATAGACGTCCTGTATATATTATTATAGAAGGTGACCCACGGGAAATTGGACGATATCAAGTGGCAGCCCTGCAGAAAGGTAAACGAGTTTGCACCACCTGTCGTGTTTTTACCACGAGCCACTGGCCAGTGCAGGTGTGTATTCATGAGGAGATCTCACTTATCGCACAATGCTCCAAAACGCCTTTTTGGTCAGGCTACAGCTTTCGTTGTTAGGTTAGACTTAGTATAAACGATACCTTTTTGGTCAAACCCAAAAAATTGCAGCGTGTTTATGCCAAGAACCCGAAACCTAACATTCCTGACCTAACAACGAAGATGAAGGGTGGGGCTTGACTAAAAAAGTTGTTTGAGCATTGTGCGATAAGCGAGACCCGCGTTAAAATGAGCGTTATAAGCGTGCAGCGTGATCACTACACATGTTTCCAGCAGGATGGGGCTACGGCCCACACGGCCCGTAAAAACTTACAGCAACTCTTCCCAAATCGAGAAATATTTATTACGGTTATTAGTTATTGTAATTTTTTCTCTTATTTTCAAGGTATGATTGCGATTTTCCAGTATTTTTCACCTTGATGTTGTAGCAACCATGATTGTCAACATATATGTAATTTAACTCGTGTACTTTCCACGTAGCCAAATGTACGCTCGCATGCGTGACCTTCGACCACGTTGTAGGCGTAATCATATTATAGATGGGGTAAAATGTCTGCATGTTGTATTGGATTGAAGGGGAACAAGTGTATAAGTTTGCTAATTTGAAAAGTTTAGTAAGTAACTTTATCTGTGTACGGGCTCTAATAAGGTACAAATATTCAAAATAGTATTGTCTAATTTCTTAATAATAAACTGAGTAAGTAATAACCGTTTCAAGGTAATTAGTTGGATGTTTTGCATAAAGGAATTCAATAGCAACACTAAATTGGAAATGCAATACAGTGGAACCTTCATAACTCGAACTTCAACATCTCGAATTCCTTGATAACTCCAATTTTTTGTAATCCCCTTGAATTGTCCATAACACTCAATACTAATTTTACCTCAACAACTCGAATAAAACCTTGATAAGACGAATTTTTGTACAGTTTATGGCATTCGAGCTCAATAACTCGAAGGTAGACTATGAAAAACCTCTATGAGTCGAAGTTAAATTCTAATCACCTCTATAACTCGAAGTTTTAGTCGCACGGACCTCAATAAGTAGAAGTGTTGGTCGCGTACGTACAATGTCAGGTGATCAACTTTCGTGTCGGGACTTAAACTCCCCCACCCTGCCGTGTATGTAACCATCATTGTTAATGTGCTTAGTGTGCGTTGTAAACTTTAGGCCTCTATAACTCCGAAGTCGGCGATTTTGGCCCTCGATAACTCGAACCTTGGTAAGTCGAAATCCTTGATAGCTCGATTTTTTTCTTTTGACCCCTCAAGTTAGAGTTATCAAGGTTCCACTATATTTTCGTCTATTGTCATTTTCACATTTTTAAACGTAATTGGATAATAATTGTTTTCCGTCATTCCCATCAAATTCCTACCTCTCCTCTGTAATTCTGATTCTTATGTTTTTAAATTCGAAAAATCTAGCATAATTCCCTTACAGTAGTTTTCAGGGTGAAAATAAACTTTCTTTAAGTTGCCTAGCAACGTCCGTTCCCATGGTCAACAACAAGCACGGCAAGCTCTAAAGAATTTTTTGTTATTATACCCATTAACATTTAGTTAAAACAAGCACGATGTAGATATTTTCGCATTGAGTATAGTATATACGTAATTGTATCTGGACCAGTGATGCGCCGTAGACTATAAGTTTAAGTCTTCATGCGTTGTCTACACGTGATCTACGCGTAGATTACATTGGGTTGTAGTTTACATAGACTACGTAGACAATCTAAAGTGCATTAAAATTAATTTGCAAGGCTTTCATGAAAGCAAAGTGACATTTTCAACTATATTGGTTCCTAACGAAATGAAAAGAGTCCTATTTACAACAAAATTTCTCTTCTCTTCTATCATCAACTATGGAAGAAGATAAATAGTATGAAAAAACAACAACAGATGGCAGTCGTGAGGCAAGATTGGTCTTTTCCCCATAAAACACAAGAATATATCCTATATTAGGTTTCTTCCTAGGTGAGAAATTGTTCGAATTTGGAAGAAAGAGTATGAAAAGTTCTCTTCACACATCAGCAACTGATACGCAGTATAATTTTCTTTTAATTCCACGGCGCCCTTTGTTAAGTTATCACCTTTCGCCATGTTGTTTACATATATTACCTAATCTACGTGTATAAAATAGTCTACGTGTAGAATGTAGACTATCGTTCTTTACGCGTAGACGCACATCACTGATCTGGACTGAATCTTCTTCTTATGTAGATGTCACCCTTGTTTGAGGCACCTTTTCAAACCTAGGAGTTCATTCATCTGTGTGTTGTTCATCTGTGAGAAATGTAATGTAGCTAGACAATTAAGAATTGAAGGAAACAATGTGTGCTGCAAAAAATGTCCATGGAAACAGTTGATAAGGACATGAAAAAAGAACATTTTCACCCTTAAAGAAGGGCTAATTGAGCGATTTTTAAATTTTCTCGGCTTTTTAGGATAATTTCATTGGGGGTAGAATCGGTCATTTCTCGCCTCCGGGGCTTCCTTCATGCAGAACATTATATATATATATATTGGATTGTATTTTTGTTATTTAACGTCGATTTTCTGCCACTTTTGGCTAATCGCGACTGAGAATGAGTGATGATGTCACGAAATTAATGAAGGGACACTCACAAAAAACACCATGCCCAGGTCGGGATTCGAACTCTGAACTCCTAGCATCCTTGCGCTCTGTGCTAACCTATCCCCAACGCATATCTAATGTACACCCAACGGCGAGAGAAACAGTAGACGAGTCGTCCGCCACCATTTTCATTCAGTCTGTATTACACAATATGTTGACAATGAATTGAAATAATGACGTCAATAAGCAGAGAACAATGCCTGCTTCGAACCAACATAGTTTCATTCCTTAAAACAACATAGGACGTAGATTAAAAATGTAATGAATATGGATATGGGAACAATGCAAGCAGCTGATTACATCGCCCCTCCGCCCGCTTACGGTTCCAAATTCGCACCACAGGGAAATTCTTGCCTTGGTCAATTTGACAAAGCAAATTCGGACACATGATTAACGAAATAATTTTCTTGTAGGAATAAAAGAGCATGGGGTGGTCCCTCTCGAAGGAATGACCGTCCCAAAAATGAAGATCACACAACCTGGTGGACTGTCCCTTACGCTGACAGACGCAAAGCATTATGGGTGGACAACTGGGAACGTTTACTATGCAGAGTAAGTAGGGCAGAGGGGTGTGAACCCCTCGCAACCCATATTTCGATTTCGTAAATATCTGAAAATTAGCGTGTTCGTTGCTTGTACAGCCAGATCGTACCTAGATCCTGAAATGCTCATTCATTCATTGCCGTAGACATAGGTAACACTCATAACACCATACGGTGAAACGAGTATTTCAGGATCTAGACGTTCCATTTTTATTTCAGGTGAATGTACGTACGTGTGTTTTAAATCACAAATTTTTCAAATGTCTCTTTAACAGTATCGTTAAATTATTATAAATTCAGAGTTCAGAAAGTTACTAAAAATTTCAGTAATGCAGCATAATGTTCATTCCTTTTCTTCCAAAAGTAACACTGGGTTCCCATTCATTTTGCAAAACCAAAATCACTGATTTTTCGAGGGTTAAAAGGGAATAATATTTATTTTAATCTCCACGTAAAAAGCACAATAGACATAATGAAAAAATCACCACTTGTTTTCCAAGGAAGCAACTATGAATTTTGCGAATCGAATATTAAGATATTGATAATGTAAAAACATATGTATTTTAATGTATATGCAAGATCAGGTGCATTTAGACATTCCTTAAGGCTAGAACGTTTATGCCACTTTTTACTACAATTAATGCTTTTACTTTTCTGCATGTATAAACCGCTTATTAAGCTTAAGTTAAAATAACATAGCGCACAAAAAATCAACTTTCTTTGACTATATGTAAATAATATGAAGTTCAGATGTGGATTTTTTTGGGGGGAAGGGGGTATAACCTCCTCTCGCCATCTATTGGAGAAATAAAATAAAGAATAGAGGTCCTAAACACCCTGGTCTGAATTTCCATGCACGTCACAACTCACAAACCTCTTTTACTCAAGGTTACACCTTCTAATTAGTATGGAGTTAAAATGCTTTTTTTCTTGTTACACTGATTTTGACATTTATTTTTGGACGTTCTCCCATAATTAAAATGTTTTTGTTCGCAGCGTATCGCCGCGGGAGTTGAAAATGGTGCTGAAGCTGAAGTTCGACTTTTACAGCATAATTGGGAACTATGACATGAAGGGGCGCATTCTTGTTCTTCCGATCTCTGGATCTGGACCCAGCAACTTCACCATGCGTAAGTAAGCACAATTATAGCTCTTTTCAGTTCTTACGTCGTTCGTTCTAGAAGCTGGCAGGGGAAGTGGGGAGCGGGGATTACGCAACAGACCAACCAGACAACAGCAGTGGCGCCGAGAGACACGACGCGGCCGGAAAAAGCACTACGTGAAACTCGTTCTACTGGCCGCAACGTTTCTTATCGTGCTGGATTGGTCCCTTCCCCGCTCCCCACTTAACCTGCCAGCTTCTAGAGCGCCCGCCGTAAGAACTGAAAAGAGCTATAGTGTTCCATTAGCAGTTGTTAAAGAGGGAATTATGTTATTTCTTATTCGACAACTGCTTTAAAGCATCACGAGAATCGTACCTGTAGCACTGTATGAATGTGAAACGTGGTTCCTAAAGCTTAACTCCCACTGAGACGCGGGGAAACGCGGCAAAAGAACTTCTGTTGTCTGCTTCTATTGAAATCAAATTGTGTAACGCCCACTACAGGGAAACGCGCTGAACCGAAGCGGGAATTTCCGTGCTAAAAGTCTGCAGATTACCTTAAAGGTTATCGCCCACTGAGACGCCGGAAACGCGTCTGTGGGCGTTAACCTTTTGTTTACCAGCTATCTATAAATAAATACCTCTAGGTATACCCCTTGTTTATCAGCTATCTATATATAGATACCTCGACAAGGTCGTAGTTTTTACGTCATAATGTCGCTATTATTCGCTGGAATTGCGATTTTCTTCTTTTATATTATTGTTTACACATATACTGGACCGTAAAGACTTTTTCCCACATAAAAAGGGGAGGAAATGCCGGGAAAATGGCGGCTTCCTTTGAAACTGAGTCATTGGTGCATAGCATGTCTTTTGGAGGTACAAGTTGTGTTCTGTTACTCGTATGATAAAAATGCAATTATTTTCTTGTTCCAAATATATCTGCGATCATTTCCATGTGTATTATGACAATGTCCTGTACTTTGTTGTCCAGGGGCGGAGGGGGGAAGGGGCATTTTCTTCAGAAATTTTGGAATTTTTCGGTTCCTCCCCTACCCCCGCATCCATGTATACACTCAATGTGCATAAATTGTATGTAGTCCGAATCTATGGTTCATTCCACGTATAAGGGTACTTGATTCATCCGTCTAGGGTAATTAGTAGAGCCCGGATTTCTATGCAAAATGCATGTTTTATGTAGCATGCAAAAACTTATGGAAAATCTTTTTTTTCTTTCCGACGAACTTGTAAAGAGTCTTTTGAGACGCATATGATAGCGCATATAAGTGCATATTTTGAGTGAATTTTGTTTTGCATGCATATTTCTTCAACTTTGCAGGATAAAGCATATTTCGAATTTTATTGCTACATACTAGCATATTTCATAGTCTATCAAGAGATAATAGCGTTGAGTTTGTTGCCCACAATAGTTGGTAAATTCACTTTCGACTGCACGGCGATACCCGAATGGCGAACATACCAATTTAATATACAATATACACTATAATTTTTAAAGTTCTTTTCAGCATTTTATGTAGCGCTTTTTAAACAACAGCGATCTAGCACCTTCTGATGCTTTTACAACTGGCAACTAGCGCGAAGCCTTTCTCGCGACTTGGCAACTATGTGGAAAGGGTTTCTGCTGTCAGTATCAAAGGAGTTCACGAACGTGTAAGTGTTATTTTGTGTTGTGTTAAACATGCCACCTGAAAAATCAAATAAGGCAGTATTGTTGCGTAAATACGTACAAGCATTTGGAAATAGTGTATTTACAGAAGATGGGCCAGTTTTGTTCTGTGTGGTGTGCGAAAAAAAGAGTTTCAGCAGAGAAGAAATTTCAAGTTACTGAACATGTCAATACAGCAAGACACAGGGCAGCCCTTCAAAGAAGATCGCGCAGTAGTAGTGGGAAATATGATAGGATAAGGACCACTTACAAGTGTAGGAAAGGCGAGGCTATTTGATTGAACAATCAGATTTGCTTATACTTGAAACAAAGCCAGGAGGGGCCTATACCCCAATTTTTTAGGTGTGATATGCTCTGATTTTTAAGAAATTCAGAATTTCTAGTGTAGGAAAGGCGAGGGCCCACAATCTGATTTGCTTGCACTTGAAACAAAGCCAAAAGGGGCCTATACCCTAATTTTTCAGGTGTGGAGGTTTGGGTTTAAGTCCTCATAAAATGTGAAGCCTCCTCTGAAGGCAAAATGATAATATTGTTGCCTTGTAAACAAAAGGCTCTCGGTTCGAGTCCTGATAGATTGAAATACATGTGGCAAAAATAAAATCTCCACAAGTGAGATTTTGAGAATAATTACTGCTACTTGATAGCCCCCAGATCTGAAAACCCTTCTTTCTCCTCTCCTCAGACAGATTCGGCCATGTGTGTAAAAGCTATATCTGTGTGATTGTTGTTTATAAACTTGTCAAAAATATGGCTTTTTTAATATTGTTTTTGGCCATATTTCTATGCTCTACAATTCTATTGCTTGGGGTAAGCAATTATAGCTCGGAAAAATGCATGAATTGATATTAATCTATCAAAAGACTAATGTTCTGCTCTTGCCGGCACGCAAGAGATAAAATCTACACGCTAGAACGGAACATTAATGATTTTTCAGTGCAATTCACTGAAGGGGTCATTAATCTTTCCGTGCAACAGGGGAAAGGAAAACAAGGAAAATGTAATAAAAATTGAGACAAAGATACACATTTTCTGACCCAGTGGCAATGAACTGGCCCTCTTCATGTTGAAAGCAATTCTATTCCGATAATACGTACCTAGGCAAGACTTGGAGAATATTATAACAGAAACAAAATCCAATTTTGTCTGTATCAAGGTCTTCAGAACCCAGTAAAATGTGGGCATATTCCATTTGGAGACGTGTTAATATTGTGGCATTGTAATCAGGGGCTTTGGGTTCGAGTCCTGTATAAGATTGAAATACATACAACTGCCCACACATAAGATATTCACTGCTAGCTGATATACAGTTGAGGTTTGTGTATTGTACAACAGGATAATAGAGCAAATATCTTCTAGAACTGCTCTGTGACTCTCTCATTTCTTACATCATAAACATATGATTTTTCTCCTATGAGAATAACACTACATATGGTGTCATCAGGTAATGCCTCATGGAATTCACAGATAATTTTAATATTTGTTCTGTCATTCACCACAACCTGTTTTCTTTTTGAAGAGTTAATTACAAACATGGGTCTCTGTGCTTTGAATTCATCTGGTGTGTAGTACATGTCAGTATTGCCTGTAGTGACACGTTTGAAGGATGTAAATGCTTCATATAATTTAAGGAAATCGTCCTTGGACATGTCTAAATTATAATTTTCTCTAGGAAATACCTCATTTCTGCCATTTTTAAGATATATGTTCTTGATGTTGCAGTTATCAAATTTACTTGAATTTTTTTCCTGATTATTGTGTCTTCCAGTCTGAAACAATACTACCACAAAATCAGGCATGTCAAATTGAATACTGGAGAATGAATTTGTAGCATCAAACTCATAATATGTACCAGATGCGGGCTTCTGTACGCATTGATATGTATAAAATTGCAGAGGAATCTGTGGATTTTTTATTATATCTGCTTTGTATTTAAGACCATAGCTGGCCTCATACTCAACAACAGGGATTCTTAGCTCCATAGTCTGAATAATGCATTTGCCTGCATCTGGTAGGGTATTAGGCAGAGCTTCCCCTGTAGAGTTTATTGTGCTGTACCTCATCAAGGCATTGTTATCATTTGCAGCTCTTCTAAATGTAATTCTTAACCCACCCTTCCACATAATATCTTTGAAATCTGAGAAGAATCCTGGCAACAGGCGCATGGGGAACAGCACTGTGTGGTTTTTAGATAATATCTTATCACCAGCCTCGAATCCTCCTATTTTGTAGTAAGAAGCCTCGGTTTTGGATAATTTTAATGTGGCCAAAGCTGTGGAGGTAATGCCGGGATAATCTATTCTGTTTATAACAACACCATGCTTTCTGATCTCAATTTCAGAGAATAGATGGGGCACAAAATTGTCTACCAATCTTATATTTGAATTTGCCGGATAAGCTGTTCCATCGAGCTTTACAACATCAAATTTGATGTATAGATCTGCTCTGTGGGGGTGTATAAAGCCATCCCCTACATCAAGATCAACCTCTATCTCTGTGTTGGGTTGATTTAAATTTGCAAATGTCCTCCTGTTTGGAGGGAATGATTGTAGCTCATAACTCTCAATATTTTCCATTGTATGTATTTTTATTTAAATGTTAATCTCTATGATTGCAGTTGTTGTGGCTCCAGCAAAATCAACTAATTCTTCTTTTTCATTAGTGACCATCAATTCAATATTATCTATTCTGTTATGACACACAGGAAAATATAATGTTGGGGATGGATTGTAGATGATGGGCTCCATAAATTCAGAATTAGGTTTGAATGTTGCAATAATGCCTGTTTGTTTGTGAGAGCCTATGCCATTTGATTTGGTGATCATACCCTCGGCCACATTACAGTGAATATTTAGAGTTTCTATGGCCAAGAATTTAGGTATATTCATAGCAGTGTGTTTGATGCCTGCTTCAAGTTTTGTGTTGTTCTCAAATCCTAACAGCTCTCCTATAGTACCCAGATTCACTGTTTCTGTGGCAGATACAATTTCTACTCTGTGAGTGACAGAATTTTGACTTAACACTATACCTCTGGGTAATTGAGCATTTAGAGTGGATAGATTATATTGCCCTGGAGTGATGACAATTTTTTCATCCCCAACTGCAATTGTGTTGTTGTGGTGTGTAATATTGGGGATGAGGTACATGCCATAAAATGCCCTGAGAGCTATTGTTTTGGGATACACTATGTCATCATGCAATTTGAGTTTTAATATTGAATTTTGGCTGGTGAGATGGAATACCCCCATGATGTTTCAGATACCACAAGGCTTTTTGAAAATCTTCAATTGATGGTTTATTTATTTGAGACATATATCTAAGAACAGATAAACACAAATGTCCACAATTAACATCTTTGAAGTTTTGAACACGGGCATTATTGTAATAAAGATTAGCTGATTTTAGATATTTTATTAAATTTTCAGGTGGAACACCTCCAAATGAATCAAACACAAATGCTTCATTTTTTAAATATTTAAGATAACAAATCCAGTGAGTGCCCTGATTTTTGTACTCATCCAAATTAACAATGCCACACTCTTTGTTGAGTGGTTGTTCTGGTAAAGAATCAGACATGTACACACCTCTAAAATGTTTGATGCCCAGTGGCTTGATTAAAGCTTCAATATCTTGGTTTGTAAGGGGCTCTTGTTTTTTTTAAACTTATTCATGGCTCTCTTAACACCTTTGCCTTTTTTCTCCATTGCCAGGTTATGGCGCTTCTGCTCATCTAATTCTGCCCTATTTTTCTTGGCATCTATTACTGTTTTTGCTATGCCGGCTGAACCCCCAGCCAAGCTCCCAACAGCCCCGAGAGCAGCTAAGATGGCAGGGATGGTAAATATAAATCCCCCCACATGTGATTTTTTTCTTGATTGCTGTAATTTTTTTAATTGGGGGGTACTAAGTAACAATTTCATACCATGTCCCTTTGCAATACAAGAATTTTTTTTCTTGCGCTGTTTTTTGGTTAAGAGACTGTCAATAGTTTTAAGAGATTTGAGACCTGCATAAGGTACTTGATACATAACACCCTTGGCCTTCATTGTAGGTTTATTATATACATATTTACAACCCCCACCCCAGTTTTTGTTTGGTGCTCATAGCTATGGTGGTTCCCAATGCTGCTATTTTTTCACTCAAAGATGCATCTTTGCTTACAAATCTGCCAAATGCAGCCTCTTCTAATTTCTTGTCTGCAACATGTCTCTTGTCAAGATCAGAATGTGTGCTGTATGCTATGTCATGGTCTCTACAAGCAGCATCTAGGGGATTAACACCAGTATCCCCTCTGTTTAATCTATGATCCAATTTTGTACCGGGACCACAATATTGATAGCCTGGAATGTGTAGTTCAAATGGCAGCTTGTTTATAATGTCATTAACAAGGCCCCGACCCTCAGAAATATTCCAAAATTTAGGTGGTAGAGTATTAATAATTTTTATGAGATATCCAATCCCCTTAGTGTCATTCACTATAAAATTAGACAATTTGGTGCTTATCATGTCCATAATTCCAACCTTTTCATTGTAAAAATTGTGGTTCCCAGCATTTTCCTCCCCAGCTATCACCAATAGCCTATCTACAAGTTTCCTGACATCATCAACCCACACAAATTCTTTGGGCAGGGTGTTGTATTGTTTGATTCCACTGCCAGTCTTGATCTGTGACCATATGGGCTTGATTAAATTATTGTATTTTGCCCCACTGCTCGACTTGACTCTTTTTTGTGTGGGATCATTGTTCTGGTATAGAGCATCTGATTTTATTAATATTTCTTTGTAATCCTCATAATCTTGATCTGTATAGCTGCCAGGCCTTTTCCTAGTCATCAGTTCCCACAATCCAGGTGTACCGGTGTACTTAACAAAAGCACCTTTTTCTCCGAGTCGAGATTCTGAATATACAATTATATCATCTCCCATAAATGTTACTCTGAAATTGCCAATTCTATGAATAATGCTGCCATCAAGCTCTGTGTCAGCATATAAGCCAAACACCTCATCTTTATTGTCTTTAGGTGTGGTTAAATATTTTTGAGCAAGAAGACCCAATTCAATAGGATCCTGACTAGCCTCAATTCTTCGAGGAGCAACAGGACTAGGTGTATGAATACTTGAAAGTGGGGTGAATGGATAATCTAATATGTTCCTTGCAGCTACAGGTACAAGCTCTGTGAGCAAATTTTGATTTTGATCTGTAACAGTTTTGATATTTTTACCTAAATTATTAATAGCATCAATTACAGGCTGTTCTGTTTGTTTGTGTTTTTCATAAATTCCTCGGTTCTCTGATTTCCATCCCTTAAATCTTTTTACAAGATAATCTCTTAATTTAAGATCATCAATGATTGGCCTTTTCATGGTTATTTATTTATGTTTCAACGTCTAGAAAATTGTTGATTTTATTTCTGTATTTGCCACTATTGGGTGTTCTTGTCATATCAATTGTGACAAACCCATAACTGTCCTGGTTCCAGCACTTGCTGCAAAACTTGGAAAAATCATTGTAGCTCAGGTCTCCACCTACATATTCATCATGTATGTGTTTGAGGTTAGTATGGTCTTGATGAAATACACATATAAAATTGCTATTGTCTCGGATCAGTTGCTTGGGTATTTTTGAAAAAGTCTGTGCCAGGTAGAAGCAATCAATGTTTTTGTGCCGGCCCTGTGTAAAGAAGTTTCTAACCTTGTTTTGATTATCCAGTATAATGTCATCAAACACAACAACAGAATTATCGAGACATTCATGGAGTGGCTTAACATCTGGTTCAAAAGTGGCAATATCCAATCCATCATATAGCTTCATCAGTTGCTGATATTTTAATTGTCCCAAGCTCTTAGAGAAGATATACAAGTGCCTGTTTTTCCAGTCTAACCAGTTGGGTGCCAATAAAAAATTATCAACCATTAGTGTAGTTTTACCACAAGCAGATGGCCCAACAATAAGACACCTAATATTATCAGGTAGCAACTTGCCATTTCTCTTATTCTGCTGTTCAGGTTCTGGCAGCCTCTTTATAACATCCCAGGTGTTCATATTATTATTTTGTCTGCATCGATCCAGCTGTGTTCCGGATGACCCAGCCATTTGACAAGTAACTTTTTGCCTTTTCTGCGGATAATTTTTTCTATGAGATATGTGTCAGGCTGTTTAGTTTTGCTGAGCTCTTGTTCATAGAACCTGCCTTTGAGAATTTCTCCTCGGTGATCCTTTATTATATATGTGTTAAGGGTCCCGGGTTTAACTTGAACCACTGTAAATAATTCAGTGCTCCAGTTTCTTGTAAAGCCTCTCTTGAATAAGTGCTTATATTTGCTTATTCTTACTTGATCCCCAATCTTGTATTTGGCCTTTCTTGTTGTTGGCTGGTATCTAGGATAATAAACAGTGCTGATCAATTTTTGCTCATCAGATGAGCTTATTACTTCAGAGGGTTTCATGTTGATTGTGGAATGGACCGAGTTGTTATATTTATGTAGAAGTTCTGGAAGAATATTAATCCATTTATAATTACCTTGAAGTGTGAATTGTTTATACATAAGATTTTTTAAGGTTCTGTTGAATCTCTCTACAATTGAGGCTTTGAGATCACTGTAACTCGAATAATGTTTTATTGCCTGGCTTTTAATAAATTGTTGAAACACTGAATTATAAAATTCTTTGCCATTATCTGTTTGCAAATAGCGCGGGGATCTTCCACTCTGATTGATGATTGTTCTAAAAGCTTCTGTAACACATGTTCCAGTCTTGGATTTGAGTGGCACAGCCCAGGCAAATTTTGAAAATGTGTCTATTACAGTGAGTAGATACTTGTGGCCCTTGTTGATTTTGTCTAAGTTTTTCAACTGCCCACTTGCCATTTCAATCAAGTCGCTTTGCCATAAATCATCTATGCCCTTTGTGACTACTGGGAGTCTCTTAAAATTATGTCTGGCCTGTCTGTGTAATTCATCAACAATAATTTTTCTAGACATAATATGTAAACAAGAATATTGCAACT
Organism: Lepisma saccharinum; assembly: GCF_977018435.1. Taxonomy (NCBI): domain Eukaryota; kingdom Metazoa; phylum Arthropoda; class Insecta; order Zygentoma; family Lepismatidae; genus Lepisma; species Lepisma saccharinum. The sequence continues at coordinate 28,310,621 of NC_139238.1, forward strand.
ATAGGGTGTTCAGCAGCTGATACTGCAGGATTTTCTAAATATAATTTGTCCCCTATCTGTATTTTAAATTCCAGAGTGCCATCATCTTCTACATAAGATGTTTCTAATGTATTGGGGTCTGTAAAATCCTCTAATTCTACACTGCTAATTTTCACTTTGTTGTTAGCATTTGTTATTGATAAGGTGGGGTAGTGGTGTGCCTGTGGCTGTAGCCAATATTTGATCTTGATTGGTCTCAATGTGCCCCCAACAAAAAACTGGTAATAAAATTGTGCAGGGGACAGCATATATATTTTGCCACCCGATGTAAATGGAGAATCATATTCTTTGTTGGGGATGCTGTACAATTCAAGAATTACTGAATGTTTTGGATTCTCGATTATGCCTGTTATTTCCTTTTCTGCAGTAAGCAATCTGCTTGTTACAGATTCAAGGTGCTCATTGATGGTCCTAACAATCTCATCGTGCCCCGGCTTGATTCTTATGTCAACAGCAAGTTTCTTGTATTGTTGCACAATTTCTTGTAGCTGGGTGGCAAAAACAGACAAAGCATTTGCTTGATTGGATTCCATGGTCCCTAGCTGTTGCTTGATATTAGCTACAATTTGTTGCAAATTTTCAACAACTGCCAATTTTGAATTTTGAGCTGTAAGATCATGGACCTGTCTTCTGATATCCTCAAACAGGGCATGCAGTTCGTTAATATGTTGATTGGTTGGAAGAGTAGCCACTGTCTGAGTGAGTTGTTTGATCTCTGCCTGGATATTCTTGATATCTTCTGATTTCAATATCCTATTCACTGCTCTCTTAATATTTTTAAGTTCCTGTGATGTAGGCAAATTTGATACTGTATTTTGCAAAAATTCAAGTGCCAATTTCACATTGTTTAATTCAGAAGCATCAGCCACATTTTGCATAGCATTTTGGAGCAGGGCTATATCTGCCTGAGAGGGTGTGGATTGTTGTAAAATTTCAAGCTTTGTTTGAATATCATCTATCAAGTGATGAAAATGAGACAGTTCAGATTCAGTGTTGAGGTTTTCAAGCTTTGTGATTTGTTGCTGGACACTGACAAGGGTATCTACAATCCCGGGCAATCTGGATTCTAGTACATTTGCCAAATCACTTTGCACTGCTGCTATTGTACCTTCAAGATGGGTTATGGAACTTTGAATTTTTCCAAAATCTTCATATGTTTCAAGTTGCAGCTTAATATTTGCTACACTCCGAGTTATTGCATTTAAAGCATCAGAAGATGGCAAATTGTTCATAAAATTTTCAAGTGTCTCAATTTTTTCTTTAACCTCGGCTATGGCATTGTTCAGAGGGTCCAGATTAGGTATTTGGAGTGATTGAATCTGTTCTTTTAGAGTGGAAATCACTAGATCAAAATCTTCTTGTGATTTTATGCTTTTGACAATTGTTTGGAGCTGTGTCTGGACATTATTAATCTGTTCTTCCAATTGCTGTTTCAATTGCTCAGAGTTGTTAGCCTGGGTCTTAAATTTGGCTTGAAGAGCTGCAACAGCCTCTTCCAAACTTTGAAAATTATCCAATGTCGCCAGGTCAGTATATTTCTGAAGCAGCAGTTTGAGTTCAGAATCAATTTTAAGAAGAGGGTCCATGCATTGTGATTGTAAATTTGTAATTTCTAGTTGAAGACTGGCATTGAGTGTGGTTTGTAAAGCTTGTAAATCACTTCTTAATTTCTTGACTCTGACATCAAGCATCAGAATCTCATCACTGTGATCTTCATGCCTTGTATGGCCAAAAATATCATTAGGCATTTTGTTTAGTAGTTATTTATTATAGAGTATCTGATTCTTAATTCTATAAAAAAAGGTATAAGCTTATCATAAGATCCAGGGACTTCAATATATAAGCAGTCACCAGCAGAAACAGTATAAACAGTGCCAGAAACCATGTTTGAGTGCTTAATTCTGTAAATATTTCTCCCTACTGAAATTTTAACATCACCCTCAGGGGTTGTAATAAATTGCAATTGCCCACCTACAGGTAATTGGTAATGATTTAAATTGTTGTTAAATATGTACAATATTTTGCCTGTTTCATCATCAACATCTGTAAATATGCTGTTCAGATGAATAATTAACAAGCCACTCAGTTTAGACAGCATATCAGAAGAGGGTTGTGGTGTTGGCAGGTCCATAATAGCCTGTTTTTTGAACCCAAATAAGTTCATAGGCATGTTTATTTATTTCAATTCATGCTCTGTGCTTGTGCATTGATTCCCATTTTTCAAATCACAATGACCCCATGGTAAAGTATGTATGCCACATGATAAAATGCGTCTCTTATCATCACGTGGGTCCAGAGCCACTTTTCTTACAACATTTGAAGTCAATAAGTGATCCACACTCTGAATTCTGGATTCCGATGTTCTGATTAAACTCTGGGATTTGAGGCAATTTTTATAATCTTCAAATTTAAGCTCTTTTTCCACAGCTACTTTGCCAATACCCTTGGCCTTTTTGACAACAGCACTACATGTTTTAAAACTGTACATCTTAGCACTTAACCCAGCAAATTCCACAATAACATCACCAAGTGTCTCATCTTTTAACTTGCCGGGCACTTTTTTGTTGTGGTGTTGAATATTCAAATGGCTTGGCAATTCACTGGTATCAAAGTATTGAAACAATTCAGGCTGTGCAATATCTTGATAAACATCTTCTGTTTGAATATCAAGAATAAAACTATCCGTATCCATGTACATCAGTTTTACATTATCACCATAAAAAGGTTTCAATACATCATAATACAATGTTAACATATGTAATTTGGACAATTCCAATATTGCAGCCCCTACATAAATAGGTTTATCAAACTTAATTCTTGTTTTTTTCATGTTGAAAAGTGCCATATCTTCATCATAAATTCTTCTGTAATTGAAGTTGGGCTTTGCAACCAATTTTTTGCTCAGGCTGGGGTCAGTAATTATTTTAACATCGGTATGTTTTCTGACATTTTCAATTGTTTTGCCATATACAGAATTGACCATCAATTTAAACAAGCTCTTATCAAATTCGCTCTTTGCAGATGTTCGAAGCTTTGTATTTGTATCAATGTATGGCTTCAACCATTCTGAGTGCCTGAACCTTAAGACTTTGCCAAGTTTGGTCACTTGAACACCATGTTTCATCAGGAACTGGAGGTTTTTGTAATATATGACACAACCCTGTTTTGGCTCCAGTGTCATCATGAGCTTCTTCTGTTTAGAGCCAGGTGAGCACTGAACCTCGGGAATTGGGGGCAGATCAGAAAATTTGTTATGTAAATCATCTGGAATTGTCAGATCAACCTCTAAGAAGAGGCCATAGTCACTGTCATCAAAGTCCTGAAGATCCTCAATATTAAAATCTTCAACCCATTCAAGCCCTGCATATGGCAGTTTCTGCATCATGGCATGACCATAGAGGCTGTTTGCATCCACATACAATATATAATTTGATGGCAGTGCTGGATTATAATCAGGCATATATTTGTTATTTGCTCTGGCATATCTCTGAGAGCATTGCACCATGCCTCCTCTTATATCTTGCTCCACAAACAGATACATATCTTGATCTTGGATAAGATCCAATTGCATTTTAGTGTTCAAAAACATTGCAGACCATGCTAGGCCCGGGGCACTGTAAAAATACACTGGGTCCAATCCATAATTTTGCATGGAGGATTTTCTGAATGCCTGCATTATATCAGCGAAGATGGTCACATCAAGTTTCAAATATGCCATGTGATAATCACCAAATGTCTGGCATTCTAAATTGTCCCACGCCAATTGGGCACGGTGATAATCTTCATCTGTGATTCCAGATCCTCTGATTTTGCTGTAAAACTCATGTTGTGGAGGCAGGGAACACTCATCAAATTTAGAAAAATCTGTAACATAATCATAAGGATATACACCCTTTCGCCTAATTAATTTCTGGTCCAGATTTGGAAACACTGCACGTGTGATTTTGAATTCACCATCAGATAATCGAGTGCTCAGTGTATCCAGGCTATCAGATAAAAATCTGTAAGAATCAAGAAATCTTATTTGAATAGAAAATCCATTAACTTTAATTGTTTTGCTAATAGATATATATTTCTCATCATTTTCAGCTAAAATATTTAAATTCTGCTTCTCAAACCCCTCATACCTGATCAAATGATGGAAATCATAATTGGATGCTCCATGGCAAAATATGGGGACAAATCTTGGTCTCTTGATCTTAATATTACAGCTATTACACAGGGCCTGTTTATATCGACCATCTGTATGAGAATGGTGATGCACCTTGATATTTGTATCTGAAAATTCACAATCACATAGCGAGCATTTTTCTGCATTGTTGAAATCCTCAATCTGTTTCTCTGTTAAAGGCAACATAGGTTTTGATTTTAATAAGATGTTAGATGCTATGTCACGGCACTCATTTTCTATTCTATGTGCAAATTCTTTGATGGCATCTGGTCCCATGTATAAATCTATTTTGGTAACAACCCCATCCTGTACAACCACATAACAAAAGCTGGAAGGTTCATGTAGCTGGTATGGTGTAATAGAAGATTCTTCAGGATCTGGGCTACAAAATGCAAGAGATTTGAGATTTGATTCAAAATCACAGACAATATATGCTGGGTGTTCCAACAAGGCTTCAAACTTTTTAAATTTGCAATTTTCACTTGGATTGGGCATCACCATATGAACAGGTTTATGATTGCCACAGTATTTCAGATGCTCAATTAACTTGTTTTTGGCAATTTCTGTATTACATTCAGGAACTTTTTTTGTTGTTTTTTGACCATCAAATACACGTAAACATCTTCTGCACAACTTGAATATTCTATTAGATTTGTCTAGTTGTGTTCTCACTAAAGCTTCAAGATTATGTATCAGAGTGTAATGATATTTGCCATCCCCTTCAATTAAGAGCAAATCAATCGGAATAGCAGATTCATCATCAAATGCACTGATTCTGAGAGGTTCTATTGAGCAATTATCACGGCCAGTGGAGCAAATAAAAACATTAATAGATAATTGTTTGCCGTTTATATCCCTGGCTCTTTTTTCAAATTTATCAATATTCTGTACAGACATTGGATATTCTAAACCCTCCATTGCATCGTCAAAATCATGTTCATGGTGTTTGTAATAAGTTATTCTCTCAGGATGCCTTACAACTGGAAACAAAGCAGCTAATATACACCACAAAAAGCATTTCTCATCATTATTTTTAATATTAACCACAGCTTTTATGTTTTTAATATTAGCAGGTAATGGCAAATATGTAGAACCTTGTAATGGGCTGAATTCAGAAATATTAACATATAACTTGTGTAAAGAGCCGCATAGGCTCCATCCAGACTCTCTTGCCTCAAATTCAGAGTGTTTAATATTCAATTGATCTATCAACCTGCTTATTATTGTGTCTGAATTTGCATTTGAATATACAGGTACAGTTTCTGTTATGTGGGGCTGTGTAAATTTTGTGCCGTTTGGCTTCTTATATTCTGTAAACAATTTGAGGGACAGCTTATAAGAGCCATTTTGTGCATTTAGAATTGCCTGCAGATCAGGTTTTTTACTGTTCAAAAAATTCTCAATACCACATCTTGGCTCTGATACAAACCAATAATCTCTTAATTGGCCATTAAAACTGCTATGGATGGGTTCATAGCGTGGCTGCTTTGCCGGTCCAGCATTAAGAGGTGCTTCGTGCTTTCTTTTCAGACCAGATGTAGATGGTTGTGAGGGCAATGCTGATGACTGTACATAAGAATTACACTTGTGCCATTTGTAATATGCCTTGCTTAATATTTTATGGCATCTTGGACACATTTTCATGGCCTTTCTGCATTTCCTAGGCTTACAAATACGGCAATGCCTAGCCCAATGAGAACTAGATATATTTTTATTACACTGATTGCAATATTTTTGTTTTGGCATTTTTTCTTGTTGTTTATTATATAAGATTTTCTGGGCTTCAATTCAAAATTTTATACTTAATAAAAATATCAGTTGGGTTTAGCAGTTAGTGGCTAAGCTGGTGCTTTTATACCTAAACAACAGCAGTAAATAGGTTTTGGTGATAGTTTTGCTGATGTAAAACACACTTCACCAGGTTTAAAACCTCATCTCTATATCAACTAAATACAATTCAAAATTGGATTTTGAACTGTGCAATAAATATTCTGTAAGTCTCACTTGTGTTTATATTAACAGAACAAGACAAAACCAGAATTGTATTCAGGATTGCATGTTTTCATACAAAAAAGCCATATTTTTGACAAGTTTATAAACAACAATCACACAGATATAGCTTTTACACACATGGCCGAATCTGTCTGAGGAGAGGAGAAAGAAGGGTTTTCAGATCTGGGGGCTATCAAGTAGCAGTAATTATTCTCAAAATCTCACTTGTGGAGATTTTATTTTTGCCACATGTATTTCAATCTATCAGGACTCGAACCGAGAGCCTTTTGTTTACAAGGCAACAATATTATCATTTTGCCTTCAGAGGAGGCTTCACATTTTATGAGGACTTAAACCCAAACCTCCACACCTGAAAAATTAGGGTATAGGCCCCTTTTGGCTTTGTTTCAAGTGCAAGCAAATCAGATTGTGGGCCCTCGCCTTTCCTACACTAGAAATTCTGAATTTCTTAAAAATCAGAGCATATCACACCTAAAAAATTGGGGTATAGGCCCCTCCTGGCTTTGTTTCAAGTATAAGCAAATCTGATTGTTCAATCAAATAGCCTCGCCTTTCCTACACTTGTAAGTGGTCCTTATCCTATCATATTTCCCACTACTCGCAGTAAACAACAACTGCTTACTATCGCGTCCACTAATTCAACATCTGAATGCACAGTAAGTGATACATTCTATGTAGATCTGTGTTCTGCGTTTGTGAGTGCTAATATTCCTTTGTGGAAACTGAGCAATACCCATCTACGAGGTTTCCTTGAAAAGTACACGGGAATGAAGGTGCCAGATGAATCAACGCTACTTAAAAACTATATGCCTGTTTGTTTTAATGAGGTCATGGGAGAAATTCGGGAAGCGTTGAAGCACGAGAAAATATGGGTGTCTATCGATGAGACTATTGACGCGGCAGGACGTTGTGTTTGCAATGCTGTTGTTGGTGCAATGAAGGCGAGTGGTAAACCCTACTTACTGAATATCGAGGTGTTTGAGAAAGTGAATCATTCCACAATTGCCAAATTCTTTAACGATTCGTTAACTTTGTTGTGGCCAGATCACATCCAGTATGACAATGTGCTACTGTTTGTTACTGACGCGGCTCCGTACATTGTCAAAGCAGCATCTGGTTTGAAAGTGTTGTATCCTAAATTAGTCCATCTGACTTGTATTTCACATGGTCTTCATCGCGTAGCAGAAATAATCAGATACCAATACCCGGAAGTAGACGCACTTGTATCAAATGTAAAGAAAGTATTTTGAAAGCTCCTTCGCGAGTACGTCTCTTTCGCGAACTGGCGAAAAAACTCACGGTGTTGCCAAAATAGCGTCAGAAAAACTTCGCCAAGTATTAGACAAAAATCCCGGGTACAGAACAATCTGTGACATTGCAAATGTACTGAATGGTGAAAATGTGCACTTGGAAGAGGACCTAAGACAGGAGGAAGTTTGGTGTTTCTCACATGCACCAGAGACTTCTGCTGATGTAGAAAGGAACTTCTCGATCTACAAAACGTTTCTCACTGACAAACGCAGAGGGTTTACAGAAGAAAACCTAAGGAAGACGTTCATAGTTCATTGCAACAGAGGTCATTAAGGTAAGATGTTAATACCGCAACCGGTATTAACACGATGGGGCTCGTGGCTATAAGCTGTGTCGTATTATGCAGAAAATTTCAATGAAGTGAAGGCAGTCATAGACTCACTAAAACCAGTCATAGACTCACTAAAACCAGAAGACGCAGCCGCTATTTGTGTGTCACAGAAATATTTCTCTAGAAGTGGCATTGAGAACGAAATTAAGTATATACACAACCACTTCTCGAGTATACCTGCAATTATTACACAGTTAGAGTCCCGTAATAATCCTTTGCAGCATTCACTCTCTTTGTTGGGCGAAGTATCGCAAACTTTGTCCAGTGAAACTCACGGTGTTGCCAAAATAGCGTCAGAAAAACTTCGCCAAGTATTAGACAAAAATCCCGGGTACAGAACAATCTGTGACATTGCAAATGTACTGAATGGTGAAAATGTGCACTTGGAAGAGGACCTAAGACAGGAGGAAGTTTGGTGTTTCTCACATGCACCAGAGACTTCTGCTGATGTAGAAAGGAACTTCTCGATCTACAAAACGTTTCTCACTGACAAACGCAGAGGGTTTACAGAAGAAAACCTAAGGAAGACGTTCATAGTTCATTGCAACAGAGGTCATTAAGGTAAGATGTTAATACCGCAACCGGTATTAACACGATGGGGCTCGTGGCTATAAGCTGTGTCGTATTATGCAGAAAATTTCAATGAAGTGAAGGCAGTCATAGACTCACTAAAACCAGTCATAGACTCACTAAAACCAGAAGACGCAGCCGCTATTTGTGTGTCACAGAAATATTTCTCTAGAAGTGGCATTGAGAACGAAATTAAGTATATACACAACCACTTCTCGAGTATACCTGCAATTATTACACAGTTAGAGTCCCGTAATAATCCTTTGCAGCATTCACTCTCTTTGTTGGGCGAAGTATCGCAAACTTTGTCCAGTGAAACTCACGGTGTTGCCAAAATAGCGTCAGAAAAACTTCGCCAAGTATTAGACAAAAATCCCGGGTACAGAACAATCTGTGACATTGCAAATGTACTGAATGGTGAAAATGTGCACTTGGAAGAGGACCTAAGACAGGAGGAAGTTTGGTGTTTCTCACATGCACCAGAGACTTCTGCTGATGTAGAAAGGAACTTCTCGATCTACAAAACGTTTCTCACTGACAAACGCAGAGGGTTTACAGAAGAAAACCTAAGGAAGACGTTCATAGTTCATTGCAACAGAGGTCATTAAGGTAAGATGTTTGGAGAAAAAATAATTGTTCATGCATATCTTAGTGCATATTTCTGATATTTTTCGTGCATATTTGCATGCATATTTTGCTGTTTGTTTGTGCATGGGAATCCGGGCTCTAGTAATTAGCCTCCAATATACAGGCGTTTCAAGGTAACTCTGCAATCCGAGGCTTGAGTCAGCGGCGCACAGATATGTCGTTTGGAAGGGGGGCTACAAGTCGTGTTCTGTTGCTCATATGATAATAATGCAATTCTTTATTGTTCCAAACATGCCTGCGATCATTTCCATGAGTATTTTGACAATGTTCTGTACTTTGTTGTCCAGGGGCGGTTGGAGGAAGGGGCATTTTTCTTCAGAAATTTTGGAATTTTCCTCTTCCTCCCCTCCCCCCGCATCCATATATACATTCGATGTGCATAAATTTTATATAGTCCGATTTTATGGTTTATTCCGCGTATAACGGCACTTGATTCGTCCGTCTAAGACAATTAGCTTCGGACCTACAGTCGTTTCAAGGTAACTGCGCATTTTGCTGATTGGCTCAGTGGCGTACAGACATATCGTTTTGGGGTTACAAGTCGTGTTGTATTGTTCATATCATAATAGTGCAATTATTTTCTTGTTCCAGACATGCCAGCGATCATTTCCCTGTGTATTTTGACAATGTCCTGTACTTTGTTGTCCAGGGGCGGAGGGGCATTTTTTCTGAGATTTTGAAATTTTCAGGTTCCTCCCCTCCCCCCGCATCCATATATACACTCAATGTACATAAATTGCATGTAGTCCGAATGTATTGTTCATTCTGCGTATAACGATATATCATTCGTCTGTCTAGGGAAATTAGCCTCCGATCTACAGTCATCTAAATGAAACTCTACATTTTGCTTAAAATTGGACCGGTAGCAAGGAGCTTAACTGGAAAAATGGGCTTGGTAAACAAAAGGAGCTTTACACGAGAGGGCATTTGGAGGCGCGGGCAACGGTAATTTTCCACCTTAGAAACTTGCAGACTTCTGGCACGGAAATTCCGCTCCTCGGTTCCGCACGTTTCGCTGTAGTGGGAGTTACACCATTTGATTTCAATAGAAGCAGACAACAGAAGTTCTTTTGCCGCGTTTCCCAGCGTCTTAGTGGACGTTAAGCTTTAAAAGTTTATCCCTTACTAAGGCGCCGAAACGCTCGGAGGCGGCTTGTGGAATTTCCATGACAGAAGTCCGAATTTTCTTAAGCACGAAACTTCATGAACATTGACTTTTTAAACGACCGGCGCGGCAAGGAACCGTTCCTAATTAGAAATTCTTGGACGTTAACATGAAATCGAGAAGCAACATGGCGTGTGCTCTGACGTCACTCCCTTTAAGCGTAGAATTCAATAGCCCCATCTAGTTCGTTGCACTTTTTGACACTGGATGTAGTGCTGGTGTACCTCGATGTCAAGCTGGTTCGAGGTAATGACGTTCGACCAAGTACACGGATAGCGGTGTTCAAGTTCAGAAGATGCAACAAATGCCTGTCTGCTGCATTAAACGTTCATTTGATTAGTTAGCACGCACCAGGTGACCATACACCATACGCTACACCGCTCCAGAACGTAGTGCAAACGGTGCAGACACCAAATACACTACTTGACACCAAATGAACGAAGTAGACGAGTCTGTGTTGCACCGTGTAACCAACTAGGCGCGTGAGTGCAGACAGAGTCAAACAGTGTCGCGTACTGGACGGACCTGATATCTTGTTCTTCTTCCATTTGATCTTGTACGAATAGCTTTACTCTCTATGCTAAACTAATCATCGGGTTTGTGAATGCTGACAGATTTCAGTTCATGATGTTGAAAAGTGGATGTTTATTATGTGATCACCATATTAAACTGTTTTCATTTAATTCCAGATGATATTGACGTGACGTATACACTGAGTGGAACTCCGGTGAAAAGGGACGGTGCAACGTTCCTGCACCTGGCAGACTTCAAGCTCACGGCTCTTACGAAGAGGGTGTCGTTTGATTTCCAGTATCTCTTCGGTGACAACCATGTACTAAGTATGTTGTACGTTTTCTTCAGTCTCTTTAATTTATATTGCACAAATCCTATAAAGGAAAAAGTGCTTGCACCATTCAGCGAGCCAGTGGTGACCACTTCACATGAGTAACTTCGATTGGTTGGTTTATTTTACTTCGCTATCACTTTTGGCTAATCGGGATGATGAGGCGGGGCAGAGTCACAAAAACTTTTATTATTATTATTATTATTATTATTATTATTATTATTATTATTATTATTATTATTATTAATAATAATAATAATAATAATAATAATAGTATTATTAATAATATTTACTGGTATTATTGATTTTATTTTTGTTGTTGATATTATTATTATTATTACATTACCTACTATTACTACTACTACTACCACTACTTATGTTTTTTTAAACTACATACATTTATAATTTCCGTATTCTTATATTTATATATGTACAATTTGCATAACTGTATACTTAACTGTTTTCTATAGTTAAATTATCAGTGTAAAGTAGACTGTAAGCTTAAATGTAACCCTACTTCAAGTAATGATAATACTAATAATAATAGTTGCTGTAACGGCCTGTAAGTCACAGAAAACAATACGTATATCTACAATTTCACCATTCGAATTGCATTAACTCTTTCCAGAAATCTCGGGGAGAGGGGAATACCCCCCTGGCCCCCCTGCGGGCGCCCATGGGTGATGATATGATGAAATTGATGAAAGGACACTCACAGAGAACACCCATGCCCAGACCACGATTCGAATCCGGAACCCCTGTCGTCGCAGCGCGTTGTACTAACCACTCCAGCACGGAGGTTGGCGGGATTTTTAACAAACTGAGCGCCAAAGACAGACACAGACATAAGACATCCTCCCCAAGGCTAATGGCACGTCCCCCTTAAAGTATTTAATTACGACAGCGTGTCTACTATTATCCCATTACTGAAAGTCACTTGTTTTAACTTCACTGAACACTTTACTTCATCTGTCCCCTAAAATCTTCCTTTTCTTCATCTAACGGATTGAATATGGTGCATCTAGCAGCAAAACTGACTTGGAACCAGCTAAAGTAAATGAATTACTAAGGACATATAGCTATGCAGCATGGTGACAATGTGCAAACTTTCTTTTAACATATATTTTAGAATATATATATATATATATCTGTTGAATTTCATATAATTCTAATGAAAAAATCCCGCCCCCGATAACTTTTGTTCGCCCGGTCCACACTATTACCTCCATGTGGGCACCTCTGTAACCGAGTTACTTTTGGAAATGAGTAACTGTAAACTGAGTTACTTTTCAGCAAAATAACTTTAGTTCATTTACCTACAAAAAGTTACGTTCCAAACATGTGAAATTGAATAGAAACAATTGCATTTATATTTCATGTAACTGCAAAAGAAATTCTGTAAAAGTGGTAAGTATTACCTACGTAAAATGTGTTTCTGTAATGAGCATGTCTTGATTTAATTCTTGTTGCTATCTTTTTAGGCGAAGCTATGAATAGATTCGTAAGCAAGAACAATAAAGAGTTGATAGAAGATCTCACCGCACCAGTGGAAGAGGCCATGAGCGAGCTTTACCATGGATTGTTGAAGAGGTTCTTCGACAGTGTACCATACAATCAACTGTTCTCCGGCTTATCAGATAATTTATGAAGAAAATAATGGCGATAATGTCCAATCGTGCACTGTAAAAATTGACCGTCATTTTACTGTAAAACCATGAACAGCGTGTATGTCAGTAATGCCACCGTAAAAAAAGTAACTAGAAACAACGAACAACCCATAAGAACAAGAAAGCAATACCACATCGCTCCTTGTCCTTCATTTGTTTGCACGCAGTGCCCTCCGGTGACAGTAGTGTAAACCTATGTTGCTTCAACATCAACTTATATATATATATATCTACGTCAATTATTTATATTTCAGTATCAGTTTGCAGCCTCACGATAACAGTACAATATATTTTTAATTATTTGTCGTCATGTGTGGTATTTGTAATTTCGAAGTTGAATTCAGAGCTTTGAAGTTTCAATTAGAGATAGATATACTGTTGAATGAACTTGCGGTGAACCATCAGTAGATTTTACGATGCCGTCAACAAAGATATGGATTTTTTTTACAGTGAACGATAATTTATAAGTACGTACAACTGACGGTTAAGAAAACATTGTGCAAATTGTCCATGGCCATTTTCAATCTTCTTTTTATTGTTACATCGTCATGTTGTTTTAATGAATGAAGTTGTGCTGGGTATTTGCGTCTTGTTTCTATTCATAACCTTGATACTGCAGAAAATAGATTGGATAAGCACGGTGATGTACAAATCGCCTACTATTATTTCTATCTTAGGCTGTACAACAAAAGTACTACGAGGAGGACATTAAAATGATGATGTATGTCGTAAGAAACAAGATGTTCATAATATAGATGCAAGAACATAAGCCTCAAAATAAATAGTATTTTCTCAAATAAAAACGTGCTCTGTTGCATATTATTGATTGATTGATTTGGTGTTTTAAGTGTTCAACTGAAAGAGAATGGAAGAGAGGGATATAGCAGAGAGAGAGAGAGAGAGAGAGAGAGAGAGAGAGAAGAGCAAGAAAGAGTGACATATCATTGACAAAGAGGGAGGTAAAACCATCAGATGAGAGATGTTAGCAATAGGAAGGCGTCACTTAAACGTATGTTTTAAGTCCACTTTATGCACAGTAAGGCTAATCGGGACTGGCCCCACAGTTTAAAGTGGGATCCGAACCACTAAGTGCCTCCACCGGGTATCGAACTCTGGACCCTTTGATTACAAGGCGACGACGCTACCACTGCGCCATCGGGGAGGCCCCTGTTGCATATTATATTTGTTCCCATAAACCTTTGTACTGACTCGCGACCTGGCCACCGAACATTCAGGGTTCAAATCCCTAAAAGGGCATGTGCTTAAACCAATCACTATTCATTATTATTGCATAGATTATTTATTTATTTATTTGAAAATCCTGAATACAGAAAAATCCATCCTAGAGGTATCGAACAGTGACGTAAAAATAGACAACATTTAAATATAAATGCAGGGTTTCTAAAAGGATTCTTTGTAAGGAGGTTGTGATTAATTAAAAATAGAGGTGGATTATTTTCATACAGTTCTCTACCCGAATGTGAGATTTGATCTAAAGAACCTGCTAACGGTGAAGAGCAAGGGATATGTGGTGGTCGATATCATCCCAGCGACTCACTAGAAAAGACGCTACGTTATTGGAGGCCTTTGGAAGCTGTAGCTCTCTCTCAAGGTGCTAATGCAATACAACTAGAGAGAGGGGGGGAGAAAGAGACTAAGAGAAACAGAGAGAGATAGTAAGAACGGGAAGGGAAAATACAAACATATGGAGGGAGAGAGAGGTGTTGCAAAATGAAGCCAAGAAAGAGAGACATGAAGGGAAAGACTTATACTAGAGAATTTTGGGAGAAAGAATGGAAGAGAGGAATATAGCAGAGAGAGAAAGAGAGAGAGAGAGAAGAGCAAGAAAGAGTGACAAATCATTGAGAGAGAGGGAGATAAAATCATCAGATGAGAGATGTTAGCAATAGGAAGAAAGTGATAGAGCAGGTCCCCCGACACACAACGAATGTACAGATGGACAGCGAACGGAAAAGAAAGTGTAATATACGTCTTCAATATCAAGTAGTATTCTATCGACGTATTTACATCACACTCTTCATAGTAAACATTGTAATATCCTACCATCGTCTATGGTCCAATATGTTGGACCCAAACTGAAGTATTGTACGACCTCTGAAGAACATGAAATGCTCAGATAGGCATAATTTAGATTGGACTGACTGTTTAAAGTGTGATCCGAAGTACAGTGTAGTACAGCCAAAGAAATGGTAGCCAAATTGTCCATCGCTATATTCATTTTTTTTATTCCGCATCATGTGTTGTTTTAAGGAATGGAATTCTGTTGACGTGAAGCACATATTGTCCTCCACCTTTTGACATTTTTATTTAAATTCATGATCATCACATTGTAGAAAACAGACTGAATGAAAACGGTGATGGACAATTCGCCTACCATTTCTTTTGACGTTGAGTGTACAGTGGGATCCATGAGTATTACCGTGCAAATTGCCCATCACCATGTTCGTGCACTTTATTTGACCCAATAAGAGCTTCAATAATTAAAAGAAGACTAAAAACAAGCTGTTGACAACTTCTGCACCAGCGTACATAAAAATCCATCGCTTAAAAACACACAGGATGTAAGAGAAAAATTAATGAAAATAGTCATGGACAATTTGCACGGTAGTACTCATGGATCCCACTGTACCACCACTTTCGATCAACCTCGGGACCGGTTCATTAAAAGGCGACAGTGTAACCACAACCCATAGGAAAGTTGTGTAACTATTGATATCTTAAAACTTTGGATTGTTTCGGCACAAGTTTATTTCTCAATGAAAAACAAATGACAATCTACAATGTTTCTGAACGTACGTAGGGCACTAGTTGAAAGGATTTGTAAAAAAAATAAACACAAGTTGAAGAAAAGCTCGGGAAAATTCCACTGCTTTACCTGTCGGAAAGATTGTTGATCTTTCAGTTGAAAATCATTGTTTAACAGCCTGCTTCCTGCACCAACTTGAACAGAAAAATTAGGCTGGTGTCTGGCGCCAGCTTCTTATTTTCGTGCCTTGTTCCTGTCTCGTGTTTAAATTTATGTTCTTCCCATGGAAATTCACAGAAGCACAAAGAGTTGTGCAAGGGCAAAAACCTTTGCATTCCATTGATCTGTCAAACTCGAGTTAATCTTAAAACAACCATGACCTTGAAAATATAAGTACAGCTGCAAAGAAGGGGGTCAGTTCCAATTCATACAACAATAAGTCAAATAGACACCAAAAAATATGAAACTAAGAGTTTAAAGAGTCTCTATAAAATAATTAATGTCCCAATCTAATCACTGATCATTAACTTATATTTTTTTTAGCCAATTGCACACTTATTAACTTGAAGTTTGTATTGGATTGCACTCTTTCTTATTTCTCGTCGCTTTTTTTTTGTTGTTTTTTTCTTGTTGTTTTAATCAAAACGGTCATGAATGATGAATGGTGTTTAGATTAAATTGTTAAAGGGATTCTTACGAAACATGAATTTACATTCTAAAGTGTACCTCTTGGGGAGGCAAAGTAATTTTAGATAGTGACAACAAAAAAAAGAATTTCCCCAAAAGGCATTTTCAGGCACGATGCTCAAACTAATCGGGACTCACTCTGCAGTAAAGAGACACATTGTGCAAACCTGGGAATCGAACCATCGACCCCTTGACGACAGCGTCAACAATACCGCCTGCATTTTTCACTTCTCATCACAGCATACACACACACACACACACCTTGTCCGTATCGTACCGTATCCTGGATTCCAGTGTGAAATTTTGATGCTTCTAAGGCAACAAGTACAGCTCATAAATTCCAGGTCCTGAATTTATATCCACAGTTTTCATTACCCATAAATTCAGTAACGCTATCTGCTACCTGAATTACTATTATTATTATTGGTAGTAGTATTAGTAGTACTCCGTAGTATACCGCGGTGGTGGAATGGTTAGCACAGTCGCCAGGGATCCGGCCTAGGCATGGGTGCTCTTCGTGAGTTACCCTCCTTAAATTCATCACGTTATCACTCACCCTCATCGTCTCGATTAGCCAAACGTGGTAGAAAAGGATGGACGCTGAATAATAAAAATTGAAATTAAATAATTAAATAAAATCAAGTGGTAGTAGTTGTGGTAATAATAGTAGTATTGCCAGGTTCTTGGATTGATTTCCTGTTATCTAAGAGAACAGTGACTTTGGAACCAGTTTCGGCCGAACTTTTTTTTTATATTGGCGTACAGGGCAGAAAAGTTTAAATTTAGGAAATTTCATAGATTTGATGAAACTGCTTTAAAATTATATTTAATAATTTCACTCACTCTGAAAATGTCCTCTGCTTTTCTTGGATCCGATGTCGTTCTCTGTGGATAATAGTTGTGATTAGCCAAAAGTGGCAGATAAACAGCGTAAAATAAACTCGATCAATCAATCGATCGGTTTTATTGTATTGTATTGTTTTTAACGTCGCTTATCTTCGACTTTTGTGTACCCGATACGATGAGAATGTAACGTGATTAGGTGAAATCGTCGAATTGACAGTCGTATAAACTCTGGTTCGAATCCCGCCCTGGACAAGTGTGTTCTTTGTGTATCTTCATCACTCATCCTCATCTTCCCGATTAACCAAAAGTCAGGTAGAAAACCGAAGTAAAAAGCAAATCAATCAATCACGCTTAAGGCAAATCACGACGATTAGGATGAATGGCGAAGTGACATTTGAAAGTAACACGCATGTCAAGGACGTGACTCGAACAAAGGATCTTCGTTCCTGAGTGTGCAACTTGAAACTCTGAGCCATTATTAAGATTTATTACTGTTATCTAAATTTAATATATGTACAAACTTAGGTTCAGATTTACCAGACTGAAACTCTGTTTGGTTGCATTCACTATAAAACAAGCAGGATTGGTGCGGGACTTGGGGCATACAATAAATACGGCCCATAACCAAAATATTTCGGAGATCTAAGCAAATCAAGAGATTTGTACAAGTATAGTACAACTTCATCATTATTACCATTAATAAACAATTAATTTATATATTTCGTACTACTAGCCAAGATCAATAAGCAGAACAAAACCAAGAATTATGGGAATCTAATAAAACATTCCAAATTAATGCTTATTTTCATTTCGGACGTGCCACTGGTGCGACGTGCATTATATTTAATTACAAAATTGAGTACGTTCAATGTATAGGGTTTTACAATAAGAACGATAAGATTTTACAATGAAATAAAATAAAAACTATTTCAGATAGAGCCAAACTCTTTATAGTATTTTGAAGCACACATCATGTAAGTGCCCACCTCCACTTCGTGCACACGAATGAATTCGATGAACCCAATTTTGGATGACTTTGTGCAATAACTCGGGCCTAATGTCACGAATGCAGCGTTCGATGTTCAATCTTAATGAATCAAGGGTTCGTGGTCTGTTTGCATAGACTATAGATTTCAAATAACCCCACAAAAAGCAATCTAAAGGAGTTAAATCATCACAACTTCTTGGAGGCCAACTAACAGTTGCTTTCTTGAAATTATCCTTTTCCCCAAACTGTTGTCTACACTTCTTGCATTCCGACCTCTTGTTGGTATTTTCGTATCGCATCGCATCGTATCGCATCGCAACGATTCGACGAATAGCAATCACAGAAGGGCTATTATATGGACCATAGTTTTCGCGAAGTGCACGTTGAGTATTCACACAAAACTGTACAGGAAGAGATGTTCCAGTTCTGGCGCGTCAACACGCTACGTCTTGATGTACATTTTTCCTACTCGGTTCCACGCTGTCCATCATGGAGGAAGTGCTACTTGGTTAAATTTTAACAGTTTGTCATCCGAAGAGAAGGCAAATTAAACATCTTAAGAGCACGAGGCGGTCAGGATGGTACAGGCATTGGCTACTGAAAATGCAGAAATTTTCTCACGTGACGTTACTTCGTGAATTGCGTGGTGAGAAACATTGTGCTTATTTACTTATCACCTATGTCCTCTTATAAATAAGTGAATAACTAAACCCCCATGTAAACGTATAATATTATATTAGTACTACCTGAAACACTATTCCAATAGTTCACTAAGATTAGTTTTCCTAATTCCATAAAATACTTTACAATGTTAAAAACAAAAGTTAACATACGCGTAAATACCCTTTCTTGATGATACTCTTATGAAAAATTTATTTATAATTCAGCTTGCTTAAAATATTTCCATTATAAATAACAAATTAATTACAATGTACAAGTTATTTATATTTTCATTACTTCATGTCTCTCTTTTACATCCTTTATTAATCGCGACGATGATAATGGATGACGAAGTCATTAAAATGGTGATGGTACGAACACAGTGATATACACACACATGACTGTGGTTCGAAGCGTGGAACATCTGGCTTTCTAGAGCATTACTCGGACAGTATTGCCTTGGAGATAGGTAAGATAAGTTTTTAAAACACAATTCCTGCGATGTTGAAAAAAGTACCACCTTGTTACCATTTGTGGTTTGGCTTATTTTACTTTTTTTTACTATTTTACAGGAGAAAGTACTTACGCAAATCCTTTTCCTTAGCGTTGTGGAAGTTCGTGACTGTAGTTATGATCAATTTTAATGCGAATGCATGTTGTTTCCTGCGAAAATCTCGGTCTGACACGCTATTTCTGCTGCCGCCATTTGCTTTCTGCACGAGAACACAATGTTCCGTGTGTTAGATGACGTAAACCCCGTAGGCAGTGTTTCAAACTCGCCGTGTTTTCACTATAACATGACGTGTCGAGTATTTTATTTTTAAAACTATGCTTGCCTAACCTAACCTAACCTTACGGAAAATGGTTTGTGGGGCTAACGTGAATGGTTTGTGGGGCTAACGTGAATGGTTTGTGGGGCTAACGTCAATGGTTTTTGAGGCTAACGTCAATGGTTTGAGAGGTATTAGCATAGTATTTTATGCTCATAGGAATACAGAGCATAATAGGGCACGTGTGTTATACCGGGAGGAGGGAGGATATCGTGTAAAGTTTATGTTCCAGAAGGATGGAATTTGAAAAGAAAAATGTACTTTGTGTCAGATTTTTTACTTTGTAATTAGCAATATATTAAAACTCACATAAATGTGGATTTTGCTGAGAACTGTCTTCAAATTTAAGGCCTTTCAGTGACTATGGATTGCCGATAAACCTATACCGGTACCCTCGTATTAATATTTAACTGTATGTTCACAATTCTTGCCAAAATTTAGAATCCCTATTAGTATGATTTTACAGAACCCAAGCGTTAAAGATGTAAAAAGTTATTACGTAGCAAACAATTTTCATTACTAACGCGCCTCCCCGATGACGCAGTGGTAGCGTCGTTGCGTTGCAATCAAGGTGTCGCGGGTTTGATACCCGGTGGAGGCGCACAATTCTTCGGATCCTACTTTAAACTGTAGGTCCAGTCCCGATTAGGCTTACAGTTCGTAACGTATACTTGAAACAGCAAATCAATCAATCAATCATTGCTTTTTTGTCGTCGTCGTCGGGTCGGTCTGCGGCTTCCACGACTCGATACAAACTGTCATATGGACAGCATTCACTTTGTTTTGGTTCTTGAAAAAAATACGCCTTCAAACTTTGCTGAAATTCACGTCTAAGTCACGTCCTCTTCTTGGTCTGACCTCCAGGAATGGCAGTACCGTGTTGGGTCCCAGTCAATGAGAAACTTAACGTTCCAATTTCACTTTTGCCGTCCCCGTTTTCGACACTTGTAATCCTTTATCATAGCACCTGATGTATTATTCTTATTTCTTAAAGAAGGCTACAAGAAGTTGATACAAAAACCTTATTTGTCACAAATACCAATCGAACTATAGTATATACCTGTCTCAATTATTGATTACCGGTAATAACCAATAATTGGCATAAGCTATAAAAACAGTAACAAATATTTATTTGTTACAGGAATTATTTGTTATTGTCTACACTAAAGTTGCTGACCAAGGTAGTTTATTAAAAATTAATAGCAGTTTACACGTTACGTTTCTACCCTCTATCAAGGTCTAAGTTTAGTTCTTCGTCTGAGCAAGACCCTGATAGAGGGTACGTGTAAAGTGCTTCTAATTCTTAATAAGCTGCCTTGGTCAGCAACTTTAGTGTTTTTAATATGGAAACAAGGCTTAATTATTTTACCATTATTATTGTTGTAATACAATGTTTGGAAATGTGAATCCAAGGTAACAGTTCTATGTTTGTTTGTTGTTTCTATTTCCCTACAAAACGTATCTTGGAGACCATAGAATTTAACTTTTAATGGTGTTTATACAGGGTGTCATTTCAATGGCGCCCACGGACCATGGAAACGTATAGAGGACATCAAAACAAACAACTTTTCTCAGTAACATTCTTCTCGTTGGTGCGTCGATTCGACGCTACAGCCGTTCAAAAAAGACCGTTTTGCCGCCTGGATGCTGGCAACCCAACACAACATTTGATCGTATGTGTGACGTCATATCCTGCTGCGAAACAGCGCACGCCAGTGTTGCAAGGAACACACAAATTTTGTGAAAAATGACAAACTACCAACCACATTATTAACTGTAAAACGAAGTGAGAAACGCGTCCAGTAGACCGAACATCATAGCCTACCAACCAGAAGATCAGCAGTCATCTAAGGAAAGGGGGAAGCGAACCAACGATATGAGAAATGGTAAAAAAACGTATTCAAAATGAAGTGTCAATATCGGATTTTGTCTCAGCCTACATGTCAAATATCAACAATAATTAATTTTATTGGACTTACAGCTTACATGTGGCTGTTTACGCCCAGCTACATGTCAATTATATTTGTAAATCTTGTTGCAAGGTTGATATCTACAGGTTTGTGTCCAGATGCCTTGTGGTATGTTTGTGCTGATAACGGAAGTATCACGTTGTTACATTACGGCTAAAACACGTACAACCACAGTAACAATCTAATGATGAACCAGTAGCAAATATACTGCCCTGTTCACAGTTGACAAGTATTACATGTGTATCCGGTGTATAGATAAACACAGTCGTCGGAGAGCTTGTATTACAACTACTTATATCCCTGTATTTTCAACCATTTTTGTCACTTGCCTCATAATGCCCTGAATATACTAATTATGTGTTGCTTACCTTTGGAATTTTGAGTCCTTTCATTTCTATTTTGTCACAGACAACTAGTATCAGAAGGACGAAGTGGATAGACTAAATTGTAGATGCCAACTTGATAACTAGATTTGCAAATATTTGACATGTAAGCTGAGACAAAATTCGATATGATCACTTTCACTTGAATTCTATTTTCTTTCTAACATTTTTCGTATCGTTTGTTTACTTCCTTTTAAGTTACAGAATGTGTTTGCTCGTTTTGTTTTACGGTACATAATGTGTCATTTTTCACAGAATATGTGTGTGCCTGGCAACCCTGTAACGCATCGCTTCACGACGGGATATGACGTCACAAATGCAATCAAATGTTGTGTGTGGTTGTCAGCATTCAGGCGGCAAAACGGGCTTTTTTAAACGGCTGCAGCGCCGAAATGATGAACCAACGAGAAAAATGTTACTGAGAAAAGTTGTTTGTTTTGATGTCCTCTATACGAATCTGTGTTCCGTGGGCGCCATTAAAATGACACCCTGTATAAATATGTGCAGTTCCCCGTAAGTCAAGTAATACATTTGTGCATCTCACTTGGTCCTCTCTTTGTGGAAACAATTTTGCCAGCAGTTCCATGGTATGAGGTGTTCCTAAATGATCATTCTCTTAGAGATATTAAGGTAATATATAATATAATATACATTTTATAATGTAATTTTGTTGTACTGTTCTGTTTAAATTGTTAATTCGAATTTTGTAATTTTAAAAATGTAGCATGTAAAAATGAACTAGGAACTAGGGGTTCGTAGTCAGAATCCCAATTTTGACATGAGTGATTTCTGCGAGTGTCCCTTCATCAACTTCATCAAATCATTACTCATCCTCGAAAACAATTCACGATAGCTCCATGAACCATTGACAGATAGCCCCATGAACCATTGACGGATAGCCCCAAAAACCATTCACGGATAGCCCAAAAAAGCATTGACGGATAGCCCCAAAAACCATTCACGATAGCCCAAAAAACCATTCACAATAGCCCCACGGACCATTTCCGGCAAGATTAGGTTAGGTAAGCATAGTTAAAAAAGGAAAGAAAATCTCTTTAAAAAAAAGGCACGTTTGGAAACACTGTCGAGACCGCGTGACTTTCGACGCTCGCGCCATCTGCAGGTACATAATGGAAACAACGGCATAATGTTGTCGCTTTACAGAAAATGCAAGTTCCTTACATAAGAAGTGATTATTTCTTGTTCTGAAACATTCTATGGTGAAGTTTTCAGTTCCCGCGAAAGAAAATACCTCTAAGAACTTCGACAATGATACAGAAACTGATTTCAGTAAGTAGTTTCCCCTGTAAATTTGAAGAAATCCGTTCGGGCGATATCGCATATTTACCAACCTTTTGAAATCGCCAGCTTTGTGCACACGAGTCCGGTCAGTTTGGTTTATTTCCGACCAGCTGGTGGTTTCTCGAGTGCTGTTGGATCGGTGCAGTGTGCGCATAGTTACGGGAGGGTGACGGGGGGTTGTTGGAATGGCGGGGGGGAGGATAATATGCTCTTAGGTTGAAAAAGTGTATAGGGCTCCTTCAAAAGGGGCGCTTAAAATATTATCCTATTGCCATATGGCAACCCGAGTGGGCGGGTTTTGGGCTGGGACGGTGAGGGAGGGCTCCTGTGGCTAGTGGTATGGAAATGTAAATTCACCATTAATGTTTCCTGAACTTGGTGCTCGCGAATACGTTAGCTAAAAGAAACTGCAATGTTGCGGTTATTGGGGGGGCGGTGGGAAGTGGCGGGTCTGGGCGGAGCATAATAATAGATTCTGTACTCTGCTGAAGTTCGCGCTGTGAATATCAACAGGGTTTCAATCGCTTACGAACGGGAGGGGGGAGGGGATTCCACTGCCATTTGTGATCGGGTTGTTTAATGAGGAACTACATGGCAATTACACATTTCTTTAAATCTAATTTTTACCCTTAACAGTAGCCGAAGCCTCTTGGTCGTGTGGTTGGATGGGTGGATTAAATATTAAGTTAGATATGCTTCGGTGGTTGTCTTCTATACATACCAACTAGAACAAGCTCTTAAAATGCTTGTCATTTAAATATTACCATAATATAAGCTACTTGGGTGGGCAGGGGGGGATGAATGAATTTTATAGTAGTCTAATGCTCGCCACCTCTGTATGGTGGTGCGAAAAATCCGGTCTTTACTTGAGTCCCTGGATGTATGACTGACGTCATATACGAGTACTCGCGACCGCGATTTTGTAGGTGAAAAATCTTGGTTTGCACTTCAAATAGAATTGGATCTTATGGAACGCAAGGCATCACGAAGCTTTAATTCTTGTAATGGATTTGAATGAAATGCCCGAATTTCGTGTATCATTTTAGAGATGAAGAAATGAAGTTTATGTGAAAATTAAACAAATGATGCCTACAAAATTTGAGGTCAAAGTATTATATCCAGGGACTCTATTCTTTATTAATAAAGAAATAAAGGGGCGAACTCCCGAAAAATGACCACCTCCCCCGCATACATCCCTCACCGTATTTTGTTGTAGCTTTGGGTATTTCTCATCTAGTTCGCACTTCTATTATTGCAACGCAATCGTGCGCCCATCTGACGCCCATCGGCCGAAATTACATTACAATTACGTTACATTCTGAAAGTAAAACCCACGTCAAGAGCGGGACTCGAACATGGGACCCTCGTTCGTAAGTGTGCAACTTAAAACTTTCAGCCATTATTAAGATTAATGCTATCTAAATTTAATATATATTCAAACTTCGCACCAGGGGTACCCACAGGTTTTTTTTTTTTGGGGGGGGGGGGTTGACGAAATTATTTAGTTTAGTTACCAATTCTATATACCTTCACACAAAAATGGAGGGATCGATTCGTTTAATTGCTTGTTATTGATTTTTAGTTTTGTTTGCAATTTTTGTAACTTACATGAAGTCCAAGTTGTGAGATATATATTTATGTCTGTTAGGCACTATCGACCTAAGTGATATTGGAGTAGGAGAGTTCGAAAAAAAACAAAAATCAGTAACTGTAATCTCTTTGAACAATTGCTTTTCTCAAAGTTTCCAAATTTTCAGGTATTGTATAAAATTCTGATCGGCATACAAGTGACAAGTTGCTCTGCAGAACGCACAATGAGTGTCATAAGAATAATTAAAAACAGACTACGTCTGTGTATGACTGATGGGTGGTGCAATATCTTAAATCCATCGTGTGAGTCGGAAAGTTTAAAAGTGGTGAAAAATGAGGAAATTATCAGTAAGTTTGCTGAAACAACTTTGTAGTGTCAGAAGTTATTATCATTTATGTAAAATGTTATTTGAATCAATGTCAAAGTAATATACAATATACATACGTGTAAATTTTTATATTGTAAACAATATCCAAAGTAAATATATATTGCTTAGATATGTTTGCATATTGTCTGACCAAAATAATTTTAGTAAATAATACGGCGTAAAGGGGGGAGAATGTGTCATAGACCTTGGGGGGAGCTGGGTGCTTCGCACAGGTGCAGAATTACGAGGCTAAGGCTGTGTCCGAAAGGTGCAAGACCGTACTTGAAGCGAGCATCCTCGGAGTATGATCTTGAAGTGCGGTCTTCAAGTCGTGGACTGGAAGTACACATCTTTCGAATTGCACTTCGACTGCAGCGCCAAATACGATCAGTAGATAAAATTGAGTACTCGTTGTTTTCCTTGCGTTTTAAACTCTTATTTTTCACCACGGAAATCACATAGCATTTTGAAATGTTCGTACATAGCCTATACATTTCAACACATTAGAAGAACTATAAACAACAACTTGCTGGCCCATAACGTATATCTTACCAGTGTCGCTGGCTTTCTACCTCCGTGATGTTAAACAAATGAACAACGAGTGCGGAAACCACGTAACCTAGTCACCAACCATCTGCACTGCAAGCTGTGCACTTGCGTACTTCTGTTCTTGGCGCTTTCGAACTGTACTAGGTGACGTCACTTCCGCCAAGACCATACTTCAAGTCTGTACTTTGTACCTTTCGGACAGAGCCTGAAACTCTGGTTTGGCCGAATTCACCATAGAAACCAGCACCTGTATGTTCAGCGAAATAAAAATTCCTATTCGAGCTATTGGTTCGTTATGTACTTACAATTTCTTGTATTCGGACTTTCTGCTCCTCACAGCTGAATATCGGTCTTTTCCTTATTTTCGTCCATGGCTTTCACTATTCACTAATTCCTTCAAAGCACCACTTTCACGAATTTGCAATAATATTACGAACTCATTTTACATAACCACCTGATTTCAATTCAACGCAATGTTCCTTCCACCCAACACTCAGTCTCTGCATCACACCCTGTCATGTGACGTAACGCGTCAGGATATGGGGTGGAACTTCGTGTTCGCTACGTCTGCACGTGGAATGAGTCATGCTGTTACGAATGCAGTAAGCACATCTCGGGTAGGGTCCTACCTTCAGATGTTGTAAATAAACAATGCATATACAGGGTTAGTCAAAAGTATCGGGACAGGCCAGTAATAACGAGACCCGTGGACGGAGGAAAATAACATGTTGCAAGTGGGTATTGGTGCGGAAACTGCAATGAATGGTGGTGTGGCCATCATGAGAGTCATCTTGGATTCCGCCATATTGGATATCACACAATATTTTCAAATGGAAAGGGGTATGTATGACACATCAATTTAGGCTAGAATCGTCCCACAAATGACAATCTGAACTCATTTTGGACCTATCGCCATTCGTGGAAGAAATAGGGTGTACTACGTTAAACTGCAAAAAATGAGATTTGTCTGAAAGAATTGTTTACTGTATTCTTGTGGGTAACTGTACACTGCAAATTACAGAGAGCATGAACAAGAAAATATGACATTGACTTACAGAATGCCTCAAAGCAAGTGCACACACTGCCTCCCGTCGACTGCCTGACAATACTATGTCAACCGATCGTAAAAACTGCAAGGTGCACGTTGTAGCATATCCCGTGAAAGTCCTCTTGTTTCGTCCACAATGCGATTCTGTAGATCATTCAGGGAGTGTGGTAATCCAGGGGTGATAGATCGGGAGATCTTGCAGGCCATTCGATCATACGTCGTCTTGCAATCCATCGTTGTGGAAAAGTTTCATGTAAGTATTGTCGAACACACCGTCCATAGTGTGGCGGCGCTCCGTCCTGTTTGAACTAAACACGATTAAAATCCCGTGTCGACACTTGGATGGCAGGGAGAAACTGCTCACGAAGCATTGTCAAATACTTCTCACCTGTCAGATTTCCGTCAATGAAGAAAGGGCCAAGAATGATGCATCTTATCATTCCTACATAAACATTCAGTTTTTGTGGATACTGGGTATGATGTACCATCATCCAATGCGGGTTTTCATCGCTCCAATAGTGGCAGTTATGGCGGTTCACATGTCCGTTTAACATAAATGTCGCTTCATCAGAGAATGCAATGTCATTGAGGTGAACACTATCGTTAACGATATTTCGCATCATTACTTCGCAAAATTTAATACGGCGATCAAAGTCATCTTTCGTCAGTTCGTGCCTAAACTCACTTTGTAGGGTTTAAACTTACTGCGCACTTAAATAAGTTGCACTGAACTCCGGGAAATGTCCAGCATGTTGGCAACGCTGGTTGTCCATGTATGCGGATTTTCCACAGAAGATTGTAACACGTCCAAAGAAACTGCCTGGTCGGTACACGATATCCGCCTTCCTGATCGCACACGGTCTTTAACAATTCCACTTGCTGCAAAACGTCGAATGGTTCTTTCGACGGTTGACGTCGAAATTGGGTTACGTTCATGGAATATAGCATTAAATAACTGTCGCAACTCGGTATACGATCGCTTGCGATCTCCATAGCCACGCATCATTAATAACGTAATACGTTCTCGTTCACTGAGCTCCATTTTGACCACTGACAAGGACACAAATCTCCTTCCTTTGGCCCAACACTCACCAACATGAGCGACATGCAGAACGTTTGCAAGGACGATAACAAATGTAACTGACCTTCGAGGAAGTTGACTACAATCTACAATGGATGTGTACAGGTAGAGTCCATATCCAGAGGAACACTGTTATTGCTGTCCGTGGAAGGAAAAGTAAAACAAATACGTACCTGATGCTCTTAATTCGTCAAATAGGATTGTTAGCTACAAAAGAGTATGTTACTCTGTTGTAAGGAAGGATTGTTTAGACTGTGTTCCGCAACACTCCACCCTTACCGGGCCGCTTCTGGCAGGAAAACCCCAAATAAACAACTAAATAGTCCTGGGTTCCCATCCCGTTCCTCACCAAAGCGCTCGGAACCAAAGAATCAATCACAGGCAAGAACTTACTGAATTAATGTTGCAGGGTGATTGCTGGAAACTCGCAGAAATGGGCTTTATACATTTATTTACAATTCAACAAACAAGGCTCGGATTCTTCCAATAATTCTCTAATTTACATTATTTACATTTCTCTACCTTGAGAACTTCCAAGTGGAAGCTAAGTATCGGCGAAACCGCCTCGGGATGCTCTTTCTCATGGGAGGCTACTGGAGACCGAGGATCACTCTCCCTTCTGCTATCCGTTTCACACACACACACACTGTCCTGTCCTCTGTCAGAAGCCATATTTATACTTCCTCCTTCGTCGCATGGGGGAAGGCTGAAAGTTCAAATCTTATTGGCTCTTTAAACTACACGGAACCATGGAAGAAACCCAAGCATAAAGAATCGTACACAAACACAAAAAAGAAACAAAAAACAAATACTGTTTGTAACAACTGGCATTCTTTAATTCGGTAATTTGCGATATTATGTTGTTTTCAACAAACTATCAAAGCAACCCGGGGAGAGGACTAGAGGCAGGAAAGGAAGAAACGAAGATAAGTAGAAGTCACAGCCTCGAAGTAAGGTCACATCCCGGCATTCGCCTGGGGATACTGAGGAAAACCGATCTCCCGATCTATCACCCCTGGATTACTTTATGGGGACACATTAAGGACAAATTGTATCGCATCAAACCACACTCCCTGAATGATCTACGGAATCGCATTGTGGACGAAACAAGAGGACTTTCACGGGATATGCTACAACGTGCACCTTGCAGTTTTTACGATCGGTTGACATAGTATTGTCAGGCAGTCGACGGGAGGCAGTGTGTGCACTTGCTTTGAGGCATTCTGTAAGTCAATGTCATGTTTTCTTGTTCATGCTCTCTGTAATTTGCAGTGTACAGTTACCCACAAGAATACAGTAAACAATTCTTTCAGACAAATCTCATTTTTTGCAGTTTAACGTAGTACACCCTATCTCTTCCACGAATGGCGATAGGTCCAAAATGACTTCGGATTGTCATTTGTGGGACGATTCTAGCCTAAATTGATGTGTCATACATACCCCTTTTCATTTGAAAATATTGTGTGATATCCAATATGGCGGAATCCAAGATGACTCTCATGATGGCCACACCACCATTCATTGCAGTTTCCGCACCAATACCCACTTGCAACATGTGATTTTCCTCCGTCCACGGGTCTCGTTATTACTGGCCTGGCCCGATACTTTTGACTAACCCTGTATGACCAGAAGCAGTGATGTCCTTAGATTCGTTCTTCCTCTCATCTTGCCTTACTTTCTTATATTATCTTTCTTCCTTTATCTGTTTGTCTATCTCCTTTTATATTTTTTGCTGTTCTCATATTAATTTCTCTTTATTTCTGTTGTATTTCCACCCATCTCTTTCCCGGTTTGTTCATTCTCTCTCTCTCTCTCTCTCTCTCTCTCTGGATTTATTTCATTCTCTGGGTGAGGGAAAGGGGGAGATAAAAGAGAGAAGAGAGAGAAAGGTTTCTCTTCTCTCTCTCTCTCTCTCTCTCTCTCTTTCCTCTTTTTCTTTCTCTTTTTCTTTCTCTTCCTCTTTTTCTTTCTCTTCCACCCCCATTCCCAGGCTGGGGTTTTTCTCTTTTCTTCTTCAATCTCCCCCCTTCCGAGAGAGAAAAAGAAGAAGAACCTCTCTCTCTGTCTCTCTCTCTCTCTCTCTCTCTCTCTCTCTCTGTCTTTCCTTTTCCAGCGAGAGAAAGAGAGAGAGAAGAGATAAAAGAAGAAAAAGAGAGAGAAAGAGATGGGGTGGAGATGGGACAGGGCGTCCCCTCCCTCTCCCGGAAAGAAAGAATAAGAGAAATGAACAGGATGCACCTTCCTCCCCACGAGAAAGAGATAGAGAGAGAGAAAGTTGAGGCAAGAGAGAAGGGAGAAAGGGAGAGAGAACGAGAGAGTGAGATGCGTTCTAACTGTACATAACTGGTGCATAGATAGTGTCTGTAAGTAATTATGAACAAATACCAGTTCAAGTAATGGTGCTATTATAGATTATGGCTGTTTCACCTAGTTTTCACACCTGTCAAACTGTTGTTTGGGGTATTTAGTTTGGTGGAACTCTAAATAAATCTTTGTTTTATGTTTCGGTTATTATATATATATTTCCCTATTGACTCTACGTCAACTAATAAATATGTAGCCAAATAAATAAATACATTTCCAACAGTTTTGAAAACTAAACATTCACTACAATATCCATTACCTAGAGTCCCCGAAATAGTTCCTTGTAGGGGACCTTATCTAGGAACTGCTTTGCTATTATGTAGAAGAGTTGGCCGAACGTGTCGTCAATCGTGGTCGCCATCTGAGACAGAACTGCTTTGCTGTTGTCCGTCAGGATCTTGTTCATATCGTCACCTGAGATGAATCCTGAAATATGAGTAAGGATAATGCCGTTAGGAGACTTTGAAGGAGGTGAGAATAGAATTATTACATTTTTCGAAAACATAGGATATCTTGAGTGACCAGTGGATTACGAAAAAATACGTCAAGAGAAAGTAAGTGGATATAGAGAAAAGTTAGATACAGTCACAATCACTTGAGGGTTGTAATTACCTTACTGACTTCCAATGAGAACGTTGCACTTCAGATGTGCCTGTAACTGTACACGAGCAACTATAACTGGATTTCGTAAAAGTCATTGCTATTGTTAACAACAATGGGAACTGCGTATCAACAATGAAAGGTTCTTAATATACACTTACAGAAACACTACACAAAATACAAACCCTCAAGAGATATCCTTCAATCTATTCTATAAGCTCTTTTCAGTTCTTACGGCGGGCGCTCTAGAAGCTGGCAGGGGAAGTGGGGAGCTGGGATTACACAACAGACCAACCAGACAACAGCAGTGGCGCCAAGAGACACGACGCGGCCGGAAAAAGCACTACGTGAAACTCGTTCTACTGGCCGCAACGTTTCTTATCGTGCTGGATTGGTCGCTTCCCCGCTCCCCACTTAACCTGCCAGCTTCTAGAGCGCCCGCCGTAAGAATTGAAAAGAACTATAGTCGAAATGAATTGCAAGGTATTTTAGACCTTGGTGCACATTACATACTTTTAGTTTGTGTCTCTTTTCTTCTTAATTAGGCTAATCGCGACGATGACGATGATTGATGCTATGACAAAGTTGGGATCGAACTCGCAACCCGGTGACAAGATTGATTGATTGATTTGCTTTATTTTACTTTTTGTGCCACTTTTGGCTAATTTGCGAAGATGGGGATGAGTGATGACAAGATGAAATTGATGAATGAACACAGAAACATCCATGCCCAGGCCGGGATTCGAACCCAGGACCCCGGGCGTTCCAGTGCGATGTGCTAACCACTCCGCAACGGGGGCTGGAGGTAGCAAGATCGTATGTCGTTGACCTCACATATACTATGTTACGGGAACCTGTGGAGCAAGCGAACGAAAGCAAATCTCTGCGCAAGTAGTGACTCGAGAGAGTTCGACCAATGTACACGTGAGAGCGAACGGGATTGCGTGGAGGGGAGAAAGTGATTGCAGGTATCAGCTGTTTGAAGCGGAATGTACTGCTTCGCTCCACCCACTCGCTTTCTCCCCTTCTCTACCTTCCTGTGTAGCCTTGCTCCAGAGATTCCCGGGATAGAGTATAGCTGGGTCATTTCATCTCAAATCATACAGGTAAGTAGAGTCCAATTACTTTCGGAACATCTCCAGCAGACTGAGCGAGCCTGTCTAGCGAGCCTAGTGGGCGTGTAGAGCCTGAGCAGGGGGCTTAGCGATATGTTCTGTGTTGAGATAACGTCAGCGGCTCACTTCGTTGATTGGCTGCTTCGAGAGTTGTGACTCGTTCCGAAGCTTCAAATGCATAGCATCCAAAGATGTTGCGGAAATAATCTTCCTCTAATAAATGTGTCGGCTATTAAAATCAGCTGGGAAAGAATATATGTTAAAGTATGGTTACAAGCTGCAGCGTGAAGGAGGGGAGCTCACTCCGCACGGATCGCCTGTTGGTCTCCACAAGTGAAAGCTATATGCTCAAGACTTGGTTAGCATGTGTAAGCTTTCCTTGAAGAGGTTTTTGTAGCAGCAATTAGAGATCGACGCTTCATAACTACTTAATGACATGTATTACGAAGTTACATAACGCATTCAAATCGGTTCCATCTTCCTCGCACTGAGGGCTCAAAGGTAAACATCATACGTGGAAAACATAGTGGTAATTCTTGATAATCACCACCTGTTACACTGTCTTTGTGTTCACGCACTTCCTGTTTCAGCCATCACATCCTTTTAAAATAAGCGATTAAAAATAAATAAGGGATGCGGGGGTAGGGCATCACACATTCTCGATCTCGGCCATGTTGGAAGTGATGTGATCAGCACCACGCCGCTTTACCCCTCAGGGTTGACCCCAGGTTCACATTGAGTTGAGGCTGGGTCGGCCCCAGAGCCGCTTTATGCGCGGACAAGGCCAAAATAGTTTGACGTTGGTTACTGTATGTCGTTTTCCTATCTCTATAGATTAATCGCGACGATGAGAATGAATTAATGAAGGAATAGACATTACGTCTTTTGTAGTTTGTTTCTGTTTGTTTTTAAGTTCACTTTATGCACAGAAAGGGCCCAACCCTGTGGCCGAGTGGTTAGCACATCGCGCTGCGACGCCAAGGGTCCCGGGTTCGAATCCCGGTCGGGCTTGGTTGTTTGTGAATGTCCATTCATCAATTTCATCATTTCATCACTCATCCCCATCTTCGCAAATTAGCCAAGAGGCACAAAACGCGAAGTAAAATAAACTAAATCAATCAATCAATCAATCAAGCACAGAAAGGCTAATGCCTCGACCGATTATCGCACTCAGAACCGCTTAATTACAATGCAACGATATTTCCACTACTACATCAAGGAGGCCGTCTTCGTATTACGCTACAGTAAGCATTTGGCCACGGAGGGTGGCAGAATGGTGACATTGAAGCAGATGATGTCCGGGGATTTTGTAGCCGAGACGCTGACTTTGGGGGTAAGGCAATTTCTGCCCCCGCCCAAATTCACTTAGGACAAATTTACGTATATAAAGTATGCTTTATGCCGATCTTGCCCCCCCCCCCAAATTTACCTTGCCCCGCCCCCCAAACGTATCTTAAGTTGGCGCCTCCATGTGTCATCTGACCTAGTTCAGTCCTCTCGACGTACATATAGGAATGGAACCTAAAAATACACTTACTTCGTGAAAGCAAAACTGAATATTGAGCATTTGAGAAATTTCCGAAAACAGTAACTTCTCTCTATGTATGGATACACTGAGTTTGACTCTCATCTTCAAACTTCCGACCTTGACAATTGTACAGGGATATTTTATAGTCGTAGCTGCATAAACAACTCTCAAGGATAACAATAAAATAAACCATGAAATTTGATGGTGGTCGTCAAATTAACAAAAAAACTGTCTTTTGTTACTTTGCTGAGTGCCAGAGAAATAACAATAAGGTGTGTCATTGCGGGTGTTAATTGAAGGTCTAGCAATGCGGCATGTGCAAGATTACGTTCGTCATGGGACATTATAAGTTGAATCGTATTTTCTGTAATAGTGATCATGAAGACGAAAGTTCTATGAGAAGTTCACTTATAGGACAAGGGTTGTGGAATTACGCGTTAAAAGAAGGTTTCATACACGACACGTAAACTACGCGTTATACGCGTAAAATTCTTATGAAACGTAAAGTACGTAAAAAACTAGAATCAAATGTAAAAATTAAAAGAAAACATGGTTCTTGCCCTGGTGATTGTTATGTATGGCAGTTGGCAGTGATAGAAAACAAAAAGGCTTTAAAATTTTTTTCTTCCGAATTTGTGTCCTCATATGTATGAATTTTACAAGCTGGCATATTCACATTTATATCATCATTAGCCTGCATAATAGGCTAATTGGAAGCTGTTCCTAAAACTTTGAAATCCAGTCCAAATAAATTGTAGTTAATCACTACTAGAGCAAGACGTGTGTATCAATAGCTTTCTCAGTTTTTAATACGTGAAAGAACAGCTCTATTTTTAAAAAGTCTGTTAGGGATAGTGAGGGCGTGAGGTGGCTGTACAAACATTCTTCAGAAAGTAATGATTTTGTGCTGAAATATGTAAGAAAATTAAAGTTAAAATATAATATAATTAAAGTTGTTTTTATATTATGTACTTATTTACGAAAGATAGTTTTTTGCATCATTCATATGTAGGGTTCTCATGATACAAAGTCGTATGTAATTTGCGAATAAGAAAGAATATAACAGTAAGGCTTTCTCTTAAAGGTATAAAACGTGCAGGTGTGGTCAGCATCACACTCCAACTACCTTGAACCACCAGATAGCTACGTCATTAGAGATTGGATGATACTGTAATCGAACCCGGGTCTTCCGTGCGGCAGCCAGACGCCTTAGAGATCAAACCACCGCTGTTCCATTTGCGAATAAGTAAAGCCTAGAAGAGACACCACCGCCAGTCTTAATGGCTTAGTGGTTATCGCAACGCGCTACGCGGGGCCTCCCCGATGGCGCAGTGGTAGCGTCGTCGCCTTGTAATCAAGGGGTCCCGAGTTCGATACCCGCTGGAGGCACATAGTGCTTCGGATTCCACTTTAAGCTGTAGGTCCAGTCACGATTAGCCTTACTGTGCATAAAGTGGACTTAAAACACCAAATCAACCAATCACAGCAACGCGTTACGTAACCTATCTGTGTAAGATATGGGATAGTACAAACAATTTATTCTCTCCGAAAATCGAAACCATATCAATCAGTTGTAGTGCACAGCATATGTTGAACGTCGGCCGCTGAATAAATATATTATTATTATTATTATTACATATAATATATAAAATTGTAGGACCAGAACCAATTTGTCTCAGAGTAGCACACTAATGCCAGGTACTGGTCATTGAAGCATCTCGTATAGCTATTAGTTAAGGTCGAAGTTTATAGTATCTTATTCATTACGTATACTACATGCATACGTATTACTAAATTGTATTCTATATGTTTAAATTTGTATAGTATTTATCACGAACTGAAATATACCACAAGGATTGAACTTCATTTGTTAAATTCTTTGTCCAAATATTTTGCCATATTACTACACTCTGTCCCAGCAGGCGAATGAAAACAAGTCTCTGCGCAAGTAGTGACGCGAGACGGCTCCACGAATGAACACGTGAGAGGAACGGGATTGCTTGGAGGGGGAAGCGACTGCAGTTCCCAGCCTTCCCAGCAGCGTGTTCTGCTTCCCTCTGCCCACTCAATTCCCCCCCTCCTCCTCTGTCACTATGTGCGGCCTTAATCCGGAGATATGGGACAGGAAATATGTTCCACTCCCTATTGGGAGTTGTCCTACCATCGTCAGTTGTGTATTTAGGTCAAGTTTGCGTTGATAAAGGTCGTTGACTTCCCGTTCCCAGCTCATAAACACATTCTACTGTACTGGCAACACTGACCATGGCGTGATGTTAACGGGTTGTAATTGTGCTCCGCCTTTGGATAAACTTTTCTGTGTTTATTAATAATGTGGAACTGAAGATTATAGTGATTTCTTTCACGTAAGTACTCTGTTTATGTAATTGTGAAGTTGGACAGTGGAAGAATGAATTGTATGAATCGAATTAGTTAATTTAAAGTTGAACTGCGTAATGTAAACAAACCGAGTCACAGAATAGAACCGAGTCTCATGCTTGGCAAGATTGCCAGCTCTTATATTGGAACTATATGGCGGAGCACAGTCATGCAATCGTTCGATTATTTTTCTCGATTATTTTTTGCCTGATTTTTTTCTTCTTCGATTATATTTTCAATTATTAACAGACATTAAACTGAACTTGTTTTTATTGTTTTCTTGGTAGTAGTGTATATTAGTACAAACATGGGACTTTGTGAGAAATGTTCTAAGCCAATTACTCGGCAAGATCAAAATTTAAAAGTGAAGTGTGGATCTTGTGCTGGTGTTTTCCATGGAGCATGCGCTGACTTTACTGAAAAGGATATCGAATTCTTACATGATTCAAACCAAATTTGGCGCTGCAAACGGTATGATAAAGCTCGAAGATCAAGTTTAACAACTGAAACACCGGTTTCGTTGTCAAATGATTGTCCAACTATGCAGGAAGTGTATCATTTATTGTTAGCAATTCAGAAAGAAATAGAAACATTAAAGCTATCTCAAAAAACTATTGAAGAAGATCTTGGAAAATCGTTGAATCTTGCTCATGAGAAACTAGATGAGAATACTAAGCTTTTGAAGAGTCATGGAGAATCTTTGCAAAAGTGTTATGATACAATTGACAATATAAAGTCTGAGAACTTAAGATTGCGAAAGCAAGTACAATCTTTGGAATTGCAGATTGATGAATTAGATCAGTATGAACGAAGGGACACATTGGAACTTCATGGTATTCCTTGTCAGGCTAATGAGAATACAATGCAAATAGTGAAGGATGTTGGTCGAGCATTGGATTATCAAATAGACACGAACATGATCAGCTGCTGTCACAGACTCAAGTCTCTCTCACCTCAACAACCACCAGGAAACATCGTGAAATTTGTTAAACGCGTAGATAGGGATAATTTGCTGCGAAAAAAGAAAACTAAAAATACATTACGGAATTGTGATTTGGGTTATAGTACTGGTAGTTTGATTTATATTAACCAAAATTTAACAAAACGTCGTAAACAAATATTTAATGAAGCCAGGAAAGTAAAGAGAGATAAGAACTTTGCTTATGTTTGGATTGACATGACGGGGACTATTAAGCTTAGAAAGACCCCTAATGACCCCCAGGTGTACATTTTAAACAGTGTGGATGATGTGCATGCCCTAATTAGCAATGCCGCCAATGGAGAACAATAACTTATTATGCTATTATCAAAATGTAAGGGGCATGAATACCAAATTAACTGAGTTGCACTTGGGTGTCTTAGCAACTGATTATGATATCATTGTTCTTACGGAAACTTGGCTGACAAGTGATGTTCAAAATTCAGAACTATTAGACAATAGGTATCAGATATTTAGACAAGATCGAACAAAAAGTAGAGGGGGAGGTGTGTTGGTCGCCGTCAGGGAAACTATTTGTGTAAAATGTATTGAGATGTCAGTTGATTGTATAGAAATTGTATTTTTGCGTATAAGTGGTGACGTCAAAAGTTATTTATTTATATCATTGTATATTCCTCCTGATACTAAATTGGATAAATATTTAAACCTATATTCTTTGTTAGAAGAAGTGTATCTCTCTTATAATGGTAATATATTTATTATTGGAGATTTTAATATCCCAACAATATTGGATTCACATACTGATCTTACGCGGTGTGGAAATGTCGCAAATGCACTTAACGATTTTATGAATTTATTGGATTTAAGTAGTATTAATGACATAAAAAATAATAACAATAAAACTTTGGATCTAGTGTTAACCAATGTTAAAGACCGTTTTAAAAAGTACGTTTCCGCTCCTACCAGTTGACGGTCACCACCCTCCCCTTATATTTAATTTACCTTTTAATTTAAAGGGCTCTCGAAATAAATTGTACTCAGCT
This sequence comes from Lepisma saccharinum, assembly GCF_977018435.1. Taxonomy (NCBI): domain Eukaryota; kingdom Metazoa; phylum Arthropoda; class Insecta; order Zygentoma; family Lepismatidae; genus Lepisma; species Lepisma saccharinum. The sequence continues at coordinate 28,348,415 of NC_139238.1, forward strand.
ATGGGTTTTAACTTTAAGCAAGCTAATTTTTTGAAGTTGTATCAGGATCTTGCTGGTGGTAGTTGGGAAGAATTGCTTCAATGTAAACACCCAAATAATGCTGTTGATAAGTTTTATCAGACCTTTTATGATATACTTAATAAACATGTTCCAAAGAAAAGAATTCATAAAACAAACTCGTATCCTTGTTGGTTTAATGGTGAAATAATAAGAATATTGAAACGCAAGGAATTACATAGGCGTAAAAGACATATTTCTAATTATCATAATGAATGGTTTATTCAGTTACGAAGAGAATCTAAGAAGTTAATAAAATTAGCCTACAAAAACTATGTAAACAATGTGCAAAATGAAATTCGAAATGATTCAAAACAATTCTGGCAATATATCAGAAATAAGAAGCAACCTCAATTAAAACCGTCTAGTATGACATATCAACAGGCTACACTAACGTCTAATCAGGATATTGCAGATGGATTTGCAAGGTTCTTTAGCAGTGTTTATGATAAGGTAACTCCAACTTATTATATTCCTAGAGGCGAAACTTTGGGTGTTTCTCACTGTTTAAATATAAATACTATAACTTCAAGGGATTATATGAAAGCATTGAAAAAACTGAAATCTAAGAAATCAATTGGTCCAGATGAAATACCCTCATATATTTATAAAGGTTGTGCCGACCCTCTTCGACTTCCACTATGTTTTATCTATAATCTAATTTTATCGACACAAACCTTTCCTGATGAATGGAAAATTAGTAAAATTACGCCTATTTTTAAGAAAGGAAATATTAATAACATTGAAAATTATAGACCTATTGCGCTAATCTCAACCCCAGCGAAGATATTTGAACAGATCCTGTATAGTAAAATTTTATTTCATGTTCAGCCTTATATCTCTGATGTTCAACATGGTTTTTATCCAAAAAGATCCACTTTCACTAATTTAATGTATTTTACTCAATATATTTCGGATTCTTTTAATGAGAACATTCGGGTAGACGTTATATACACTGATTTTATTAAAGCGTTTGATAAGATTGATCATACGTTATTATTAAATAAACTTTCTTCATTTGGTTTATCTGATGTTTTATTAAAAATAATTATCTCTTATTTGAAAAACAGAAAATACAAAGTGGTTTATAACTATGCTACATCGACAGTATATACAGCATATTCAGGTGTCCCTCAGGGATCAAATCTTGGTCCCCTTCTTTTTGCGTTATATATAAATGATCTTCCATCTGTTATAAAGTTTTCACGCTGCTTATTGTATGCAGATGATTTAAAGATTTTTAAAGGCATTATACTTCCAGAAGATGCTATCTTATTACAAAAAGATATAGATGCTTGTTATCAATGGAGCGTTCAGAATAAATTATATTTTAATATTAGTAAATGCTCAACAATAACGTTTACAAATAAAACAAAAGTCGTACTTCCTAATTATATTCTTAATGGAAGTGTACTTACACGCGTAGATGTAATTAATGATTTAGGATTAATATTGGATAAGAATTTAAACTATAAACATCATTATTCTTACATCTGCTCGGATTCATATAAACGTCTTGGATTCATAATTAGGTCAACTAAAGATTTTAAGAATACGCAAGTTTTAATGAACCTATATAATGCAATCGTTCGTTCAAGACTTGAATACTTAAGTGAAATTTGGGATCCATTTTATCAAGTACATTCAGATAATATTGAACGAATTCAGTTTAAATTTTTACGATATTTGTATTTTAAAAAGTATAATCGTTCAGCAGTATTAAATAGAATTTCTTATAATTTTTTACTTGTAGATTTTCAGGTGCCACCTTTGAAATCTAGAAGATTAATAGCTCAATATTTTATGCTTTATAAGATTATGAATTACTTAATAGATTCTCCTGAAGTGTTGCAATATTTTAAACTTAATGTTAAGCCAATAAATTTTAGATGTTTGCTTCCTTTTTTTACTGATAAATCGAGAAACAATATACATAAATCTTCAGTTGTTATCAGACTATGCACAAATTATAACAACCTTGTTCAAAAGGGAATTAAAGTAGACTTCGCGCTTCCTTTTATAACGTATAGCTCAATAATAAAAAGACATATATTGTCATTGCCTAATCATTTAAATTCACAGTAAATTTGATTGAAGCTGTGTTTATATTATATTATTTTTATTGATATTATGTATTTAAAGTCATACCTTATTTATTATTATATGGATTTGATATTTGTACAAATTGTATAATTAATCTTAGTGTTCATCGTCTATTGTGCGATGCATAATATGTTTGTATCTGAAAGTATTTAGCAGTACTCTGTTGTGATTGTACTATATTGTGTTTGTATTTTGTTCTGTTACTTTGTGTAACATACCTACTGCCATTTTTATCTTTTTGTCTTTTTTTGTCTTTTGCTTTGTATTTTGTAATATTGTAATTCTGTTGTTTTGTAGTTTTGTATTTTTGTAATTTTTAAAATGTATATTTAATCTTTATTGTAAATATTTTTAATATGATTCTTTGTAATTGGAACTATTGGTTCTGTTAAGGATCTTTTGCTAAATAAATAAATAAATAAATAAATAAATTGGTGTTAAAATATAAGCATAGTTCTTTGGTATATCTTTCGTGTTTATGGTCACGTGTTCATGGTCAAGGTCAAGGGAATTGTGTCCAGTATCGATCGAAGCACTTTCGCTGTAGCTATCTGGCTGTTGTGTACTTCTACAGATCTTTGAATAACGTAGTGTGGAAAACGACCCAAGAAACTAGTTCCCGAGACGGATGAGAACATAGATGGCAGTGCGATCAGTACGGCTGCTAATTTTCTTAAGAAAGTAATGGAGCTTAGTTAGTTTTTTGAATATATTGTGTAGATTTGTTTATCTTGTAAGGCGTTACGTGAATTGATGGAAACAGTTATATTTGTGGAGTGATTTGCAGTCACGAAATCGCATTAATTTGGAAAGAAAAGTAAAATAAAATTAATAAATAGCATGCGTAACACAAGAAGAAAGATCGCAATGTGATTCCGGACGTCAGTTGTTGGATTGTGTACTAGAGTTTATTTTTCTATGCTATTACAATATAAATAGTATCCTGAGAGATATTTCATACCGAGGCGACAAACCACAAGTGTCGCTTGGAAGCGAGCAGTCCGTAATCAATGCAGCCTTTCGAACCGTAGGGACACAAGCTCTGACTGCACCGTTTCCTCAAGGAGATTTTAGACTAAAGTGACACGCGACAATCGATACGAGGATTTCACACCAGAGCGACACCGGTCCTTCTGTTCAAAGCAACTTTCATACTGAAGCGACACGCGACACATGTCGCTTGGAAACGAGCCAATCAAGAGCAACATTTCACATCGTAGCGGCATGACGGGCAGCACAGGCCAGCGTTCGGTTGGTGAAATCCTCAAGCGATAAGTGTCGGGTGCCGGATTGGTGTGCAATCTCCCTAAAGCAAGACACTCATTGCATCGTGCATGCGCGAACAACAAACCACGGTAACATGGAAATTGCCCAGTTTGAGCGACGCACAAGCGACAAAGCGACATGTGTGGCTTATCGTGTCGGCTAGATCTGTTGTTGTAACGTGCGGTTTATCGTGTCGCCTAGATCTGTTGTTCGCAAAATTAGCAGCAAACGCTTGCTAATAGACTGAAGGCACCATGTCGCTTGTCAGTGAGTTGAGAACTCCCCCTGTGGCGCGTCGATTCGGTCTGAGCACCCTTCCTTTAAGGAGCTTTCCGACCTAAGTAACAAGTAGCACGCGAATACGCCATATGAACGTGTCGTTTGCTGTTTGGACCCTCATGCGCAAGGAATGCTATTTTACAGTCTTGAAGTTTCTGTGTCACTAGTCAGTCACATCAGTGTGAACATCCCGTGTCGCTTGTCCCATTGGTTTGAAAGTTTCCTTACACTCATGTCTATGGCACTAAGGATGTTTTGTGGGTTTCCCCCTTGTCGTTTCATGCAATCATTATCATCATTGCCGCGATTAGTTTCAAGTGGAAGAAAAGATTCAGTAAATATCAAAAATACAAATGCTTCAGTGTGTATATCTTTAAAATAAATGATGATGATGATAATAATAATGAACCTAATTCATACACAAAAATTTAGTTAACAATAGCATTCCACGTTTTTTCTCCTGTATTATTAATGAAAGTATGACGGTAACAGGACGTGGTCGACAGTCTAGAATGCTCGTTATCTTCGCGACCACTGTACCAAATATCATAGCAATTATCACATTCATAGAAATGTAAAAGAATCAGACGTTGCAGCGAAAACTCCATTTACTTCCATTATAAGCAGACGAATGCCATGCAGCTGTACCGACACCAGCGCCTCTAGCGGTATCATATTCGAGTGGAACCAGCCAGAGAGCCCAGAACAGTGCCGTTTTCCCGTGTTAACAAAGCAGGTGTGTGTCTGCACTGCTGTGTGATAATGATAAGCAACTCTGAATAACTGACCTTACCACGCTCAATAGGTACCTATCTCAATCGTATGCAAATGTTCTTTGACAGCCACAAAAGAAACTTTTGCAAACTACGTTATCGGGGAGGCCTTTAGCAACCCTACAATAATACGAGGGGAAGTCCAAAATTATTCACACTATCGCCATAACTTTCTTCATTTGGCCGCACTGCCTTCAGCGCTTTCGTGCTAGAAGGTGGTACTCTTATAGTTACGTGACCCAGGTTTGATCTGAATCGCTCCGTTTTCCTTTATTTTGTTACAGGGTAAACATGGCCGCTCTGCTGGCAGTGTGCACCAAGGGAAAACGGAGATCAATGATCCGTTTCTCTGGTCTGAAGTTGTGTCAGGAACTGAAATTCATCGCAGGTTTTCAGTACAATATGGGGACAGCGCTCTACCGCGTAGAAATGTGTATGGGTGGATCGAGAAGCATAAAAATGACCGGACAAGCGTGAAGCACGAATCGGAAGCAGAACGCCCATCAACCTCTACCATTGACGAAAAGATTCAACAAGCTCGAGAGATGATTCTGACGAACCGTAATGTGACCATCGATGACGTGGCATAAGTCAGCGATGAATTTGAGCTTCTGACACACTTTCACACCAGATAAATCGGATCACTGATCTCTGTTCTTCCTTGTTCCATCTGCCATCGAAGCGGCAATGTTTACTCTGTAACAAAGGAGAGAATAATGGAGCGATTAAGATCAAACCTCGGCCACATAACGACAAGAGTACCGCCATTTAGCACAATAGCGCTGAAGGCAGTGCGGCCAACCTAAATAAAGTTATGGCGATAGTGTGGATAATTTTTGACTTCGCCTCGTAATTATAACAGACAAATTATTGGATGGGTTCGAGCCTGAAGGGTTCCTATAAATAGGCGTAATTGAAATACAGTCATTGTTGCGTGATTTCACGAAAACAGTGCTAAAAACAAGAAAAGTGCTTCATACCAAGAACTCCGCCATCGAACAAGTTCCCAAAGTAGAATCTTCCACCGGATGGTCGAACCTTGACTTGAAACCTCCTCAGGTTCATATAAGTTGTGTTCTTCTTCATCTTTGGCCTCCCTTCAAGGGTCCACCTGACCTTCGAATCAACTGAAACAGGAAAAGATGGAATTGCGGTCAGTTTATGGAAGTTCCAAGAAACACTCATCGATACACATTTTGATAGGGTCATAACTTCATGTGCGAATGTTGCATTTTAACATAAATTCTTGCATACGTGAAACAAATGTGGATCATTCTCAACTTTACCCACCTTTCTCGTGGCATTACCCTATACTTAAAGTTTAAGTCCATGTTATACACATAATCGGCACTGGGCATATAGTTTAAATGGGATCCAAACACTATGTGTCAACACAGGGTATAGAACCGCCTGGAAGGTCAATATACGAGGGTTAAGTAATAAGTCATGGCAACTATTTTTTATCTCGCAAACAGGCGCAACATGAAAAATCTAAGATATACATTTGAAAGTGTATGGAATATACTTTCGAGAAAAGCCACCAGATGGTGTATGTAAACAACGGTGGGGTAGTAAACACGCACCCAATTTCAATCGGTGAGTGACAGCGTTCGAAAATGGAAGTCATGAAGCAGGAGCAACATTCGTACGTTAAAATAGCACGTACGACAGAAATGCACGGGATTGCCATACAGAGCGCTACGTGAAACCCTGGGTGTGCATGCCATGCCCTACCAAACAGTGGAGAGGTGGGCGGATGCCTTCATACGGGGCAATGTGTCAACTGCCAAAATAAAACCCTACTGTCCAATGTCATGTGTTCTGCCTCTTCCCTACGAGAATCTCCTGCATCCAGACTTCATCTGGTGGCTTATTTCGAAATACATTCCATACACTTTCAAACGTATATCTTAGATTTTTCATGTTGTCGCCTGTTCAACAAAAAAATAGTTGCCATGACTTATGACTTAACCCACGTAGTACATTTAAATTATTGTTTTATTGATTGATTGATTTGGTTTATTTTGCTTCTCATTTCTGCCACTTTTGGCTAATCGCGACGATGAGGATGAGGGATGATATGATGAAATTCCTCAAGGAACATGGAGACACATAGTGGTTCGGATCCCACTTTAAACTGTAGGTCCAGTCCCGATTAGCCTTACTGTGCAAAAATGGACTTAAAACACCAAACATCAAGGAACATACAAAGAATACACATAACACAAATGCCCAGGCCGGAATTCGAACCCGGAACCCCTGGCGTCGTAGCGAGGTGTGCGAACCACTCCACCACGAAGGCCGGCAAAATATGTTTGAATGTCTGTTTTCGATACTGTAGGTAAAAATATACAGGGTGAGTGGGTAATAACTTGCACAAATTACCAAATACACATCACTAAAACGTATAGATAGAATGGAATGGTGATATTTTGAAAATGCTTAGACCCCCACACTAGAGGGGTACCGAGAGAGTACCTGAAAAATTTCAAATGTTAAGGATTGTAATAGAAATTCGTAGCAAAACGATTACAGTTTGCTTTGGAAGGACGCTCAAAAATTTTCACACTGCTTCATTGTGTCTACAACAGCATGAGCCGACCGCTGTAACGTTGTCGTTAGCTACGAAGTCACGGGTTCAATTTCTGCCAATTTGGCACTCATCTTCATCTTCAAGATTAGCCAAAAGTGGCAGAAAAGCGAGATAAAGTAAACAAAATCTATGAATCAAGTGCAGGCGCTTGGAACAAAATTGTAATCGTTTTACTACGAATTTCTATTACAATCAACGATTTTCAAGATGGCGCCTTGTTGATAAAAACTGTCTCTGCTTTCTTGTAGTTTCAGCGTCGCCTTTCTGCCACATTTGGCTAATCGCGACTATCAAGATGAGTGACAGTATGATTAAATTGGTGAAGGACACTCACAAAGAGCATCCATGCCCAGGCTGAGATTCGAACCTGTGACCCTTGGCGTCGTGGCACGCTGTGATAACGACTCTGCCACGAAGGTTGGCAACAAGAAGGAAGAGTGTACTTGAAATGTTATCAACACATTAAATGTTCAATATATTTAGATTTAAAAAAATACAGCAGATTTCTGTAGTCAAACTGTGAAATTTTCCACGTTCCATTCCCCTGAATATTTCAAACAAAATACTTACAGACACTAAGATTGCAAGGTCCCGTGCCGTATATTGGCAGGAAGATAATTCTCCCTGTGCAGTCATAGCTGCCCACCATCGTGTAATCAGGAACAAATATGTCGAACTCCATGAAATACCTCCTCGGATCCACACTGAAATAATTGAAGCACTTAAACGTCTTGGCACTAACCTTTCTCTGCATAAAAATATGAAAACATTTCAAAGTCACAACGAAAATTAATCTAAATTCACTGGTAAAAGAGCTAGAGCGGACCTGTCTGCCAAAGCCAATGGGGTAAGAAGTTCGAAACGTTATTAAGAGTTGTAGGACTGGACCTACAGTTTAAAGTAGGATCCGAACAACTATGTGCCTCCACCGGGTATCGAACCTGGTACCCCTTGATTGCAAGGCTATGACGTTACAACTGCGCAATAGGGGAGGTCCGAAATGTTATTACGACGTCATCATGCTTGTCGCATCATTTCATTCGCCAGTCTCTCTCATTGTTAGCATTAAACCCAGAGATACTAAAGCTACGTAAAACAACAAAATTTGAATCTATACCAACGGTTTGCGTGTGTGTGTGTTAGCGCGTAGGTGTATAAACGAGAACTTTGTTAACACACCAACAATCCGAGGATTTCTCTAAGAGGGCTCAGAGCGTAGGTTAGACGCTTGCAGTGCTATACACACACAAATATAGTTAGTTGGGTGTGTGCACCTGTGTGTAAATCTACATGAAAAACTAAATATGCTGACCAAGACAGTAATTTATTTTATTAAAAACATAAACTAAACGTAACGTTTCAACCTTCTAGCAAGGTCTTCTTCAGACTCTGTATCAAGTACAAATGTAAAAAAGATACAAATACACAAACATTACTCCCTCCAGACTATTAGAAAGTTGTACTGGAACTTTCTAGCAGCTGGCTTTCCCTTGTCAACTGTAATTTCACCTAAAAGGCTAAACATATTTACTTCCATATAGAATGTGGTTGGGCTTTATATCTCACGCTCTTTTTCCTTCATTTTTCTTCCTTCTCCTCTCCTCTTTCTCTCTTGATCTTTCCACTCTTTCTAACACCTTCTTCCATTCTTTGTTTAATTTCAGTCCGCCATTCCAGTTCATTGTGTCTTCTTCACCTTTCTTCTCTATTTCCTTGGCCTCCTTCCATTTTCTCACTAGTATTCTCTTCTCCCTTCCTAGTTGCTTAGCCTCATCCCACTCTATGTCATGTCCTGTTTCTCTCGTGTGTTTAAATATTACATTTGTACTTGATACAGAGTCTGAAGAAGACCTTGCTAGAAGGTTGAAACGTTACGTTTAGTTTATGTTTTTAATCAAATAAATTACTGCCTTGGTCAGCATATTTAGTTTTTCATATCATGGAAACAAGGTTTAATGGTGTTGTAAATCTACACACAGGACCACGAAAAGTAGCCCCAGACTGACACAATGAGCAACTGGATAATGTATAAATACTACTTATTATTACGATAATAGTTTATTATAATTAAAATACTCACTTGTCATCAGAAGTGCTAGAAATGGCCCTCGTTTAAATTAACAATAAACACTGCCATGGGATAATGTGGAGCCGGGCTACTTATTCGTGGCCCACCCTGTATGTACTTACCGAGCAGACAGTACCGTCAATTTGTCGAAGCCGTAATGCCTGGTGTCAGTGAAGTGAGCGGTCAGTCCCAGCAACCCGACCCCTTGGTCCAGACTCATCGCTGTCACTCGGAGGGGGTTGAGATAGGGGAGTTTGAACTGCGGAAGCTCTGCAAAACGATAGATGTTACATATATAGAACTTATTCAACAAAAGCAAACCAAGTAACCCAGGAAAACATGTTAATTCAAACTTAGAGTGCTTGCAAACGTGCCGATATCTTGTCGGAGTCGATGTCGGCAATGGCACCGACACAGACATGGATTTTGTACACGCACCGATAATATCGGAGTCCTCGCCGGTACCTTGAAGGGGGCGAAGGAGATGATGGACGAAGTCTGAAAGTGGGGTGTAGTGTGTGATCCTTCCACTTAGTATACCCAATTGTCAACCTATCTTCCCCATGGTACACCCTGGACTGCATTTGGCAGACTAACGAGGCTCTGACGTCTGGGCCTACGCCAGTATAATCTTCGTAGGACTGTGTGTGTGTGTTGTCTTGTGTTTTGTTCTTGTTTGTGTTGAGTGCCCCTTTACAGCCTCAGCCTTTAACCTGTCAGAATATTTTAATACAGTAAAACCTCGTTAATCCGTACCCCGGATAAGCACAAGGCAAAAGGAAAAAAAAGCAGAATGCAAGGTTTTAAATGTGGCTATAAGTATAAGGTAAAAAAAGGCAAAGTGCTCCCCTGTGCTTAGCACCACGCCATGAAGGCGTATAGGGGGTGTGGGGGTAATGCCCCACACTTTCTTGATCCGGTCGTGAGTGGGGGTGATGTGATCAGCATCACGCCCCTGACCGCCTTTACCCCCAGAGCTTCCCCCAGGTACCCATGTCATTCGACGCTGGGTGGGCGCCGGGGCCGCTTCCAACGTTAGAAAAGTTCCCGGATTTGAAGCGGCCGGGGATCGAACCCGGGACCTTGAGCATGGTAGTCAGACGCGTTACCGACTGAGCCACCGCGGCCACAAGTGGCTATAAGTCAACAAAAGAACTTCCCAAAAAAAAAAGCAGTCAACTACTGATGAAATTCTGTTTCCCACTACTGTTCTTTTAGTTGATTTCAGTTTATCCGGACTATCGTTAAACCGGTAAACTTATCCCACCCATTAGTCCGGATTAACGAGGTTTTACTGTATCTTAGTTATGTAACATTACAGTTATATTATTTTAGTTGTGGTAAAGGGCTGGACCCCGTATAATGTGTCGGGTGCAAAAAGAGCCTAAGTGCTGACTCACCCAAAATGTTAAATTCAAACTCAAATTCAAAGAAAGTCTGAAAGCGAAGATGGCTCCTGCCTGGAATAAAAAGTTTTGTGTTTGTTGCATCTTTGACATACAAGCACGACAGAAATAAAAGACCTTACAGGAAGCATCCCAGAATGTGAAATCATTAAAATAGTCGCAGCATGATCTCTCCGGAAGGTAGCTCTTATACCCTTCCAACTTGCTATTTTCATTCCATTGGATGCTTTTTGCTTTTCCATGCGACCTGTGCTTTAATAACACAACTTCTTCCTTGACACAGCTGAAATTTATGACTTGAAGTTTTGTCTTTTTTCATAGCGAGCGGCGGTCGGTTCGGTCCGACTGCCGATTTGTCGACGGGAGCTCCGGCTGCATACCGACCTGTCGGTGGTCGTTCCGGAGAATATATCGTGCCGGGCCATGTGTGCAGGTGTGCCATTAACCCCCATTGATTTCATTTGCTGACGACATCGATTTCGGAGACGACATAGAATTTATCGGTGCGTGTGCAAAGGCTTATATAGGCGGAACCATCAAGTACAGAAATATTTTGATAAAAATTAGAAATGTTGTTATTGTAAATCGCAAGACAACGAGTGTATTGGGAAGCATAGGCCTAAGTACTGGGTGTCCCACTGCAAATTGTCCATTATTATACAGGGTGTGCACATAGCAGTTTCGACATTTTTTTTTATTTCTCGTAGCGACGGGGTGTGAGAACAAATGTTCCATTAAATGAAAGAAGAACTGTAAAAGATTTTTTCTCAACATACGTGGGAACTGGTACTTTCCCTAACTGCCGAGAAATGGCGACTCCACAGCAGAAAGCTTTCTCCCGACTGCACCCCATATGATTTCTTCCTTTGGGAATTTGTGAAAGACCATGTTTACGTACCGCCATTACCGGCCGATCTGCCTGAACCGGATTGTTTCAGCCATTTGGTGCATCACATCAGACATGCTGATTCAAGTATGGCAGGATATGGATTTCCGACTGATGTATGCCGTGTCACCAAGGGATCGCACATTGAACACGTACGTTGCACAAACTTGAACAATACTTCTTTAATCCAATGTAATATTTGTTCGCATACCCCGTCGCTACGGGAAATAAAAGAATGTTGAGAGTGCTATGTTATTTTATGTACACCCTGTATTATGAAAATATATGCAAAACATAATGTGAATTCGATTATACAAGATATAACACTGCTGTATGTTAGTGCATAGAGGTTTTTTTTACGTTCTCGTTCAGCATATGTCCTGTATTGACAAAGACGAAATATGGCAATCCTAGTAATAACACTATTTTAATTTTTCGATAAGATAATTACAATATATACAAACTAAGAAAAAGTAATAAAAAGCTGCTTACCTTTCTGAGACAGAGATTTTAACACTCCTTTCAATGATGATCTGGCACAATTATTAAGTTCTGGATCATTGACGTCACAGATGCGGATAAATTCAGCTGAAACCACAATTATTTAATTAGCACCGTTCAGCTTAGTATACCCAGAAAATGTCGACGACTAAAGAATTATTGGTATGGAAAATAAGTTGAAATTTAAATCAACAACCGGTCTAAAAATTTGATTATTTTAAAATTTCCACTGACAATTCAGTTTCTTAAGCTGTCGTACACGATCAAATTTGCCATTGAACGAGAGCATTCAGGACTCAACAAAATCGACAATTGAAAGTCGTTGAACAGGTTTCTTATTGGAAATCTTGAAAGGTCGGAAATTGCACCCGTTCACAATCAAAGAAAAATTTGACAAGTTCAAATATTGCCAAAATTTTACCGTATCATAGTTCAAACGTAATCTGAGACACCTGAAAAACAATGCGAACACAATGACATAATAATTTCATAAACTCGGGTTTCCACAGATAATACGTAGCAGTATTTTTCATTTTGTTTATCTGAACAACAGTTTAAGATCAACACGAACTATTACATTTTAGGGTTGGTTATCGAATATACAGGGTGGGCATAAAGTCGCTTTCCCCAATAAATGAAGAAATCAAATACTTGGGGAAAGCGACTTTGTGCCCACCCTATATATTATTATCACATCACTCACTGCTGTGAAAATATACATCACTTTCTTTGTTGCATAAAAAATACAGACGAGAATGTTGGCTAACAACGATGGTGGACAGATAAAGCCCTAATAGATAATTTTAAAAAAAATGAACTAGTGAATTAATTGTAGAAATATTGGACGTGGTGTTGTATCTGGCCATTGTTGGGCTCACCACTAAGTGACAATAAACTATTAATAGTAGTATCATTATCATCATCATCGCCATGTGCATCGTTTTGGTACTATAAAATCTTTATTCAATTAAATTAAATTATTGTGGGTAGTAGAAAGGATATACGTTAAGCTTATACAGGGTGTCCTGCTTAGAGCTATATAAAAAAAGAAACGGTCCCAAAATCTGTTTGACCAATAATTTATTCGGAATGAAGGTGTACGCACAATACCTTGCCATTACACATCACAATATAAGAGACACTGGCTCTGTCGCCGTCACTAACAACACTAGGGTCACGGACTTCAATTCGACAAATGATAACGCACAGAACACCTTCTGTTGTGGAGCCCACTCCGCCATGTTTGTTTACTGTGCCCATGCGCATGCGCGCGACACAGTTTCGTGTTTTTCGTAAATGGCAACAGATGGCAGTTTTGTATTTTTTTTAAAAAAAAAATGAAACTATTTGAAAGCTATACGCGGTGTCGGTCATTCTCTTTACTTTGGCAGCATATTTTACAGGCTAACTAGGAACTGGCGCCTGTACGCAGCCATTGTAATCCTCTGTGTGAGGTTGTTTTGTGTCGTCCACATGTGTTTATCGCCATTCATCCCCAACGTCGAGATTAGTCAAAAGTGGCGGAAAAGTGACGTAAAATAAATTAAATCAAAATCAAATTTAAGCCTATATTAAATAGAACGAAATAAATTATTTATGACTGCTTTGAAAGGAAATAATTTCGAATGACTAGTTGTAAAACGAGTGAGTTACTTCTGGACTGGGCCCATAGTTAGAAATGTACAACGAAGTGCAATAATATTATTATTCCGTCCGTATGTATTTTGGGAAGGTTGAATCTCCAAAACCCAATATCGCAGCACGCCTTTATCTCTTCTCAAGTGCTTTATTCAAGCGTCATCCCTGATTCGTTCTTGCCGACCTCCGTGGCATAGTGGTTAGCATACGGTGCCGGGTTCAAATCCCCGGCATGTAATGTTCTTTGCGAGTGTCACCAATTCATCATGTTCATCATATCATCACTCATCCTCATTTTCGCGAATAGGCAAAAGCGGTAGAAAAGCGAGGTCACGTAAACCAAATCAATCAATCGTCCTTTCCTTCGCAAAAGATAGAATGCCGGCCTCCGTTAGCACATAGCGCTACAACGCCAGGAGTTCCGGGTTCGAATCCCTGCCTAGTCTTCAGGCACTCGCACTTATTTCTATCACATGAGTACTCGCGCGTTGTATTTTTGCAACACTCACTATTGTCAGTCATACAATTGTAATTTTTCAATAACGTAGTTTCTTTATTTCCTTAATATTTATTATTGCTTTTAACACTAATTCTATCAATCATGAATACTATAGGTATAGGTGCAGTATGTCTCCACATTGGAAGAATATATGTAGGTGTGATGTACGTTTCAAGTTCTTTATTTGTGTATCTTTTCTTCACTTTACTTTCTTGTTAACCACGTTAGGTTAGGTTAGGTAAAGAAAACAGACAAAAAATATGTGTATGTTTCCTTTACCTAACGTAACGTAACCTAACCTAACCTAACCTACCGTGGTTCACAATGATGTATCGAGAAAAAATGTGGAGACATACTGTCGTGATTAAATGTGGAGGCATACTACACCTATACCCCAGTAATCATTGAATGAAATAAAAAGGTAAAACAAAATATACTCTAGAAACTCTCGGACAAGTTTTAGGTAAGATATTCTAATCTCTACTGAACATTATGTATACATAGTATTTAATAATTATTATGTTATTTAGACAGAAATACCCTTACTAGGTCCTTCTCTTTTGTGATTATTAGAGGCATGCAAATTTCGTTTTTGACGAAAACACAAAATATGAAATAACATGCTGCAATGTTCATTTTTCATGTTTCTGAAAGGTGTGAGGTGCAATTTTCTACCCTGTTTTGTCACCAATATTATGCGAAATGAACTGCAATATGCGAAATATGCTCTTGAACACAAAATTTACCGTTTATATACCGACGCGACACTTTCTGAAGTCTGAAGTATCCTGTGAGTTATGCAATTCACGGAAAATTGATTAATTCTGCTGTAAATATTTGAGAAGCATGAATGGACCCCTTTACGCAGGAATAGACTTAACACTCTGGTAACTACATAAATGTGCTATTAGAAGGGATAAGTTTATTTTGTGTAATAAGTGGTTTTAAATCAAATTTAGGATAATATTCACAATTTAAAACCCAAATGTCATTTTATATAGCACTTTTGATGTGATTATTCACCGCTATAACACCGAAATTTTATTTTATTTACCGCTTTTGAACCCGAAATCAACTCTGTTTTTGTACCGAAATTTTACTTTTTTATTTACCAAAAATATGTGCCTCTAGTAGTGTTGCCCACGAGACGAGACTTTGGCCTGTCTCGTCTCGTGGAAGTCTCGTGGAAATGCTGTCTCGTCTCGAAAATATTCGTTTGTCTTATGACACATGGTCAATCTCGTCTCGTCTCGAATTTTTAAAAGCCTGTCCCGTCTCGTTCCGTGGACAACACTAGCGTCTAGTGATTAGTTTCGACATTGTATCTCAAGCGATTTACTCTTGGTGATGGAATTGAAAAAAGAACACAAGAGTACTCACGCGTTACAAAGTACAACAGACACACATTCACTGCTTCATTCTTCTGTTGCAACTAAACGAGTGACTAATAAAATCACATATTTAGCAGTAACTATGACGAAGGACCAACAAACGAATACGTTGGTGGTAGTGTTGCCCACGAGACGAGACGAGACGAGACTTTGGTCTGTCCCGTCCCGTCTCGTGAAAATGCTGTCTCGTCTCGTGTCTCGTCTCGTGTCTCGTCTCGAAAATATTCGTTTGTCCCGTCTCGCGTCCCGTCTCGAAGGGTTCTGTCTCGTCTCGTCTCGTTTTGTCCCGTCTCGTAAAAGTGATCCGGGATATCATGCCAACAAAAGTCAAAAGTAGCAGAAACACGAAATATTTTTCCGGAAAGTGGGATAAAGCTCCAAATATTTTACCCATTGCGTAGTGAGAATAAATAAGGTTCGTTAATCATGAGGACATTAATTTTAAAAATGCAGTTTGTTGGTTACTGATTGCTAGGTATCTTATGCAATCTACCTTGTGGTTTTTCTCGCTTCATACAACTGTCTATCCATCGTACATTTATACCAAGTTTGTTAGAACCTGTCCCGTTTCCCGCGCTAGCGATCGCTCGACAGTTTTGGTACCAATGAGAAACGAGAAAAAAGTCGTCTGCTGGGCAGCGAGGAGCGAATGGAAGCCAGAAGAGAGGAGCTTACGTAGACGTTGTTGCCACGTTGCGTATTTTAATTTGCTGCCTGGCTTTGGCTTTCCCCAGCACGGAGTTCAGGCGGTCTTCAGCAGCAACACCGCTTGGTTTATGCTAGAAAAGCCAGCGATCAGCTACCGCGGGAAGCCGGACAGGTTGTAACAAACACGGTATAAGTGAGTGCTCTTTTTCATTACTGCTATACCTTTTGGAAGTCTTGAAATGTTTTCCAATAGACCTTCTTTCTTTCTGAATGTCGAACTTCCGTGCACTATGAAAATGTACATTTTTTCTTTAAATTCTAAGCTTGGCGCTGGGGAGCAACAAAAAAGTTTTTAAATGTGTAGTACGAACACAAAAGACAATCTAAAATTTCAATATTTAGTATATTACAAATAGAAAGCATTTATTGTTCTTAATATTGCTAAACATCTTCTATGACATAACTTTCAAAAAGTGTTTCTTTGTGATATTGTGCTGTTTCTTATGCTCAGCTTATGACGCACATACTTCTTTGTTTTCCCTTTAGCCTCTAAGTCCGGTACCACCACCGCTTGATCTAATTTATCCTTCGGCAAGCACGCATCTAGAAATATATGTCGGTGGAGGGTGTCTGAGCCAAGTGTTTCAGAAAAAATGATAATAATAACATTAACGACAACAATTAAGCAAATGTTTAAATTAATGCATTAATATACTTCATAGGTCTATTCACTTGAATATGTAAATTAATCAATACTATTATTGTTATTGCATGACATGTTACAAAGATTGTAGAAGAATAGTAACATAACAGCACAAATATTAGCTAATATCTAGCTTACGTGTAGTTAAGATCGTCAAAATCTGCATAAAAACAGTTGTCCTGGCAATAAAATTAATGTAAAAAAAGGTGATGAATTGAATATTTGCTGAATAACAAAAAAATATGTTACATCCAGTTCCTGATTAATATTTTATGCTCATTATTATAAGTAGTAGCGTACATTAAACTTCATTGATACTGTCATTCAAAGCAGTATGATCCCAATAGAATCCTTGTTTCCTAGTAAGTTCGGCAGGAATATGTAACCCTCGATTATGCTAAACAAATATATTTTTTGTTTAGCTAGAGCAAGGCCCCAGGAGGATGCAAGAAGCCTTTCCTGCAAAAGTGTATGTTTTACGAACCGAAGAAACGTGACAAAACCACCACGTATGGAAGGCAAACCTGCATTAATTTTATATCGCACGTTTACAGAGCCGTGCCTCCTGAAGTTATAAAAATCCCCACGTCAATGATGCTATAGTTGAAAAAAATATGTTTAGATGCACCAAAAGTGCATCATTATCAGATTATGCATATAACGTGTTATTGGAATCAACATATTTGTGTAAATTGGGTGCCTCCCCGATGGCGTAGTAATAACGTCGATGTCTTGCAATGAAGGGTCCTCGCGTCGATACTCAATGGAAACACAAAGTGGATCGGATCGCACTTTAAACTGTAGGTCGGTTCGCGATTTAGCTTATTTGCGAATCAAGTGGACTTAAAAAATACAAAAAAAACAATATCAACCTTAAGAATATTAGAATAAACTAATTCACCCGCAGGTAAGTCAAATTTCACATATCCTTCTTCATCCTCGTTCATAGACTTCCTGCAATACTCTTGTGTTGCATCCCACCAGGTGCGAAAAATGTGAAGTTATTATTTTCCCGTACTGCGTTATTTCTTTTCATAACAGTAAGGCTAAATTCTCGTTTTGTCTGAACTTTTAAAGAATGTGCAAAATACGTCTCTATCTTTCAACAACCACCCTTTCCCATGTATGTGTAAAATAATCCCACTCTGTCTCAGAAAACCTCTTCCTACGGTCAAATGAAGGAAACAACTCTCAAGTCTGAACAATTATAAATTTTTGCTTAAATTTCCTATAATTTATACAAACAGTAGCACATATCACGTCCTTTGGTGCAACACTGTCAACAGCTAATGTTATTTTCCTCGTCCTAATAAATTTACTTCCAACCAGTGACGGCGCCAGAAAAATTTGACGGGGGGGGGGGGGGGGGGGGAAGGCTGGCAACAAAATATTGTAAGGGGGCAGTCACATTAAAACGCCCGAAAACACTACACATATATATATACTTACATAATAATAATAATTATTATTATTATATTCATGTATGGTGTTTTGCGTGTGTCTTTTATTTAGAGTGGACGTTTACTGCCTAAATTTACTTCTTGATTACGAGTTTATCTCCACATGATTCGTTTTAATAAAGACATTAATTCTTTTTTATTGGTAAGTTGCGTTGTCTCTAGTGGCCTATTTCAGTATTGAAAGACATTCATAATTTTATAATTCATCGTCTTTCTTGAGATGAAACTACTGATATAAATATTTAAGTTATAAGATAATAATATAAATGATGAAAATGATGCTTCTAAGAGTTTAATTTTCTTGCAAAATAAACGTGACGTTGGAAGAAATGAATCTTCTTAAGTATTAGAAACAATGTGAGGCACTTAGTGAAGTGCAATTCTCCTGTAGGAGAATTCTGCTCTATGTGCTTTGGAGAACACATTGCGCATCTGTGGTACGTCCAGGACTTGACATTTCTTCTCAATGGCAAGAACAGCCAAATGAGGCAGTTTGCATCCAGCATCCTGTTTCGAGCAAGCCTTTTTAAAGATTTTAAGGACAACCATCTTCGTAACGCTGAAGAGTTTTGGGCAAAATTTGTGTTTCACCTTTCAGGGAAACGTTTTCACAGGATAAAAAATCAGACAAAGGTTACAGTTATCTCATAATTCAAGAAATATTCTGATCCTGGCAATACTTACTCTTACTCTACCACTCCAACGTATGTCAGTGCTACACAATTACAGACACCTATGGTGTTCGTGGGAAGAAGTTCTTCGATTTTGATATGTACGAGAAAGATCGAACCTGCATCCAATGATTGAAGAGTGGCAACTCCTAATAAGCGTTCTTTTACCTGCCCGCGATATGTTTTGAATCGAATTTTAAGTGTAATTTGCATTTTAAGGTTCACGTTCAATACATTTCCAAATAATATCCCCTCATTAGCTTCAAGAGTATTGAAGAAATCCCCTTTGTTAAGGTTTCCTCAGACTCATCATCTCGAAATTCAAGTCCCTGAATAGTAAGAAACCGCGATGAATCCACAACAACTGACATGTAGTGTCGGGTTTTCTTCGATCACATTTGGTCCTGGGTTCGATACCCAGTGGAGGCACTTTAAACTATAACTCCAGTCCCGATTAGCCTTACTGTGCATAAAGTGGACTTAAAACATCAAATCAACCAACCAACCAAATCTTGAATCAACTTTGAATGTCTTTTAATAATTAGCGTTGTCACTAACGACTACGATTAGAATAATTTGCCCGTACTACAGATGATGTCTTGTGGTCCTCAAAATATTCGTGATGTTTTAAAATCATCCACATTCAACACTTTTTCCCAGTTCTTAAGACTGGTTAAAACTTAGGTTAATCTCGGCTATTACAGGACATAAATGAATGAGAAATCACCTATGCCCAGGTCGGCGCTCGAATCTTGGACGAAACAAATTAATATTTGTTGATCAAGTTGGTATTATAAGCAGGAAAGTGATATCATGCAGAATACACCACTTGAAAAGGTGAAAATCTTCATATACTTATAAATGAACTCTCTTATTATTCGATATTTAATTAACTTCAGTTGGGAGGCCCTGGTGGGGGGGGGCGAAGTGTCTGACATGGGGCGTCCCCCTGCCCCCCTCTGGCGTCGTCACTGCTTCCAACCCTCTAATAACTTTGCTGCTGATAGCCTCACCTTCGAAATGGAAGCTTGTGTGTCGGAGAATAATACAAAGAACTTGTGTTCACTGTTCCTCTTTCATTCAAAGTCTGCCGTTTTCCTTTTCAGCTTTTCCTGCAAAACTTCCTGTCAGCAAGCAAACCAAATTACAGAATTTTTATTGCCCCTCCCTTGCATCAACTTTCATTCCTACTTTAGGCCTGGATTTATGGCACGTACCCGCTACTGCAGGTCAACCTCGCCCTATGTTTGGTGTTTGCCCCCTGAAGCAACGGTGTCCATTGTTCAAAGCGAAACCTCTGTCAGTGGGGAACGGCGAAAAATAGTCTCGGAATACACCCTGGTCGTAAACAAGCCCCCGCCACCCTGACATTGCTGTCAGCTTCCCTCTGAAGTTCGATAAAACTACACTGTGAAATGTGTTTAATAACGAGTGAAAATGTAGACAGTAGATACTACATGTATTTTGCTCATAAACTTGAAGGCTAAATTTACAGAAGAAAAAGAACAGCTACAACATTCCTTCATCTGATTTACAGAAAGGCTAATCGGGACTGGACCCACAGTTTAAAGTGGGATTCAAATCACAATGTTCCTTCACCGGGTATCGAACCCGCGACCCCTTGATTACAAGGCAACGACGCTACCACCGTACCATCGGGGAGTCCCCTCATAGAACAAAGTTACCTTCTATGACGATTATACAGAACTTAGTGCAATTCCTTCATTTGAAATCTATTCTATATCAGCCTCAGTATTTCGTTATTACAATCCAAGGAATAGTATTCTCCTTAAATAAGAAATAAAGAAATAAAAAAAGACATTTAAAATAATCTTCAAACAGACGTAAAAAATCGAATCCAACCACCTGCGGAATGCCTGAGGGAAACAACAAGAATTTTCTCAACAAAGACATATCCAAAATTTCCATAATATTCTAATAATTTCGCAACCCGTACAAATAATCATGTGGTAAAATCTTGTCGTGGTTCCCTGTAAACACTAAAATCACCAAATTACTTCTTTCCATATTTCCCGTATTTTCTCCTCCTCTTTAGCTCTCAGCTGTTCGGAGTGGGATAATGCAAGATTATTTGTCCCTAATTATCTCCTTATCATAGTCTTGCTTATAACTTGGACTCCTTAATAACTTTCCCAACAACTCCTTATCAATTTGTACTGCCATGTTTCCTACAATGCTTTTCCTACTTCCTAATAACAATCACTTCTGTACACCCTTTGATGTAAAAATTAAATAATAAAAATAAACCATATCCGTCGGTCCGTTTATCTTTCCAACCTATAGAGCTGAGACTATTTTTACAAGATAAACCTCGGACGCAGACATTCCACGATCTTTTGGCCCCCCCTTCCACCTTCTCTACCTGCCCTTTTATTTGATGTTATTCAGAATTGTATTAGTATTTGGAGTACTATCGTAACATAAAGTTATTAACCTGGAATATTTTTTTAAAAAAAAATGGGGAGTAACGCGGTGTTTCGAAAGAGTATAGGAAATAAGTTTAGGTATTCATTCATGCCTCTCTCTAGAATAGTCTTCTTATTTTGACTTAATACACGCTTATCAACGTTTCTAATTGAAATACTTTATTCCAAGCAAACAAGTATTTGCAACTGATTAAAAATTTTGCTTTTATTTTTTCGAGACATTCGAGACGAGACGAGACTTTTCAAAAGCCGTCCCGTCCCGTCTCGTGTCTCGTCTCGAAAACGAGACGATAAATGCATTCCGTCTCGTCCCGTCTCGAATTTCAAAAGGCTTGTCCCGTCCCATGAGCAACACTAGTTGGTGGAATCCATTGTTGGTGACCAAGCTTTTCATTTTGCTTTTAAAACTTATACTTTGTTGTACTTTTTACAACAATGCGAGTGCCGGAAGGCTAGACATGGGTATTTGTGAGTGTCCCTTCATCAAATTCATTATATCATCACTCATCCTCATTTTCGAGATTAGCCAAAAGTGGCGGAAGAGCAAAGTAAAATAAACCAACTCAATCAATCGTCCTCACCTTAGCAATTAACCTCAGAAGGGCAGAAAAGCGAGGCAAGTAAAGAAAATACAATTCAAGTCAGTGATACTGATCTACCAATAGGAGTTCAATACTCACATATGTTTCCCGATGCACGCAAGGTCAAAAGGTTTGACAGGAAAATAACTCCAGCGACTCGTAACTTCCACATGGCCAGTTTCTATTCAGAATGGTGCAATGAACTCTCTGCTGGACAGGAACCGGTAACTGGAAACGCTGGAACCTACTGCCCCAGCTGGAGAAGTCAAGGCTATGTCCTTGTTCGAATCTATTTGCTCGCATTTTGACGTCATCCAAGCAAGGTTTTTGTTGGGGAGAGGGCGGAGAGTCACGTTTCTCGTTCTTCCACTTGCATGGTCGGTGCAAAGTTTGCTATATGTCCGCTCAACGTTCCTAATCGGGACTGGGCCTACGATTTAAAGTGGGATGCGAATCAAGTGTGCAGTGTGCCCCCACTCGAGATTATCCCTCGATTACAAAAGACAGCCTTTACCCCTTTTATACCATTAGGAATAAAAAGTAGACCCGGCCTGGTCGACCCGCCGTTTGAGCAAGAGCGCTGTTGACTGCAGATTGAGCAGCGACATGGACGTCCGTAGGGAGACAAGGATGCCACAGCCTCACCATGATCAATGACTATCAAATCAGTCACAGTAATTTATGTTAAATATTATGAAAGCATTGCAAGAACATGATAGCTTCAAACGGAATGAGTGTTTTTTATGAAGGTAAGGGTATTGTGAGAAGAAAATGCACCTTGTTTGTCCCCACCCTGGACAAAATCTTGCCCCTCCATGGAAAATCATGAAAAATGTCCTGCTGACGTCATAAACAACGAAACTGTAGTGTTGTAAGAGTGTTGAAACGGAGGAAGTGAGCGAGGCACGAGGCTTCGTCGGTCGCGTTCATGTAGTGGGGAAACCTCTCGTCTCCGATTCGTGAGTAACAGTGGAGCGTGACAGTAATCGTGGCAGAGAAAACGAGATGTGGTTCCTTGAAAAGGAGGAAGCCTTCCCCAGCCTTTAAAGTTGAAGTCCTGATTCAAACGCCACTTTACTTCAAAGAAAGTTTCGAAAGATCACTTCCCCTATGAGAAAACCATATGTTAAGTCCACGTGGAGCGCACTACATTCTCCCTCAAACCTTTCCCACCAATAGCGTCCGTTGTAGGGACTGACAGTACTTGCCAAGTCCACGTGGAGTAAGTGAGATGTTGCCAATTCAGGTTTTTTCAAAGAGATTTCATTGATTGATTGATTGATTGATTTGCTTTATTTTACTTCGCTTTTTGTGCCACTTTTGAATAAATTGCGAAGATGGGGATGAGTTACGATAGGATTAAATTTATTAATGGACACACACTAACACCATGCCCAGGCCGGGATTCGAACCCGGGACTCCTGTTTTAGAGATTTCATAACGTGAGGTTGCGGTTGTCTTTGCGAGGTTGTGTTATTGTGTTGTGCTAGCTTTTCTTTTACAGTGTGGAGATCTTGGGAGTGTAATGTCGTCGCTGTTCATGTTGGATGTCTAAACTCTGTAGGTAAACTACCCCATACCCCCTTTCGGCATGCTCCTGCTCGGGGTAAGGATGGTACTGAGAGAACTAGACAAGACTTGTCGAGACGGGACCGAGAATGAGATATACATCTGTAAAATGGAGACGAGAATGACTTATAGAACTCTCATTCCAGACTATAGTAGCCTATTAGAAAAATTTACCTAAATAAACTTATTTTACTATGCAACCGACTTATTAAGAGATATCTACCTGATAATTTATAAATAAGTCACATATTTTGTTCATGGGCCTCCGTGATGGCGTAACGGTAACGTCATCATCTTGATATCAAAAGGTCCCGAGTTATACCTGACTTAGGCACATGGTCGTTCGGAAACCGTAAATCCAGTCCTGATTTGCCTATTTGTGCTTGAAGCAGACTTAAAAAGCAGCTCAGCAATACATATATTTTGTTTTCAGAAACTACAAAGTAACTCCACTAGCGGCAATTATGACCCTGTGATGTGTGGTTGAATATACATTCAGGATAAAATTCCATTTTTTGAGGGTTCGTAACATTCAAACGAGGCGTCAGACATAGTGTTGCCCACGACACGAGATGAGACGAGACTTTGGTCTGTCCCGTCCCGTCTCGTGAAAATGCTGTCTCGTCTCGTGTCTCGTCTCGAAAATTTTCGTTTGTCCCGTCTCGTGTCCCGTCTCGAAGGGTTCTGTCCCGTCTCGTCTCGTCCCGTCTCGTTTTGTCTCGTCTCGTCTCGTAAAAGTGATCCGGGATATCATGCCAACAAAAGTCAAAAGTAGCAGAAACAAAATATTTTTTCCGGAAAGTGGGATAAAGCTCCAAATATTTAACCATTGCGTGGTGAGAATAAATAAAGTTCGTTAATCATGAGGACATTAATATTAAAAATGCAGTTTGTTGGTTACTGATTGCTAGGTATCTTATGAAATCTACCTTGTGGTTTTTCTGGCTTCCATACAAGAGTGCTCTTTTCATTACTGCTATACCTTTTGGAAGTTTTGAAATGTTTTCCACTAGACCTTCTTTCTTTCTGAATGTCGAACTTCCGTGCACTATGAAAATGTATATTTCTTCTTTAAATTCTAAGCTTGGCCCTCGGGAGCAACAAAAAAGTTTTTAAATGTGTAGTACGAACACAAAGACTATTTAAAATTTCAATACTTAGTATATTACAAATAGAAAGCATTTATTGTTTTTAATATTGTTAAACATCTTCTATGACATAAGTTTCAAAAAGTGTTTCTTTGTGATATTGTGCTGTTTCTTATGAACAGCTTATGACGCACATACTTCTTTGTTTTCTCTTTAGCCTCTAAGTCCGGTACCACCACCGCTTGATCTAATTTATCCTTCGGCAGGCACGCATCTAGAAATATATGTCCGGGGAGGGTGTCCGAGCCAAGTGTTTCAGAAAAAATGATAATAATAACATTAACGACAACAATTAAGCAAATGTTTAAATTAATACATTAATATAATTAATAGGTCTATTCACTTGAATATGTAAATTAATCAATTCTATTGTTATTACATGAAATGTTACAAAGATTGTAGAAGAATAGTAATATAACAGCACGAATATTAGCTAATATCTAGCTTACGTGTAGTTAAGATCGCCTAAATTTGCATAAAAACAACTGTCCTGGCAAGAAGTTTAATGTCAAAAAAGGTGATGAATTGAATATTTGCTAAATAACAAAAAAGGATGTTAAGTCCACTTGACGAAAAATAAAATTCCTGATCTCATTATTATAAGTAGTAGTGTACATAAATCTTCATTGATACTGTCATTCAAAGCCGTATGATCGCAATAAAATCCTTGTTCGGCATAAAAAAGTAACCCTCGATTATGCTAAATAAATATATTTTTGTTTAGCTAGAGCAAGGCCCCAGGAGGATGCAATAAGCCGTTCCTGCAAAAGTGTATGTTGTACGAAGCGAAGAAACGTGACAAAACCACCACGCATGGAAGGCAAACCTGCATTTATTTTATATCGCACATTTACAGAGCCGTGCCTCCTGAAGTTATAAAAATCCCAACTTCAATGATTCTTTTAGACATGCTATAGTTGAAAAAAATATGTTTAGATGCACCAAAAGTGCATCATTATCAGATTATACATATAACGTGTTATTGGAATCAACATATTTGTGTAAATTGGGTGCCTCCCCGATTACGTAGTAATAACGTCGAGGTCTTGTAATCAAGGGTCCCCGCGTTCGATACCCAATGGAGGCACAAAGTGGATCGGATCGCACTTTAAACTGTAGGTCGGTTCGCGATTTAGCCTATTTGTGAATCAAGTGGACTTAAAACCCAATAGCAACCTTAAGAATATTAGAACCCACTAATTCACCCGCAGCTAAGTCAAATTTCACATATCCCCTTTCATCCTCGTTCATAGACTTCCTGCAATACTCTTGTGCATGTGGGTTGCATCCCACCAGGTGCGAGAAATGTGAAGAGTTATTCTTTCCCTGTACTGCGTTATTTCTTTTCATAAGAGTAAGGCTAAATTCTCGTTTTATCTGAACTTTTAAAAAATGTGCAAAATACGTCTCTATCCTTAAACAACCACCCTTTCTCATGTATGTGTAAAATAATCCCACTCTGTCTCAGAAAACCTCTTCCTACGATCAAGTGAAGGAAACAACTCTCAAATCTCAACAATTATAATTTTTGCTTAAATTTCCTATAATTTATACAAACAGTAGCACACATCACGTCCTTTGTTATAACACCATTAAGCCTTGTTTCCATGATTATGAAAAACTAAATATGCTGACCAAGGCAGTAATTTAATTTTATTAAAAACATAAACTAAAACGTAACGTTTCAACCTTCTAGCAAGGTCTTCATCAGACTCTGTATCAAGTACAAAAGTAACAAGATACACCAAAAAAGGGCATTATATATACACAAACATTACTCCCTCCAGACTATTAGAAAGTTGTTAGGAACTTTCTAGCAGGTGGCTTTCACTTTCCAACTGTACTTTCACCTAAAAGGCTAAACATAATTACTTTCATATAGAATGTGAAGAGATATTCATATAGAATATCTCACGCTCTTTTTCCTTCATTTTTCTCCCTTCTCCTCTCCTCTTTCTCTCTTGTCCTTTCCACTCTTTCTAACACCTTCTTCCATTCTTTGTTTAACTTCAGTCCCCCATTCCAGTTCATTATGTCTTCTTCACCTCTCTTCTCTATTTCCTTGGCTTCCTTCCATTTTCTCACTAGCATTCTCTTCTCCCTTCCTATCTGCTTAGCCTCATCCCACTCTATGTCATGTCCTGTTTCTCTCTCTCTTAAGTCGTACATCATCCCTATGTTGTTTCAACCTGTCTTTCAGCCTTTTTTTCGTTTCTCCTATGTACACACTCTGACATTCTTTACATTTCACTTCGTAGATAATCCCTTCCTCTTCCTCTTCTCTATTCTCCTTTTTCTTGCTTGCATTCTTCGCTATTCCTAAGATAGAAGAAGAAGACAAATTAAGCTACCTAGATATATTGATGCAAAGGAAGAGAGGACAAGAAATTGAAACCACTTGGCATCAGAAGAAGTGTGCAGCAGGGGTATTCTGCCACAAAAGAAGTGATGTAAGTGAGGTGACAAAAATAAATTTTATAAAGAATATGGAGGACAGAATCAAGAAAATATGCATGAAAGAATGTGAAAAAGAAGGCAAAATAAATAGCCTATGGAAACAGCAGGAAAAGAATGGCTATGAGAAGCAGGATAGACAGGACATAAACAGAAGAAGGAAGAAAAGAGGAAGGGGAGAATTGGAAGAGAAAGAAAAAGAGTAGAGAAGGTTTGGAATAAAGAGTATGGGGAAGACCACAGAAAAGATATGCAAAGTGCTTAGGAAAGCGGGAATTAAAACTTACAGGAAGGGAGGGAGAAGCATCTTAGGAATAGCGAAGAATGCAAGCAAGAAAAAAGGAAGGCTGGCAACAAAATATTGTAAGGGGGCAGTCACATTAAAACGCCCAAAAACACTACACATATATATACATATATAATAATTAGAGTACGGAAGTTCAGGCATTTATTTTCGTTAAAATAGGCAGGCAAAAAGGCATTTATAATGTGGAAAATAGGCACTAAAAATGAAGAAAAAGGCAAAATAAACCGAAAAAAGGCACATTTGGAAGTCGCTTACTTTTATCTATAATTTCTGGCAACATGTTAAAATCTACATTGGGAAGAGCATTTCAATTTTCTCCGTCTTGATTGCACATAACTACAAGGTGTTTTTTTTAATTACTCAACATTCATTCATAGTAGTCTGTCAGAGAGAATATTTTTCATAATAGAAAATGATATTTCTACTTCGACAGAAGTTACTGGAGCATACATAAAACAAGCTAATGTAGCTGGACGCATTTCGGTAACAGCATTTTCACCTTTTAGAATATCACAAATTGTTTTCAATTGTTTCAAGTCCTCATTTGCACTCACTACCCGCTTGCACTTTTCCGCAACAGCTGACCCCTTTTCTCCTGGCACTTCCATCATCTGCTGCATAGATTCCTCGTACATTTTCATGGATGTTACAAGGTGTTTTTTTAAGTTCTGTAATTGTAATTGTCTCTGGGAATGCACCATAATGTGCAAAAATAAACTTGAATAGCACAGGAGTTTTTTCACTTCACGAATTGAAGCCGCTTCATTATCTGGAAGAGCATCTATCACCTCACTGATTTTTTGAAGGTTGTTAGCATAATATATATCTGCTGATATCCAGGTTCCCCATCTGGTCAAGACTTGTTGCGGAGGTAAACTAAGCTCAGATTCAACTTCCTTAAATTTTCGGGTTCGTGAGGGAGATTTCAGAAATATCTTCTTTGTGTTCGAAATCAACCTGTCCACTTCAGCAGTCAATCATGCACAAGGAAATGTTAACTGAAAGCCAATATCCTAACTGAGCATGAAATACATTTTTCTCACACTTTTCTCCTTCAGCAATGTTGAAACATGCATGAGTTCAATATTACTTAAATAAGGCGAAAATTATTCACATAATAAACGAAAGAAAAATAAATGCCAACAACGTTTTTTGG
The DNA here is from genome assembly GCF_977018435.1 of Lepisma saccharinum. Lineage (NCBI taxonomy): Eukaryota > Metazoa > Arthropoda > Insecta > Zygentoma > Lepismatidae > Lepisma > Lepisma saccharinum. Next base: position 28,377,019 of record NC_139238.1, read on the forward strand.
GAGAAAAATAATTTATATACACATTTTTTTTTAAAAAAAATGGTCAAATGTAATTGAAAAAGGCAAAAAAAAGGCATTATAATTAAAAATAGGCAGTGGGGTCCCAAATAGGCAAAATAGGCAAAATCAAAAGGTGTCTAAAACATTCGAAACAACATGAGAAACGTATATCCGGAAAAAGTTTATCAATATATGCAGTAGATAAAAAGAGGCATTTTGCCAAACTTCTGGGCTCTAATAATAATACTTATAATAATAATAATAATAATAATTATTATTATTATTATTATATTCATGTATGGTGTTTTGTGTTTGTCTTTTATTTAGAGTGGTCGTTTACTGCCTAAATATACTTCTTGATTACGAGTTTATCTTCCTATTTCAGTATTGGAAGACATTTATAATTTTATAATTCATCGTCTTTCTTGAGATGAAACTACTGATATAAATATTTTAGTTATAAGATAATAATATAAATGACGAAAAAATGCTTCGAAGAGTTTAATATTCTTGCAAAATAAACGTGACGTTGGAAGAAATGAATCTTCTTAAGTATTAGAAACAATGTGAGGCACTTCTCCTGTAGGAGAATTCTGCTGAAGAGTTTTGGGCAAAATTTGTGTTTCACCTTTCAGGGAAATGTTATCATAGGATAAAAAAAAATCAGACAAAGGTTACAGTTATCTCATAATTCAAGAAATATTCTGACCCTGGCATTACTTACTCTTACTCTACCACTCCAACGTATGTCTGTGCTACACAATTACAGGCACCTATGGAGTTCATGGGAAGAAGTTCTTCGATTTTGATATGTACGGGAAAGAGCGAACCTGCATCTAATGATTGAAGAGTGGCAAATCCCAATAAGCATTCTTTACCTGCCCGCGATATGTTTTGAATCGAATTTTAAGGTTCACGTTCAATACATTTCCAAATAATATCCCCTCATTAACTTCAAGAGTATCGAAGAAATTCCTTTTGTTACGGTCTCCTCAGACTCATCATCTCGAAATTCAAGTCCGTGAGTAGTAAGAAACCGCGATGAATCCACAACAACTGACATGTAGTGTCGGGTTTTCTTCGATCACCTTTGGTCCTGGGTTCGATACCCAGTGGAGGCAATTTAAACTATTAGTCCAATCCCGATTGGCTTTTCTGTGCATAAAGTGGACTTAAAACATCAAATCAACCAACCAAGCAAATCTTGAATCAACTTTGAATGTCTTTTAATAATTAGCGTTGTCACTAACGACCACGATTAGAATAATTTGCCCGTACTACAGATGATGTCTTGTGGTCCTGAAAATATTCGTGATGTCTTAAAACCATCCACATTCAACACTTTTTCCCATTTCTTAAGACTGGTTAAAACTTAGGTTAATCTCGGCTATTACAGGACATAAATGAATGAGAAATCACCTATTCCCAGGTCGGGGCTCGAATCTTGACGAAAGTCACATACACATAGCTCTATATATATACTAAACAAATTAATATTTGTTAATCAAGTTGGTATTATAAGCAGGAAAGTGATATCATGCAGAATACACCACTTTGAAAAGGTGAAAATCGTCATACTCTTATAAATGAACTCTCTTATTATTCGATATGTAATTAACTTCAGTTGGAGGGCCCGAGGGGGGGGAGTGGCGAAGTGTCTGACATGGGGCGTCCCCCTGCCTCCTCTGGCGTCGTCACTGCTTCTAACCCGCTAATAACTTCGCTGCTGATAGCCTCACCTTCGAAATGGAAGCTTGTGTGTCGGCGAATAATACAAAGCACTTGTGTTCACTGTCCCTCTTTCATTCAAAGTCTGCCGTTTTCCTTTTCAGCTTTTCCTGCAAAACTTCCTGTCAGCAAGCAAAGCAAATTACAGAATTTTTATTGCCCCTCCCTTGCATCAACCTTCATTCCTACTTTAGGCCTGGATTTATGGCCCTTTCCTCTCCTGCAGGTCAACCTCGCCCCTGTGTTTGGTGTTTACTCCCTGAAGCAACGGTGTCCATTGTTCAAAGCGAAACCTCTGTCAGTGAGGAACGGCGAAAAATAGTCTCGGAATACACCCTGGCCGTAAACAGGCTCCCGCCACCCTGACATTGGTGTCAGCTTCCCTCTGAAGTTTGATAAAACTACTTTGTGAAATTTGTTTAGTAACGATTGAAAATGTAGACAGTAGATACTACATGTATTTTGCTCATAAACTTGAAGGCTAAATTCACAGAATAAAAAGAACAGCTACAACATTCCTTCATCTGATTTACAGAAAGGCTAATCGGGACTGGACCCACACTTTAAAGTGGGATTCAAATCACTATGTTCCTTCACCGGGTATCGAACCCGGCACCCCTTGATTACAAGGTGACGACGCTACCACTCTACCATCGGGGAGTCCCCATAGAACAACGTTTCCTTCTACGACGATTATACAGAACTTAGTGCACTTCCTTCATTTGAAATCTATTCTATATCAGCCTCAGTATTTCGTTATTACAATCCAAGGAATAGTATTCTCCTTAAATAAGAAATAAATAAATAAAAAAAAGCATTGGAAATAATCTTCAAACTGACGTAAAAAAATCTAATCCAACCACCTGTAGAATGCCTGAGGGAAACAACAAGAATTTTCTCAACAAAGACATTCCCGAAATTTCCATAACATTCTAAAAAATTCGCAACCCGTGCAAATAATCACGTGGTAAAATCTTGTCATGGTTCCCTGTAAACACTAAAATCACCAAATTACTTCTTTCCATAATACCCGTATTTTCTCCTCCTCTTTAGCTCTCAGCTGTTCGGAGTGGGATAATGCAAGATTATTTGTCCCTAATTATCTCTTTCTCTTAGTCTTGCTAATATCTTGGACTCCTTAATAACTTTCCCAACAACTCCTTATCAATTTGTACTGCCATGTTTCCCACAATGTTTGTCCTACTTCCTAATAACATTCACTTCTGTACACCCTTTGATGTAAAAATTAAATAATAATAATAATAATAAACCCTATCCGTCGGTCCGTTTATCTTTCCAACTTATAGAGCTGAGACTATTTTTACAAGATAAATCTATGACTCAGACACTCCACGATGTTTTGGACTCTCCTTCCACCTTCTCTACCTGCCCTTTTACTAGATGTTATTCAGAATTGTATTAGTATCTGGAGTACTATCGTAACATAAAATTATTAACCTGGAATGAATTGAAAAATAAAAATGGGGAGTAACCCTGTGTTTCGAAAGAGTATAGACCGTGTTAAAAATGTAAACATAAACATTGGTGAGGTCTTGCCCGGTCCCCCCGGAACTTCCGGTTTAGGCCAGTCCCCGTTGTTGCCAGTGCAGATTCACCGGCATACGAAGTAAGAAATGAGTGCTTGTTTTCATCAGTTGTGCGACGATAGTCAAGAAAGGTATTTGTTAAAGTTCTACTATGAAGGACTGGACGTCTAGAATCTATCGGATGATCAACTGCAGAGCAGATTATTAAAATATGACGTGTCTTTGTGGCCGCCAGTTGTATAGCACACTACGTACATACAAGTATACAAGTATACATACATAGTCTCGGAATACACCCTGGCCGTAAACAGGCTCCCGCCACCCTGACATTGGTGTCAGCTTCCCTCTGAAGTTTGATAAAACTACTTTGTGAAATTTGTTTAGTAACGATTGAAAATGTAGACAGTAGATACTACATGTATTTTGCTCATAAACTTGAAGGCTAAATTCACAGAATAAAAAGAACAGCTACAACATTCCTTCATCTGATTTACAGAAAGGCTAATCGGGACTGGACCCACACTTTAAAGTGGGATTCAAATCACTATGTTCCTTCACCGGGTATCGAACCCGGCACCCCTTGATTACAAGGTGACGACGCTACCACTCTACCATCGGGGAGTCCCCATAGAACAACGTTTCCTTCTACGACGATTATACAGAACTTAGTGCACTTCCTTCATTTGAAATCTATTCTATATCAGCCTCAGTATTTCGTTATTACAATCCAAGGAATAGTATTCTCCTTAAATAAGAAATAAATAAATAAAAAAAAGCATTGGAAATAATCTTCAAACTGACGTAAAAAAATCTAATCCAACCACCTGTAGAATGCCTGAGGGAAACAACAAGAATTTTCTCAACAAAGACATTCCCGAAATTTCCATAACATTCTAAAAAATTCGCAACCCGTGCAAATAATCACGTGGTAAAATCTTGTCATGGTTCCCTGTAAACACTAAAATCACCAAATTACTTCTTTCCATAATACCCGTATTTTCTCCTCCTCTTTAGCTCTCAGCTGTTCGGAGTGGGATAATGCAAGATTATTTGTCCCTAATTATCTCTTTCTCTTAGTCTTGCTAATATCTTGGACTCCTTAATAACTTTCCCAACAACTCCTTATCAATTTGTACTGCCATGTTTCCCACAATGTTTGTCCTACTTCCTAATAACATTCACTTCTGTACACCCTTTGATGTAAAAATTAAATAATAATAATAATAATAAACCCTATCCGTCGGTCCGTTTATCTTTCCAACTTATAGAGCTGAGACTATTTTTACAAGATAAATCTATGACTCAGACACTCCACGATGTTTTGGACTCTCCTTCCACCTTCTCTACCTGCCCTTTTACTAGATGTTATTCAGAATTGTATTAGTATCTGGAGTACTATCGTAACATAAAATTATTAACCTGGAATGAATTGAAAAATAAAAATGGGGAGTAACCCTGTGTTTCGAAAGAGTATAGACCGTGTTAAAAATGTAAACATAAACATTGGTGAGGTCTTGCCCGGTCCCCCCGGAACTTCCGGTTTAGGCCAGTCCCCGTTGTTGCCAGTGCAGATTCACCGGCATACGAAGTAAGAAATGAGTGCTTGTTTTCATCAGTTGTGCGACGATAGTCAAGAAAGGTATTTGTTAAAGTTCTACTATGAAGGACTGGACGTCTAGAATCTATCGGATGATCAACTGCAGAGCAGATTATTAAAATATGACGTGTCTTTGTGGCCGCCAGTTGTATAGCACACTACGTACAATCAACAGCAAATGAATTAGGATAAAAAATATTTTCTCGACGAAAAATGAGTTGGCAATGCTGTGAACACCGAGGCATTTGCGATAAGACGCTTGAGGAGCCTCAAGCAAAGTTTTCTCAACGCACAACTTCAGTACCGAAGGTCATGTCGATTGGCAACTTTCGGGAGCATGTTGTCTGTCTACCTCTACACAGTTCTCCCCAAATGCCTGTTTGAAAAGATCTGGTGTTCACTTTTTTTGCCAACGTAGTTCTGACATTGCAGTAATGTTACAATATTTTATTTCTTATTTTGCTTTGTTTTTACCATGACACATTTATAATTTGTCGCAACTATGAGGATGAATGATAATTACATTAAATTGACAAGGAAACACTGCAGAGATAGAACTCCATGCTGAGACCAGGAAATGACAATTTTTCCATCCCATGAATAATCTATAGCGTCCCTGGGCTAGTGTGCTGCATGATTTCTACATTTAATTTGAGAAATCATTTTAAAAGATCTATATTTTTGTTCCTCAGGTCCCAGGAGCTTAACAAAAATATCCTTAACTAGTAAATGTTAACAAACCTGAAACTTTTGGGGCCAAGTGTCCCTCTTTCAGATGCCAGGATTTGAACCCTAAAATAATAATTCTGAATTTACGAATAGTAGCGTGTTGAATGGCAGTGGGTAATTAGAGGTGCTGTGCGTATTATTGCTTTACGAATTCATTGTCGTTCTGAAGAAAGTTGCCATTCCGATACAGACAGAATATTTCGAAAAGTCTTTAATCATTTTGAGTCTCAGTTTTATGCACAAATAGGCAAACCGGGACGAGATCTACAGTTTAAACTAGAATCCGAATCACTATGTGCCTCCACCGGGCATCGAACCGAGAACTCCTTGCGCCATCGTGGAGGCTCTCTTAATCAGTTGCATATGAATAAATTAGTATAAATTAAAGTATATTTCTCATACTACATATAATTCATTATCACCACAGTCGGGGAAAATAGTTTTAGAGAAAATTGAAAATAGAGGAATATCTATCGGTCTTCCCGTTTTACTATTTCTTATAAAATCAGAAGTATTTCACATCACTGTCACAATCTAGAGCCGCTATTGAATGCAAAAACAGCAATACTTCAAACTTTGAAATCGACACCGAGGGTGATAGTTTTGTTATTTCACGTCACTGTTCTACCAGTCTCGGATAATCGCAATGATGAAGGTTGAAGATGTGATAGATGGAAGTGGGATGCAGACAATGACACATCTTCACCTTACTTCGAAGCGCGTGCGCTAACCAATTAGCCACGGGGTTGGCTTTTTTGTGTTTATCAGTTCACCAAATTAATTTATTCGTCATTCAAGATCCAGAGGTAGAAAGCAACGTAAAATAACGAAAAGAGAAAAAATGCCATTCACTTATCATCACCCAACAATTTCATGCTGACCAAATCCACACACGAACCTCTTTTGGCATTCGTTTTGCAGAATGGCCTTGGGGATTAAACATCGCCCATTTACTGGTTCAGCTAGAGACAATCCAGGTGACCATGTTATCGAAGCTTATCTTCAATCCTTCACACAACTTCGCTATTTGCTTCTTAAAGGTTTGACATCTAAACAGAACTTCTATCGAACATCGCTCATAGAGTATATTTTACCTATCAGCTCTTAATTAACCTTCTAATTTTCACATATATTTTTTACTTTTATTTAGCGTCGCTTTTCTTCCACTTTCGGGCAATCGCGACGACGAAGATCAGTGAAGATAAAATAAATAGAACATTCAGAAACAACACCAATGCCCAGACCGGTATTCGAACCTAGGATCCTTGACGTAAAACCGTCTAGTGTTACCACTCAGTCAATTTTCATATAGAAACTTACACTTACACACCTCTTCCTTACATATGTGTTTTGTTTTACCTGCTGCACTTCTCTTATGGTGAATTCTAACCCCTCATTTCAGGTTTATCTCATGTTTATAGCTATTGCTTTGTAGTGAACGATAATTCTATTATTACACCATGTGAATCTTCCTCCAACGAAAACCCTGTTAGAGGATGGAAACGTTACGTGTGTAATGTTGTTAAAAGTCTGCTTTGGTTAGCTTTTTTAGTGTATTGAATGAATATTGCATTTTCATTTCGTGTTGAGGCATATTTTCGTCACCTAGATTTTGCATTTAAAATATGTAGGTCCAGTATATATTAGTCATCGTGAATTCGAGTCAATTAAAACATTTTGCGTTGTTGCGAGATTATCTATGAGGCATAATGAATAAGTAGAGAAAATGCAACTTGTATATCAAAATTGCTATGTCCAACTGATCTCCGAAAGTATTGTTTAGCACGTCACATTTCAAGTATAGTCCATGATTGTATCTAGTATATGAACGAGATGTGTCCCTCCTCTCAAACAATACGTGGCTTGTCCCCACCGAACGAAGTGTGTCACTTATAAATTAAGTGTTCGAAAGCAGGCATTAGCCATGAACAGAACAAAAAATACTCCTGAGCAATTACAAATTTTATACTACAGTTCATGGCCGGGAGTTATTGACGGTCACCCCACATTATCCGCTTTAGGTTCCGGGTTCGAGTCCTGGTCTGGCAATCTCTTTTTTAATTGTCTCTTCATCACTTTAATCTCATTATCATCCATCTTCATAGTTTCGATTAATTGTAAAGGTGACATAAAAGCAAAGCAAAATAAGAACAAATACAAATAATTATAAAATGACTACAACGTCAGAACTACATTTGAAAAATAAAATGCGAGCAGAAAGTTCATCTTCAAACAGGCATTTGGGGAGAACTGTGTAGACAGACAGCATGCTCGCGAAAGTTGCCAATCCACGTGTAGCATGACCTTCGATACTGGAGTTGAGTTGTGCTTTTCAGGAAAGTTTGCTCGACGCTCCTCAAGCCTCTTATCAAGATTGCCTCGGTGTTCGCAGCATTGCCAACTCATTTTTCGTCGAGAAAATATTTTTTCTCCTAATTCATTTGCTGTTGATTGTACATACAAGTATCTGGTGTACAGTGGGATCCATGAGTATTACCGTGCAAATTGTCCATCACCATGTTCGTGCACTTTATTTGACGCAATAAGAGCTTCAAGAATTAAAAGAAAACTCAAAACAAGCTGTTGACAACTTCTGCACCAGCATAGGTCCAGTTCCGAATAGCCTGTCTGTGCATAAAGTGGACTTAAAGAAACAATTTAAACAATACATCGCTTAAAAACACACAGGATGTAAGATAAAAATTAATGAAAATAGTCATGGACAATTTGCACGGTAATACTCATGGATCCCACTGTACACGAACGTTTAGATATATTCAATTATTAATTTGTAAATGGAAAAGTGAGGGAAAGATAACACAATGTAACAAAAAAAATTTTTTTTTCTGTTCCTGGGTAATAATTGTTATTTCCTAATTCCTTGTGTTCCAAAAGTATAGAAAATGGCTATTATTCCTCATAAACTTTGTTTTTGTAGCAAGGACAATGATGTTTTGAGATTTACCCTTTTCCAGTACACGTTTTTTCTCATTACGAATAAAGAAGATAAATAACGTGTCATATTGCACGCTGTAGTAATATACTGGTCTCCCCTATAACTGAAATGGACAGGTCTTGGCATTCTGCCAGCAAGAACAGTGCAAATCGTGCAGTTTGAAGCGGTTCATAGTCGTCCTAGCTGCCTAATTAGATACACGTTTACAATGGCATCAGAGGCTGCAAGTATATGGCAGACCTTCGTCCATCGCCCCTGTGCCACATTGCCCTGAGTTTCCCGTGCCCACTCCTCCGGAGAAAAAGCTGCCCTCTTCAGACGAAAGTAGTAAGTCAGAGAGCGAGGAAGACATTGATTTTGATAATTACAATTTTCGAGCCGAGGAGAGAAACCCGTACTACCCCAATCAAAAAGATCTTAACGACTTAATAAGAGATCTTGGTCTCACCAAGTCCAATGCAGAACTCTTGACATCCAGGCTTAAGCAGTGGAATTTATTAGATGAAAGTGTGCAAATAACAGATCAGAGGAAGCGTCATCAAAGTTTTTCCATCTTTTTCATAAGTTAAGATGGACTCTGCTTCTGCCACAATGTCACCGGTCTGTTTGAAGCAATTGGAATTGACTTCAGTCCAAATGAGTGGCGCCTCTTTATTGACAGTTCGTCCAGAAGTCTTAAAGCTGTGCTTCTTCATAATGGAAATACATACCGGTCTCTTCCACTAGCTCACTCAGTCCACCTCAAAGAGGATTACAACAGCATAAAGCGATTGCTAGATACCTTGACATTTGATGAGTATGGGTGGGAAGTCATCGGAGACTTCAAAATCATAGGATTTCTAATGGGTCTCCAAGGTGGTTTTACCAAGTTTCCTTGTTATCTTTGCCTATGGGACAGCAGAGACACCAAAGCGCACTACAACATGAGGTACTGGCCACAGAGGACCGAGTTCTCTGTGGGTAAAAACAACGTCAAGTGGGAGCCACTGGTAGACCCCCACAAGGTGCTAATGCCTCCACTCCATATTAAATTGGGCCTGATCAAACAATTTGTCAAAGCTTTAGATAAGGAGTCAGCAGCCTTCAAGTACCTTCAAGACTTCTTTCCTAAGATGTCTGATGCAAAGATCAAAGCCAGTGTCTTCTTCGGCCTACAGATAAAGAAGCTTTTGGCGTGCGAAGAATTTCCCAAGTAGCTCAGTGAGAATGAAAAAGCGGCTTGGAACAGCTTTGTCTTAGTGGTTAAGGACTATTTGGGCGGCAATCATAAGTCCGAAAGCTATGTGGAAGTGGTTGAGACTCTGGTGAAGAACTACGGCAAAATGGGCTGCAGGATGTCCCTGAAAATTCATGTCCTCGATGCTCACCTTCATACATTTAAGGATAACATGAAAGCGTACTCGGAGGAGCAAGGCGAGCGTTTCCATCCAGATATATTGGACTTCGAACGTCGCTACCAAGGCCAGTATAACGAGAACATGATGGGAGACTATATTTGGGGGCTGATTCGTGAAAGTAATGTACAGTATAATCGTAAATCCCGGAAAACTACTCATTTATAAATCTTTTGCAATAATTTTGTTCCCAACTAGAGTTCAAATATATGTCACCTTTGATGTATATGTGTTTGTCTTTTTTTATGTAAATGCAAAACACGAATTCGTATATTTTCTCATTGAAAACAGGTAAAATTAAAAAATAACACTGTCCTGGTCACAAAAACAAAGTTTGAGGGGAATAATAGGCATTTTCTATGGTTTCCAGTCAGAAACCTTTAGAAAATAACACTCACTACACAGGAACAAAAATCGTGTTACAGGGTGTAATTCTATAAAACTAGTGATATTATTATATTATAAAGTATGCTTAAGTGAATATTTGCCAACAAATCTCCAGAAGTAATGACACATAACAAATGCTAGTAAATATTTGTGCTTTCAACGTCGCTTGTCCGCCTGAGGGATTTAGGGAAAACCTATGATCTGGCATGCCACTTTCACTTGCACGAATTTACTTCAAGCAACAAGGGAGTTTTCAGATTGAAGCGACAAGCGATCGGGATTTCGCACAGAAGTATCGATCAAAAGCAAACCATTCACCAGTCACGCTTGCACAAATAACAGGCCGGGGCAACACAATACACGGTACTGATAAAACGGTCCAGTCCGAGCGACACCTGCAATTTGTGGTTCGGAATGTGTTGTTTATTTTTTAATGTTGGTTTCCAAGAGAGACGTATCGCTGCAGTCTGAAAGCTTCCTTTCGAACCAATTCACCACGAGAAAATGCACGTCTCGCTTGGACTGGACTGTTGTTTTCTCAGTACCATACATCGTGTCGCCTCGCTCTGCTGTACTCGTATGCAAGGTTAATTGTTTCCTTTAGAGTAAAGGGGCTGTTGGTTGTCGATTCGGTGTGTAATCTCCGTGCCACTTAAAATAAAGTGAATCCTCAGTGATCAATGAAATTTTTCGAACCGAAGCGACACGACAAGCTGCACGCGACCCTCAGATTCCCAATGGCGTGTATTGTGCCGCCCCAGGATTTCCCATGAGCGGTAAATGCTTATTTATTGACTAAATGGGCCTGTGTCGCTTGTCACTTCGGTACGAACCACTGCTGTCGCGTGTCGCTTAGGTTTGAAACCTCACTAAGAGGCATGCTTTTCACCACAACACAATACGCAGATAAACGATCAACATGCTTGTAACAAAATGCAAGTCGTAAAAATCCTTTCCAGGTACCAATCCTTTCTCGTTCTGCTTGTATCAACAGGTTTCGTCTCTCAACGTCGTTCGGAAACCTACGAAGTGATACTTGACTCAATAAATTTGTTCCCGATTGAACTGTGCAACCATATGCTACACAGCTGACACCCTATTTCCTTGTAAAAGAATCTCCACTTTGCCCTTTCATATTAACGTCCATAGCATCGTAAGCGTAACCGGATGTTCGAGGGGGACCAGACGAGTGCGCATGCTCCGCAGTAGCTCCGCCTTTAACACCGTCTATAGAAAATAAGTTTAGGTATTGATTCATTCATTCATTCCTCTCTAGAATAGTCTTCTTTTGACTTAACACGCGCTTATCAACGTTTCTAATTGAAATACCTTTTTCCAAACAAACAAGTATTTGCAACTGATTAAATATTTTGCTTTTATTTTTTCGAGCCATTCGAGACGAGACGAGACTTTTCAAAAGCCGTCCCGTCCCGTCTCGTGTCTCGTCTCGAAAACGAGACGAGAAAGGCATTCCGTCTCGTCCCGTCTCGAATTTCAAAAGGCTTGTCCCGTCTCGTGTCTCGTCTCGAAAACGAGACGAGACACGAGACGAGACGGGACATGTCCCGTCCCGTGAGCAACACTAGTCAGACAGAAAAACGCGATTAAGAAAAGTTGATTGCCTGTTGATTCTCGGTGAATCTTTGTGCGGTTATACTATATTTCGAGACTGAAACAAGACAAGCATTTGCAACTGGAGACGATACCGTCATTCTTTAAATTCTTGACTCGTATCGATAACAACGCTATTAAGACTTTCACTGCCAAGATGCCATATGCTGGGCATCAAGTTTGGGTAACTGCTAGGCCGTGGTGCGCACCAAACGGTGCCTATCTCGTGGGCAACAACATCTATCAAGTTTCATGTGCACTTGAAGTAACTGGCCTGGCATTGGCCTCTGAATACATGTTACATTTAAGACATTGAAGAGATTCGAAATAGATTAATGCATTGCTCAGAATCAAATGGTGAAAATTTTGTGTACTAGCAACTTGGAATGTAAAACTATATGTCAATCAATGTTTGACCTTGCCTTCTTTCTTTCTTTTCTTCTTCCTTTCTTTCCTTCTTCTTTTTTTTTCCAGAGGGGTCTCGTGAACACATGCGTCAATTGTGGGAAAAGAATTATTACTTTCTTTCACTTCAGATACAAGAAATGTAATATATAAGCTTAGTTCAGCGCTCTCGTGTAAAATAAATACTTCTATATGAAGAAATTAGAATGTAGAAATGCTCATGAATGTCGTCGCAGAGCAAGCTGTCCTTTTTCTCACAATTGACGCATGCGCAGCATGCACCGTATGCGTTCACGAGACGCCTCTGAATGAAATACAATCCATAAATACAATGCTGCCGGCTTCTGCTCAGGATCGTGAAGCAGGCACATCTGTTCAACCTTCAAGTTAGTACTGTACAGTGACGGTTCCAAAACTGGGAGAGGGGGGCAAGGATAGTTTACTTTAGCTTGGTAGACAAAGCTTAACATAGTGCGGAGGCAAAGGTGGAGGACAACTGCCCCCCTCACGCCTCTATATTCGCCGCCACTGGCACCGTACAATGAACATTCACATGAACTGTATTCTACAGGATCTACAAGATTACAACTTGTATTCTATTTCATAAGGGCTACACGTACAGTCACGGACACTTCTGGGTTGTAGCAAAGCTATTGACTTTCATTGGGATCATTACAACGCAGAACTGTCCGTGACTGTACATGGGCACTGTCACATTATTTACACAAAAATAAGAAACAAAATTTAAAAACACAATTTAAATCAACAAAGACATTTGGATATTAACATTGCACTATGTAATCAATTTTGGCCTGAAGGTAACTTCACCGGAACCCCTCTCCCCCGCCCCACACACACATCCGTCAAAGTGTTAAGGTGTCGAAAGTGTACACATGCATTTTTCTCTTCTTTCATTTTTAGGCAATCGCGACGATGAAGACGAAATAGTTATTACATGAAATCCATGAAGGGAACACTCACAAAAGGACATCCCACGCTCAAGCTAGGATTTGAACCTGGAACTCTCGGTACCGAGATCGTGATTCGAACACTCAACGTGTACTGAACTGTAATGCAAGATACTGAACGACTGACACCGCAATTTTCCTGGTTGGAGTACCAGCCTCGGCATGGTTGTTCCACACCAATTCCATTTATTCATCACTCATCCTCATCATAATGGTGGAAAAGCGATGTAAAATACAATACAACAGTTCAGAACTGTATGTCCACAACCATTCATGGTCTGACAGTAGCACATAAGCGGCACTGAAGGAGTTTTTTTTTTTTTCATTTTTCATTTTTTTGTGGTTCATACCCCATTGATGCTGTACATCAATCCTTTTGACAAGGTGGAGCCTGGGCCACCGCAACATAATCCTCCCTGGCAACTTAATGTACATGGAGGTCCTTGTGACCTACAGACGAGGTGAAGCCTAGGCCACCGAGAAAAATCCTCCAGGGCAACCATTTATAGACACCATATGATTTTGCAGACTACAAACTACCCTGAAGACGGAGGCAGATACAGCCTCCGAAACGTTGGTCTTTTTAAAATTAACACAGTGGTTAAAAGTCTAAAAAGTAAGAATGAATACATCACCGCTGATCAGCTACAAAGAAGAAAACCAATACAACATACTAAAAAAAAATATTTAACACTATTATATAATATTTTATGACTCGAAAACATTACATTTACAATGATGAGATAAAAACAAACCATCATCCCTTATCACATAGTGTTCTTGGTTATGAGGTGGAATATTTCTCATTCTGTCCCCTTAACATTAGGGAGACACCGTTCGCAGTCTTTGACGTAACGAAACCTGCAACAGAATATATAAAAAAAATAATTATATAACGCCCTATAACGTCTTATAAAGGGGCACCCAAAAATAGTGAGAATCTTTCAGCCAAATTTCAAATAAATATATGCATATGCACTAGACAATTTTCAGCAGCATTTTACTTGTACATTTTTCAAGGGAGAAGAATAATACATAACATAAAAATATGTATACATTCACTCATTATTGGTTTCCTATTTACTGCCAGTTTTTCGTCAATTGTTTCTCAGCCAGTATTTTTGCATATTGCAATAGTTATATGTATTAGTCTAAATTGCTGTCATATTTTCTACAACCAGGTAGTTTGTGTAAGATAGTAGATCCATTATGAACGGTCGGCACGGTACGGTTCGGCACAGCAACATAATGAACGGTCGGCAAGGCACGGTTCGACACAGCATCATTATGGACGGTCAGCACGGAACAGCAACATAATGAACGGTCGGCACATAACGGTTCGGTGCAGCACCATTATAAACGATTGGCCCTGTACGGTGCGGAACAGAACCATTATGAACAGTTGGCCCGGTGTGATTCGGAACAGCACCATTATGAACGATCGCCACGACAACAACATAATGAACGGTCAACACCGCACAGCACCATTAGGAACGGTCGGCACTGCAAGGTTCTGTACAGCATCATAATGAACGGTCGGCACACCACGGTTCAGTACAGCACCATTATAAACGGTCGACCCTGTGCTGTTCGCAACAGCACCATCATGAAAGTTCGATCCATTCCGGCTTGAAACAGCACCATTATGAACGGTCTGCACTGCACGGTTCGGTACAGCATCATAATGAACAGTCGGCACAGCATCATTATGAACGGTCGGCACAGTACGTACGGTACAACAGAGATGCACTGGCAAATCGATTTAAAGGAGAGCGTTCGGGAAGTACTCATGAGGGTTAAGTTGAGATCTGTCCTCCTCGCTTCGGCTTGCACATGAGGCAAACGGCCAGAGTGATAACCCGCGAATTAAAACCGGTTCCTTCGCCACCTAGAACATTTGTCTCATTTACACAGTACTATGAATAAAGAAATACGTAAACGAATAAATGAAGTATTGTTGCTTAAACGTACTTTCCTGAGTAAACTTCCTACAGTCCCCCAAATAGTTCCTTGTAGGGAACCTTATCTAGGAACCTCTTTGCTATGATGTAGAACAGTTGGCCGAACGTGTCGTCAATCGTAGTCGCCATCTGAGACAGAACTGCTTTGCTGTTGTCCGTCAGGATTCTGTTCATGTCGTCTCCTGATATGAATCCTGAAATACAATTAAGGACAAATGTTTAAATTTCTGGAGATTGTCCTTGTAGTCGCCTTCAAAACAGGACAACAAATCAGTAATTCGTATGATGGGACATTATGTTATTGATCACATCCCCACATTTTACCTTTGTCCGTGCCAGTATAAGATAAGGATTCAATGAATCCAAATCCCCGATTGGTTTAGTAAACATTTTGCATTAATTTTATAATAGAATAGTCAAGAACAAAAAAACGGACAAACACTGTAATGTTCGAAGGGGTTGTGATGCTTTTTGTTGGTTTAGTACAGTCACTGACATTTCTGGGTTATGTGGACTCCCATTTACTATCAACGGGTAAATGTAAGGAAATGTAAGATACCTGAACCCAATATGGCCTAGTACCGAATATGGCCTATTTGCTCTTTCCAAGTAGTTATAAGTAGAGCTCGGATTTTAGGTTTTTAACCTAATTTTTTGTTTCCTTTACATGTATGTAAGAAATAATAAGTTATGTAAGCGTTTCGTTAAAAAATACAACAACTGATGAAGTTTTATAGTCCCTAAAAAACTATTTTAGGTTTTAGCGCCTAAAACAAGCCTTTCTTAAGGTTTTTATATATTTCTAAAGGTTTTACAGGATCTTTTTGTCACAAGGATGCATTTGCTTTGTTTGGTCACGAAGAAATCCAATGACAAACGTGTTTGAAACGTACTCTCTGTCGATTTCCCTTCCTCCAAGTGGATGGTGATTTTTCAAAGCTCTAAACAAAGCAAAATATCTGGTGCCACTGTACAATACAAAGTGGTCTGATTTGTGTGGTCTTGTTCACTTTCGCGTCACTTGGAGCTTTGTGGCAATTCACGCCTTGCAAACTAACATTTCAGCATTGAAGTTTGCACCACTGACTATGTTTATGTTGAAAGATTATTTCCAGCATATAAGACAAAATTGCGGAGTGGATAACATAATGAAAGATGTTTGCCTAACTACACGGCGAAGAGTGGATTCTAATAGCAAATTTCCAATGGTAAGTTCTGCCATCGCCGTAGGGTAACGCAACACACACAACGTTATGCAAGATATTTCACGATATAGGTGTCACATTTTCATTGCCGGTGACTATACCTATCAGCATTTTTCAGGAATTTTTAACTATTTTAAGTTATTTTGAACGTACTTCAGGAATTTTCGAGCCTAACTTTAGATTTTTAGGACCTATTTTAGGATTTTAGAACCTATTTTATGGTTTTTAGAACCTATTTTAGGATTTTTAGAACCTATTTTAGGGTTTTTTAGAACCTATTTTAGGATTTTTAGTCTATTTTAGGAACCTAAAAGCACACTTTTTAGAACCTAAAAATCTGAGGTCTAGGTATAACCCAGAATAGTTCATAAATGTACATGACGTACATAAAAACACGGCAGAAATAATTGAACGTTAGTGTCTCGCATCTGTCAGATTATTTAAGATGGGAGTTTAATGTACAGTCACCGGCAATAAAACTGGCACACCTAGATCCTGAAATACTCACTTCCCTGCAACGCGTTATGGGTGTTGCCTAACTCATTCAACGGCAACTTCTATCAACGCCGTAGAGATAGGCAACACACACAACGGCTTGCAGGGGAAGCGGATATTTCAAGATTTAGGCGTCCTATTTTTATTGCCGGTGACCGTACCCAGATAGTCCTGTTTCTGCACCATTGAATGGAGAAAGAGGAAAATCAAAAGATAAACGGAGGAAGGAAGAGAAAGAGAGAGAGTGGAGCGTAATAGGAAGAGAGAATATATTAGAGCTCTCGCCACGTAAACAGTTCAGTCAAGGTCACACCACCCACCTACAGTGTTGCCAATGAGCAACAATTTCAACCGACGAAATCAAACGAACACGTACAACGCTCGAAGTGTCGACTGAGCAACTTAGAGGAAGTGTGGCAACTCTGGAGGGCCAGGGGTGTGGAGGAGGCAAGGGGAAGTTCCGACCTTGAGTGGACTGTTTTTGTGGCGAGAGCTATAGTAGGAACCGAAGAGCTCAGCAGAAAATATTTCCCGACACCCTTGAACCAACCCGAAAAAAATTCTTTGGTGACGTCACAGAAACTTACCAAGAACTCCGCCATTGAACAAGTTTCCAAAATAGAATCTGCCCCTATCAGGAAGCGCCCTCACTTGGAATCTTCTCAGATTCATGTAAGTTATGTTCTTTTTCATCTTTGGCCTTCCTTCAAGCGTCCACGTGACCTTCATATCGACTGAAACAGGAAAAAAGTTAATTGTCACTATAGATTATTCAAGTCTTTTTATTAGAATACTGGGCAGCATATAGCACTATCTTAAACGGAAGTATGCGAAATACACAAAGCTGTTAGCGAAATGTTGACATAATTATATTCAAGCAGTAAAGTTGTTACAAGCCACAAGAGCAACGAGTTTAAGAAAATGATAAAAGATGGCAGCACAGTTACGTCAGAAATCTTGAGGTTAATCAGCAAGTGATTAACTTGAGAATTAGTAATCAAATTAGTGATTAAAATTAGGAGAAAACTTTGCAGAAATGCTCAGATATTAACTGATTAATGAATGAAAAAGGCTCGAAATCTGATCAAAACGAGTGCAGCAATCACAGAAAAGATGATTCATTCATTGGGTTTATTTTACTTCGCTTTTCTATCTCACGGGTAATCATGAGAATGGTAAATCGTATGATGAAATTGGTGAAGGGACACTCACAGAGAGCACACACGCCCAGGCGGGGATTCGAATCAGGAACCCCTGGGGTAGTAGCACGCTCTGATAAGTGATAACTACACTGACACGGAAGTAGAGCAATGCCACGGTATGGCAGAAACCTGTCATCTGTTTTTTTTTTCCTAAAATTAATACAATATAACCTCTTGTTCTCAGATTACTTCTCTTATTTTCATACATAGCTAGTACACCCGTGTATCATTGAATTACATCAATCATTTGCTTTATAAATCTATGGTGCAACAGTTCAACCGGATTCTAACGTGATGTACAAGTTATCTTAATTCTATTTGCTATAGAAGAGCAGAAGCCTGTAGTGTGCTTCTACAGAAATAAGCGACGATTTTTTAAAAAAAAAACAACAGAAAAACGTGCAAATACTGGCAATCGAGTTGCATTTTTTTGAAACTACAAATTCGAATTAACAATTTAAACGGAACAGTAGAATAAAATTTACCTTGAACTCCCTATGAAGACATCCAGGAACAACTCGTACTACGAACTGCAGGCAAAATTGTTCAAAAACATGAGACAGATGAAAGGGAAGAGGAAGGTTGAAGTGTATTATTTGTGTAAAAAAAAAAAAAAAAAAAAGTCTTATTTGACTTATGGAGAGAATTCTTAATGGTTCAGTTGCATGGTCTCCAAGATACGTACACATGTGCAAACATTGTATTTACAACAATAATAAATAACTCCGTTTATGTCTCGTGTCACCGTGATTATAATCAGTAATGAAAATAAGTATGTTCTCTGGATTTATTGGTATTTGTGGCAAATAATAGGTTTTTAAACAATACTTCAATTATTTTAGTTTAGTCTTAGTTTAGTCTTCTTTGAGAACTAGAATGTTGAATCTGTGTTGAGTTAAATCTGGTGTGCGATACATGAACATAGCTAGGGTTTACCTATTGTTCCGTTTAAATTTTTCATTAAAATTAGTAGTTTTAAAAATGCAACTTCATTGGAAGTACTCCGTGCGGGAGATCGTGAGAGTCCTTTGACATTGTTTGAAGATAGTTGTGAAGATCTCGGATGAACTCCGACAAAGAATAATAAAGACAATGGCAAAAGGTCTCTGCAGTCTCTCCAATGGCGTCGTCACCTTGTTATCAAGTAAAAGGCTCGGGTTCGATACCCGGATGAGGGGAGGGGCCATGCCCCCTTTTCGAACTATGAAATATTTAGATGTTAAACTATAAAAAAAATTACGAAAATAACATCGGGAATTTTAAAATTTGTAAAAATTTCGATTTAATCCTTGCATATATTAATATGTGTTCCTTAATCAATTTCATATCATTGCTCATCATAATCGTTGCGGTTAGACAAGCTTGGCAGAAAAGCAACGCATAATAACCTAATTCAATTAACCTCACAGCATTTATGTTCTTCTCTTTGTTGCACATAAAATCTAACACTTAATAAAAACATTTCAACTGTAGCTTCCGTCTCTCTCTCTCTCTCTCTCTCTCTCTCTCTCTCTCTCTCTCTCTCTCTCTCTCTCTCTCCCTGTGTGTGTATGTATGTATATGTGTGTTTGTGTGTGTGTGTATGTATATGTGTGTTTGTGTGTGTGTGTAACGGTGTGGTGTGTGATATAGATAAGACATTTTCAGATCTGGCCCCTCCATCAAAAAAATCCTGGGTATGCCTATCTGCACATAAAATATCCTTAAAGAACAAAAATTAAGAGAAGTCGAAAAGACTGCGAGGAATTCCAGGAAGAACGAGGACATTGTAAAAGGACGCCGAGGAACTCAAGAATGGACAAGGGCAGTTTAAAGAACTTTGACGAACTCTGAGGTGGAGAAGGACAATATCAAGGAACCCATGAGGAACTCCGAAGGGAATAAGGACACTTATGGATACTATGAAACGGCACATCTCCTCGGCATTCTTTCTGTTATGTTTCCTCACGAGATAAGCTATTGGAGTTTCAACTTTGCTCTCTCTGCTAAATCACTAGTAAAGATAAAGCTGCCGGCTTGGTGTCCGAGCGCGTTAAGTGCACGACTTTCGAAGTTCCCGGCCTAGACATGAAATATCACTCATCCTCATCGTCGCGAAGCTACGAAAAATAACAAGTTACAAATACCAATAAAGTTAAAGCTTCTACTGTCCATTGCACCATGACGTGAACCACACGTTCCAGGTATCTCCTCTAAAGAGCTCGATTTGGGGGTGAGATCGACTTATCTCCACTTGTAATCGTTAGCAGTAAGGTGGAGTCACGTATTTCCAATTCACTGACTCTTTTTTTACAGTCAGGCATATTCCTAAGAATACATTATTTCCGCTCTCCTGTAACTTGGATAAATCTAGATTTGAATTACGGCACTCTGATTCTCACACGACAATATCATCTGCACCAAGCTTTGGCCGTGTTTATTCCATTAGAGACTGGGAGAACCCCAGAGCTACATGAAGGAACAGTAGCCGGACAATTGCGATGAACACAGAAGTGAAATGACGGATGGACAATTGCGATGACGGAAAATTGCTATGAACACAGAAGTGGAAGGACGGGTGGACAATTGCGATGACGGAAAATGGCGATGAACATAGAAGTGAAAGGGCGGGTGGACAATTTTAAATCTTCTATCAAATTTAAGGGTGACTTAATACCCCGTACAATACATCTTACGAGTACAAGAGAATTGGGCGGGTTAAAGTTACAGTGGTGTAAGTCACTTTTTGTTTTTAAAAAAAGAGTCTGACTCACAGCACTTTGCTGATCAACACAACAGCTGTTTCCTTTATCACTAGACCTTAAACTGTCATCTGTTGACAGTTGAATGAATCTCTGACTTACTTCACGTTTTCTGTTAACAGATTGACTTATATAGATCTGGTTTCTGTGTCAAAGTCTTTTTTTATATATAAGTGACTTACACCACTGTAACGTTAACCCGTCCAATTATGTGAAATATTGATACTTTCGAATAGAACACTGCTTGCTCTCATACTTTCTCCAGGCTTGAGACTGGCAAGGTAGCTCTGTAACGTTCTTGCATTACAACCACTTTTAGGTTAGGTTAGGTTAGGTCCACCTGTGCGTTAGTGATCCTGATCGTCGAAATTGTCCTACCATTAATTTGTAAAATGACCTTCGCCGTTAAAATCATCGCAATTGTCCGTCATTTTGGCCTCATCGTAATTGTCCGCCACCGCAATTGCCCTAGATTCGAAGGAATATTGCTGGAAAAACTTCCACCTCAAATCTCAATTCCTGGAATTGAACCCGGATCCCCGGTGAGGCAGTCAGATACCCTACAGACTGGACCATCGTTGCTCTCAATATTACCAGTAATCCACAATAAAAACTAAATATGAAAGATAGAAAACAAATACACTCTTCCAATTGGTTAAAAGTCCAGTTTATGCCCAGATAAGATATCGAGGCTAAACTTTAAGTTTGTATTGAGATAGAACCACTATATGCTTCCACGGGGTATTGAACCAGGAGTCCCTTAATTACAAAGTAACTCCGTTACCGCAACACCATCGGATTAATCCGAACGCGCCTGTACTCGATTGGCTGCTGTTTGGTTGGTTCAAATTCAAACTTCATCCTTTACTAAGAACTAAGCCAATTATTATTTTATCTAAAAGTAGAGAGAGGTAAGGGAGAACTAATTAGAGAAAATTCTGAAAGTAATTTTGGCTCCGGTTACCCTTTCTACACCCTCGATTTCAGGCACATTTCAAATATTTTCGTGAAAATAGATAAAGGCGGGGCCGCGGTAGCGGTAGGGGAGCGGTAAGTCAATTACCCCAGGGGCGGAGCCCGGAATCGGTGGGAAATTTGGACTCAACAATTTCAAACGACAAAATCTCAACTTTAAACGGCTGTACAGTTGTAAATACTTCTTTCCGCGCTCCATTTTTTTATTCACAATTAGGATCACATAATCTTCATAATAAAAAAAAATAATTGAAAATTCGAAGATGTAGAATAGGGTACCCAACCCCTTATACGTAATGGAACCAGTCCAGAACGGACGAGGAACTCAGTTTGTGCATGTATGTTCATATCCCTGTCGCTAGACGACTCTCAAATCACCCACATCACTCAACAGTGTTTTGTGCAATGTTTTGGTCTTCAAGATCACGGGACCTTACACCGTGTGATTTTTTCCTTGTGGGGTTTCATTAAAGACAGGGCATTCGTCTCATCGATGCCGCGTGATATCGCAGTCCTGAGGGACTGTGTTGATGCGAGTGTGGCAAGACCTAGACTTTCGTGCCGATGTGTGTCGTGTCACCCATGGTGCACGCATTGAACATTTGTAGGTGAAAAAGAAAAATTGTTTGAGTTCCTCGGTCGTTCAGGAGTGGTTTCTTTAACGTAAGTTCAATACTTTACTTGGAATAATTTTTTGTAACCCCACAATTATTTATGGAACGCCCGGTGAGAAACAGTAGAGATCTTCAGCAACGCCGTCAAAAATAACCATATTATTTAACTTTTAAAGTATATGAAATCCAATACTTACTGACACTAACATTGCAAGGTCCTGACCCGTATATTGGCAGGAAGATTATTCTCCCTGTGCAATCGTAGCTGCCCACCATCGTGTATTCAGGAGCAAATATGTCGAACTCCATGAAATACCTCCTTGGATCCACGCTGAAATGCAAATGTTAATTTAATTTAGAGACAACAGTATGAGTGATATGCCTGGTAACGCTTAACAATGACTGTGTTTTAACAAAATCGGCAACATCTTTGTTAATAGCACGAAATGTAATTTTGCAAGGTACTGTGGGATCCATGAGTATTACCGTGCAAATTGTCCATGACTATTTTCATTAATTTTCCTCTTACATCCTAAGTGGTTTCAAGCGATGGATTTTTATGTATGCTTGTGCAGAAGTTGTCAACAGCTTGTTTTGAGTTTTCTTTTAATTCTTGAAGCTCTTATTGGGTTAATAAAGTGCACGAACATGGTGCTGGACAATTTGCACGGTAGTACTCATGAATTCCACTGTACATACTCGTATTTATTTCAATCCTGTCGTAATGCCATCGGATAATAGGAAAAGTCTCCGATGTATTCTGGACTATATATCCCACCACTCACTGACATAAATGTTCTCCATGAAGGAAGCCCCGGAGGCAAAAAATGCTCGATTACAACTCCCTTCCAAAAGAAAATTGTCCCAAAAGGCAGAAAAAATTAAGAAATCGCTCAATTAGCCCTTTTTTAGGGTGAAAATGCCCTTTCTTCGTGTCCTTAGCAACCAGTTTCCACGGGCGTTTTTTTTTGCACACATTGTTTGATTCATGTCATCCATGTCTTCATTATCAAACTACATTATTTCTCACAGATAAATAACTCACAGATGAATCGACTCCTGGTCACAAGAGTGACATCTTTATAAGGAGATTTAGTACAGATACAATTAGATATTGGTATACTCAATGCGAAAATGTCTACATCGAGCTTCTTTAAAGAGACATTATTTTGAAATTCGAACAAAGTGAGATAGTTGTATTTTTTAATTGGCTTCATTACTAGGTCATGAGAAATGAATATTGTAAAATTTTGAGACCTTGAAAAATGTTTCCCTCCCCTGTAGAAAATGTCAAAATTCAAGGTCAGGCCGCCCATTTTTTCATGAAAAGTGAAACATGGGTAAGTTCGGAATGCTGTATCTTTGGAAATCAACAACATCCCAAACTTTTGTTTTGATATACTGTTAATATAAGACTGGTTGCTTATATACATTCAATTGTTTTGATGGGACATTGTTGCTTTCTATTGTTATGCGACATCAAAGAGGGTACAAAATGCAGTTTTTTCCTGTTTTCGGCACTTGGTTAAGCAACAGTACCCCCAAAGATTTGTTTACTGGGCATTGATGCTCACTATTAGAACAGGCTACCTGATATAGCACATTACTGGAATATTGATGCTGTTAGCAGATAAATAACCCTTTGAATACTCGAAAATTGCGAAATCCGCATCTTTAGAATTAGACCTATCTCAAAACAGCATCAAGGTAAAAATACACTAAGTATGCCAACTTGTAGGTGAATATAGCTATGTACTAACACCAGGAATGAAAAAAACTTTGAGGCCTCGTCCCATTTTCGTGAAAATAATTTTAAAAATATTAGGAAATGTCAATGTAAATTATCACACTTCCTCCCCTATCAGAAAGTGGAACAGACCTTTCTCCTACTTTTCTTTGTTCGAAATGGAACAGCCCCTGTATTGCCAAGTTATGGGACAGTTTTAGTTTTTCTTTCTTTGATGGATAGCATAGTGGTAACGTCGCATCCTTGTAATCAAGGGGTCCCGGGTTTGATGCAAGGTTGAGGTACAAGATGTTCGGATCGCAGTTTAAACTGCAAGTCTCCAGTCCCGATTAGCTTTCCTGTGAATATATACAGTGGCGTACCAAGGACTTTCGAAAGGAGGGAGGGGCTATACATTTTTTTAGTAGGCAGCCATCTCTTTGCCATCTTTTCCTGCCTTTGACATTCTTTTTACTGGTCCAAAGGGGGGTTATTATCCCAACCACCCCCCCTATATGCACGCCACTTTCTATATTGCAATAAGAGTATGTTAGTAAACGATTTTGTATTATAACATAACTTTCTTGCTATACATAACTTGAGATTCCCAGAATAAACCAATTTCAATTCAGGTAGGCCTAAGAGCGGACCTTCGTGATGGAGTGGTTACCGCAGCAATCCACGACGCCAGGGGTCCCGGGTTCAAATCTCGGTATTGGGATCATTGATTGCTCTTTGTGAGTGTCACTTCATCGATTTCATAATATCATCACTCACGGTCTTAGTAAAAAGTGACAGAAAGGCGACGTAAAATAACCCGATATCAGGCAATCAATCTCAAATAGGCTTAGGAAAAGTAGGCTTAGGATAATTCCATCATCTTTAATATTGTTACTGTAAATAACCAACGTGCTTTTTTTATCATCATGGCAATTCTTTTAAAGAAATTTTAAAGCATCAGACACAAATTTATATTTTCGGTGCTCCACCTTTCAAGCATAATGGGGTATTCCAGATTTGCTTGTTTCTTTGAATTGTGGTGCGGACAAGCCTTCAAGAAGTGATCAGTTCTCCCGTCTGACAGAACTAGATGACGAGCAGGGACGGCGACAGGGGTGGGCAAGCGCCCACCCAAAAATTCCTGTGCCCACCCGAGTGCCCACCCAATCAAATTCACTAAGTACATATACTTGGGGATATGTGAATGTTTCAATAAATAAGTGTATTCTGGTGTTCATTACATGTATATTTTACTAATGAATATTATCTATACTAGAAAATGTTCACATATCATCATCCCATAAAAAGCTGATTTAACTTTGTCATTAGAAAGCAATAAGGCATTACTGGAGATCTTGAAACAAGATAACTGTGACCAATTGAATACTTCTATGATTAGAAGCAGCTAG
Source organism: Lepisma saccharinum (assembly GCF_977018435.1). Classification (NCBI taxonomy): domain Eukaryota; kingdom Metazoa; phylum Arthropoda; class Insecta; order Zygentoma; family Lepismatidae; genus Lepisma; species Lepisma saccharinum. The sequence goes on from NC_139238.1 coordinate 28,402,669, forward strand.
TGGGCTTAGGAGGCGCAAAATTATGCAGGCTTTAGGGTGAGCTTGAGGGCTGCAGCTCCGGGCCTTTACTGGGGAAGAAACTCCTTTGAAAATTAGGTACTTCGGATGTGATAAAATAAAACGTAGGAATACGTATAACGAACTACCTCGTATAGCTTTGCGAAAAGTTATAACTGAAACTGTGGAGGGGATTGGGGTGGGGTCTTGGTGTTGTAAGCTACGGGTCTTCACATATATATATATATATATATGTGTGTGGGGGGGGGTGTAAGGTTGAATTTTTGTACCCCCCCCCAAATAAAAAACATTTCTTCGCAACTGCCGAAATGTACTGTAAGTGAATTATACTAGACTTTTCGTATTTCAAAATACGAGCGTCAAGATTTATTACAGAGGGGCAAGGTAGGAATTCGAAGGGAATGACGGAAGACAATTATTTTTCAATTACGTTTACAAATGTGAAAATGACAAAAGACGCAAATACTGCTTTTCCAATATAGTGTCGCTATTCAATTCGTTTAAATGAAATATCTAACTATTTTGAAACGAACAATGTTCACCCAGTTTATTATTATGAAAATAGACAATAATGTGTTGAATATTTGTACAATATTAGAGTACACACATAAAGTTATTTTCTAAACTTTTCAAATTTGCAAACTTATACACTTTATCCCCTTCATCCAATACAACATGCAGACATGTTACCCCATCTTTAATATCATTGCACCCACAACGTTGCCGAAGGTCACGCATGCGAGCGTACCCGAGTTTAAACAATATATGTAGTACAATATCCTACAGCAGGGGTTCCCAAACTTTTTTCGTTTCAAGGCGCCCTTGGTGTTTCAAGATTTTTGCGCGTAACCCAAGTCAGAATGTAGGCCTATCTAACACTTGAAACGCCTAGCAGAGTGTGGTTAGGTTCCTTGTCTTAAGTTAAGTTAGGTTGCTTGCCTTAAGTTAAAAATAAACACATACTTATTTCAAATTTAGAAACATTTTACATGTAAAAAGTATACTAAATAAACACATATTTTTAACAATCACATCATTTCAGTGAAAATATTGGAACATTTCTCGGCTTTCCTGTAAGCCAGCCACTGCACAGCGGCGCACACTTCGGGAACCACTGTCGTACAGTATAAATTAGGTTCTTCGTATTCCTATTATTCGTATTGTTATTTGTTTTGGTTTGGGTTTTGTTTCTCAAGTTCACTTTATGCACAGAAAGGTTAATCGGGACTGGACCTGTATAATTTCAAATTGGATCCGAACCACTATGTGCCTCCACGAAGTTTCGAACCCGCCCTGTTGTTATTATCATGGCATTTTGTAACTGTTTTGCCACGTAGGTGCTCATCTTCTGGGTTCGAATCCGGGACTGGGCATGGCTTTTCTTTTGCGAGTGTCCCTCATCGTTGCGATTAACGAAAAGTGACAGAAAACCGACGAAATAACAAAAATCAAATATAAAATCTAATCATTTGCCACTCTGGGTCCCAATGTAAATATCTTATGCCCGAGTATTTACTATTCGATCCCCCATCACACATTATTATTATTAATAATAATAATAATAATAATAATAATAGCTTCATTAAGCGTACGAGACTCAGCCTGAGGCTATTATGCCCACCCAATGGTAGAATCTGCACATATTTTAAACCAACATATTTGCCACAACACAATCATATAGTGAAGCTATCTACCGCAGCTTAACACGTTGCTGAGCGAAACGAAATTTTGCTCGCTAAGCAAAGTTCACTTCAACCAACGCCAAGCAACTTTGCTCGATATACACTATAGGTGCCACTGAACTTACCGAGCAGATATTACTTTCAGTCTGTCAAACCCATAATGCCTTGAGGCCGTGACTTGAGCGGTGAGGCCCAGCAACCCTATCCCCTGGTCGAATGTCATCTCCGTCACTCTGAGGGGGTCCAGACGGGGGAGTCTCAACTCGGGCAGCTCTGAAAAGGAAAGAGTTCCATTACCGCCACAACCAAGATTTTGAACACCAAACCATCCCTTCGCTCCGATTCATTCAGAGTTGACTGCCAAGTGGCGTATTTTCCATGTTACCGGATTTTAAATTTTAATCAAACTCTTTAAAGATATTTTTATTTTTATTTTACATTTAGCGTTAATATGGGGGTAATTGCTCACTAGACCCTCTGTATCTACGTATTAACCCAGCTTACCCGTGTCGTCCGAGAAACTTACCTAGAGAGGGCTCTCGTAAGGCCACACTTTTCTTTATCACTAAAATTCAATAAACCATTTAATTCTGTTACTGATTCACTGCTTTCTTTGTTGATTATATATGTGCAGTTGTCTATTAAATATAATAATTACAAAACTTATCTTTAATGAAAAATAATAATCAATTATTGCATAAGTGTCACACACGTATTGTACCATTCACTAAGACTTACAAAAAAAAAACAATAATTTTTCATCAATACTTTCTTGTTCATAGAAGTGTAGTTTGTGAATTCTATTATTTCGCAGAATATTCTAGAGCCCGGAAGTTCAGGCATTTATTTTCGTTAAAATAGGCAGGCAAAAAGGCATTTATAATGTGGTAAATAGGCACTAAAAATGAAAAAAAAAAGGCAAAATAAACCGAAAAAAGGCACATTTAGAAGTCGCTTACTTTTATCTACAGCGCCTTGAATAACGTAGTGTGGAAAACGACCCAAGAAACTGGTTCCCCGAGACGATGACAAGTAGATGGCAGTGCGATCGACACAGCTGCTAATTTTGTTATGAAAGTAATGCGGCTTAGTTAGTTTTTGGAATATATTGTGTAGATTTGTTTCTCTAGAAAGGCGGTAAGTGAATAGATGGAAACAGTTATATTTGTGGAGTGATTTGCAGTCAAGAAATGGCATTAATTTGGAGAGAAAAGTATAATAAAATTAATAAATAAATAGCATGCGTAACACAAGAAGAAACATCGCAATGTGATTCCGGACGTCAGGTCTTGGACTGTGTATTAGAGTTTATTTTTCTATGTTATTAGAATATAAATAGTATCCTGAGAGATATTCATACCGAGGCGACAAACCACAAGTGTCGCTTGGAAGCGAGCAGTCTGTAATCAATGCAGCCTTTCGAACCTTAGGGACACCAGCTCTGACTGCACAGTTTCCTCAAGGAGATTTTAGACTAAAGCGACACGCGACAAACGATACGAGGATTTCACACCAAAGCGACACGGGTCATTCGGTCTAAGGCAACTTTCATACCGAAATGACACATGTTGCTTGGAAAGGAGCCCATCAAGAGCAACATTTCACATCGTAGCGGCATGACGGGAAGCACAGGCCAGCGTTCGGTTGGTGAAAACCTCAAGCGATAAGTGTCGCGTGCCGCTTGTCGCTTTGGTGCGCAATCTCACTAAAGCAAGACACTCATTGCATCGCGTATGCGCGAACAACAAACCACGGCAACATGTTGCAAGCTATTGAGGAAATGGCCCAGTTTGAGCGACGCAGAAGCGACAAAGCGACACGTGTGGCTTATCGTGTCGCCTAGATCTGTTGTTGTAATGTGCGATTTATCGTGTCGCCTATCTGTTGTTCGCAAGCAACGCTTGCTAATAGACTGAAGGCACCATGTCGCTTGTCACTTAGTTGGGACCCTCATGTGCAATGAATGCTATTTTACAATCTGGAAGTGTGTGTCACTAGTGTGACAGTGTGAACATCCCGTGTCGCTTGTCCCATTGGTTTGAAAGTTGCCTTACACTCATGTCGATGGCACTAAGAAAGTTTTGTGGGGTTCCCCTTGTCGTTTCATGCAATCATCATTATCATCATCGCCGCGATTAGTTTAAAGCAGAAGAAAAGAGATAAATATCCAAAATAAAAAATGCTTCAGTGTGTATATCTTTAAAAGAAATGATGATGATGATGATAATAATAATGAACCTAATTCATACACAAAAATTTAGTTGCCAAGAACATTCCACGCGTATTTTTTCTCCCGTATTATTAACGAAAGTATGACGATAACAGGACGTGGTCGACTGTCTAGAATGTTCGTTAATATCTTCGCGACCACTGTACCAAATATCATAGCAATTATCACATTCATAGAAATGCTTCATGTAAAAGAATCAGACGTTGCAGCGAAAACTCCATTTACTTCCATTATAAGCAGACGAATGCCTAGCACGTGTACCGACACCAGCGCCTCTAGCGGTATCATTTTCGAGTGGAACCAGCCTGAGAGCGCAGAAGCATGCCGTTTTCCACACTACGTTATTCAAGGCGCTGTACTTTTATCTATAATTTCTGGCAAAATGTTAAAATCTAAATTGGGAAGAGCATTTCAATTTTCTCCGTCTTGATTGCACATAACTACAAGGTGCTTTTTAAGTTCTCAACATTCATTGATAATTAGTCGTCTGTCAGAGAGAATGTTTTTCATAATAGAAAATGATCTTTCTACTTCGACAGAAGTTATTGGAGCATACATATAACAAGCTAATGTAGCTGGACTCATTTTGGTAACAGCATTTTCACCTTTTAGAATATCACAAATTGTTTTCAATTGTTTCAAGTCCTCATTTGCACTCACTACCCGTTAGCACTTTTCCGCAACAGCTCACCCCTTTTCTCCTGGCACTTCCATCATCTGCTGCATAGATTCCTCGAAGATTTTCATGGATGCTATAATTGTAATTGTCACTGGCAATGCACCATAATGTGCAAAAGTAAACTTGAATAGCACAGGAGTTTTTTCACTTCACGAATTGAAGCCGCTTCATTTTCTGGAAGAGCATCGATCACCTCACTGATTTTTTGAAGGTTGTTAGCATAATATATAGCTGCTGATATCCAGGTTCCCTATCTCGTCAAGACTGGTTGCTGAGGTAAACTAAGCTCAATCGCAACTTCCTGAAATTTTCGGGTTCGAGAGGGAGATTTCAGAAATATTTTCTTTGTGTTCGAAATCAACCTGTCCACTTCAGCAGTCAATCATGCACAAGAGATGTTAGCCGAAAGGCAATATCCTGACTCAGCATGAAATACTTTTTTCTCACACTTTTCTCCTTCAGCAATGTTGAAACATGCGTGAGTTCAATATTACTTAAATAAGGCGAAAATTATTCACATAATAAACGGAAGAAAAATAAATGCCAACAACGTTTTTTGGGAGAAAAATAATTTATATACACATTTTTTTTAAAAAAAAATGTCAAATTTCATTGAAAAAGGCAAAAAAAGGCAATATAATTAAAAATAGGCAGTGGGGTCCCAAATAGGCAAAATGAAAAGGCTTCCAAAACATTCGGAACAACATAAGAAACGTATATCCGGAAAAATTTTATCAATATATGCAGTAGATAAAAAGAGGCATTTTGCCAAACTTCCGGGCTCTAATTATTACCCTTGTAGGTAAGTGTACAATGATGTACACGTACTTCTTGCACTGTGATACGATATTTGTAATTGCTTAGGCAGGTCTGTCAGCATGTGTATCCATTTTACGTTTCGGTCTGTAGATATTGCATTCTTTCATATGTGCTGTATTTGAGTCTTACATAATAATATACGGAATTACTATTTAGAATTGTAATTGCATACTAGTGTTGCCCACGAGACGAGACGAGACGAGACTTTGGTCTGTCCCGTCCCGTCTCGTGAATATGCTGTCTCGTCTCGTGTCTCGTCTCGAAAATATTAGTTTGTCCCGTCTCGTGTCCCGTCTCGAAGGGTTCTGTCTCGTCTCGTCTCGTCCCGTCTCGTTTTGTCCCGTCTCGTCTCGTAAAAGTGATCCGGGATATCATGCCAACAAAAGTCAAAAGTAGCAGAAACACGAAATATTTTTCCGGAAAGTGGGATAAAGCTCCAAATATTTTACCCATTGTGAGAATAAATAAGGTTCGTTAATCATGAGGACATTAATATTAAAAATGCAGTTTGTTGGTTACTGATTGCTAGGTATCTTATGAAATCTACTTTGTGGTTTTTCTCGCTTCATACAACTGTCTATCCATCGTACATTTATACCAAGTTTGTTAGAACCTGTCCCGTTTCCCGCGCTAGCGATCGCTCGACAGTTTTGGTGCCAATGAGAAACGAGAAAAAAGTCGTCTGCTGGGCAGCGAGGAGCGAATGGAAGCCAGAAGAGAGGAGCTTACGTAGACGTTGTTGCCACGTTGCGTATTTTAATTTGCTGCCTGGCTTTGGCTTTCCCCAGCACGGAGTTCAGGCGGTCTTCAGCAGCAACACCGCTTGGTTTATGCTAGAAAAGCCAGTGATCAGCTTCCGCGGGAAGCCGGACAGGTTGTAACAAACACGGCATAAGTGAGTGCTCTTTTTCATTACTGCTATACCTTTTGGAAGTCTTGAAATGTTTTCCAATAGACCTTCTTTCTTTCTGAATGTCGAACTTCCGTGCACTAATTCTAAGCTTGGCGCTGGGAAGCAACAAAAAAGTTTTTAAATGTGTAGTACGAACACAAAAGACTATTTAAAATTTCAATACTTAGTACATTACAAATAGAAAGCATTTATTGTTCTTAATATTGTTAAACATCTTCTATGACATAAGTTTCAAAAAGTGTTTCTTTGTGATATTGTGCTGTTTCTTATGCCCAGCTTATGACGCACATACTTCTTTGTTTTCCCTTTAGCCTCTAAGTCCGGTACCACCACCGCTTGATCTAATTTATCCTTCGGCAGGCACGCATCTAGAAATATATGTCGGGGGAGGGTGTCTGAGCCAAGTGTTTCAGAAAAAATGATAATAATAACATTAACGACAACAATTAAGCAAATGTTTAAATTAATAAATTAATGCATTAATATAATTCATAGGTCTATTCACTTGAATATGTAAATTAATCAATTCTATTATTGTTATTGCATGACATGTTACAAAGATGGTAGAAGAATAGTAATATAACAGCACGAATATTAGCTAATATCTAGCTTACGTGTAGTTAAGATCGTCAAAATCTGCATAAAAACAGCTGTCCTGGCAAGAAAATTAATGTCAAAAAAGGTGATGAATTGAATATTTGCTGAATAACAAAAAAAGATGTTACATCCAGTTGACGAAAAATAAAGTTCCTGATTAATATTTTATGCTCATTATTATAAGTAGTAGCGTACATAAAACTTCATTGATACTATCATTCAAAGCAGTATGATCCCAATAGAATCCTTGTTTTCTAGTAAGTTCGGCAGGAATATGTAACCCTCGATTATGCTAAACAAATATATTTTTTGTTTAGCTAGAGCAAGGCCCCAGGAGGATGCAAGAAGCCTTTCCTGCAAAATCAGATATATGCATATCAGATTATGCATATAACGTGTTATTGGAATCAACATATTTGTGTAAATTGGGTGCCTCCCCGATGGCGTAGTAATAACGTCGAGGTCTTGTAATGAAGGGTCCTCGCGTCGATACTCAATGGAGGCACAAAGTAGATCGGATCGCACTTTAAACTGTAGGACGGTTCGCGATTTAGCCTATTTGCGAATCAAGTGGACTTAAAAAACAAAAAAAAACAAAAAAAAAACAATATCAACCTTAAGAATATTAGAATAAACTAATTCACCCGCAGGTAAGTCAAATTTCACATATCCTTCTTCATCCTCGTTCATAGACTTCCTGCAATACTCTTGTGTTGCATCCCACCAGGTGCGAAAAATGTGAAGTTATTATTTCCCCGTACTGCGTTATTTCTTTTCATAACAGTAAGGCTAAATTCTCGTTTTATCTGAACTTTTAAAAAATGTGCAAAATACGTCTCTATCTTTAAACAACCACCCTTTCCCATGTATGTGTAAAATAATCCCACTCTGTCTCGGAAAACCTCTTCCTAAGATCAAATGAAGGAACCAACTCTCAAGTCTCAACAATTATAAATTTTTGATTAAATTTCCTATCATTTATACAAACAGTAGCACATATCACGTCCTTTGGTGCAACACTGTCAACAGCTAATGTTACTTTCCTCGTCCTAATAAATTTACTTCCAACCAGTGACGGCGCCAGGGAAATTTGACTGGGGGGGGGGGGAAGCCTGGCAACAAAATATTGTAAGGGGGCAGTCACATTAAAACGCCCGAAAACACTACACATATATATACTTATATAATAATAATTATAATAATAATAATTATTATTATTATAATTATTATTATATTCATGTATGGTGTTTTGTGTTTTGTGTTTGTCTTTTATTTAGAGTGGACGTTTACTGCCTAAATTTACTTCTTGATTACGAGTTTATCTCCACATGATTCATTTTAATAAAGACATTAATTATTTTTTATTGGTAACTTGCGTTGTATCTAGTGGCCTATTTCAGTATTGAAAGACATTCATAATTTTATAATTCATCGTCTTTCTTGAGATGAAACTACTGATATAAATATTTAAGTTATAAGATAATAATATAAATGATGAAAATAATGCTTCGAAGAGTTTAATTTTCTTGCAAAATAAACGTGACGTTGGAAGAAATGAATCTTCTTAAGTATTAGAAACAATGTGAGGCACTTCTCCTGTAGGAGAATTCTGCTCTATGTGCTTTGGAGAACACATTGCGCACCTTTGGTACGTCCAGGACTTGACATTTCTTCTCAATGGCAAGAACAGCCAAATGAGGCAGTTTGCATCCAGCATCCTGTTTCGAGCAAACCTTTTCAAAGATTTTAAGGACAACCATCTTCGTAACGCTGAAGAGTTTTGGGCAAAATTTGTGTTTCACAGGATAAAAAACTCAGACAAAGGTTACAGTTATCTCATAATTCAAGAAATATTCTGACCCTGGCAATACTTACTCTTACTCTACCACTCCAACGTATGTCTGTGCTACCCAATTACAGGCACCTATGGAGTTCGTGGGAAGAAGTTCTTCGATTTTGATATGTACGAGAAAGAGCGAACCTGCATCTAATGATTGAAGAGTGGCAAATCCTAATAAGCGTTGTTTTACCTGCCCGCGATATGTTTTGAATCGAATTTTAAGTGTAATTTGCATTTTAAGGTTCACGTTCAATACATTTCCAAATAATATCCCCTCATTAGCTTCAAGAGTATCGAAGAAATCCCCTTTGTTAAGGTTTCCTCAGACTCATCATCTCGAAATTCAAGTCCCTGAATAGTAAGAAACCGCGATGAATCCACAACAACTGACATGTAGTGTCGGTTTTTCTCCGATTACTTTTGGTCCTGGGTTCGATACCCAATGGAGGCACTTTAAACTATAAGTCCAGTCCCGATTAGCCTTACTGTGCATAAAGTGGACTTCAAACGCCAAATCAACCAACCAACCAAATCTTGAATCAACTTTGAATGTCTTTTAATTGGTCAACAAAAAAAATATTTGTGAATGTTACAAGAACAAAACAAGCTGTTTCTAGAAGTTGCTGAGCCCCTGAATGCAGATCTAATTTCAGAATTTCTCCATCGGGCTCAGATTTCCTGTAAAAATGTTTTTTTGTATTTTCCTACCTTAGCCTATGTTCTATATGTATTGGTCGAAAGGACTCGCTTTCACAAAAGTGCTACAAACTTAAAAGGTAATAAATCTGTGTCAGTATACTACAAAGGAATGAAGTAAATGAGTACCATAATAGTGTATAAACATACCTAAAAATGTTTCTTTCCCGATTTCCTACGAAACTTTGCCTCAGGAACATCTCTTCGTAAGGTCCAGCAGTAGTCGCACAGCATTGCGGCAATCCATTTGCCTTGATACCGCTTTTCCATTAGAGCAATGTCTTGGTAAAACCGTTCACCGTTTGCGTCACTAACAGCACGAAGGTTAGTTGGGAAGAAGTCCAGGTGATAATTCAAGAAATGTAATTTTAGAAACATGTTACATCCCATACGTTGGTATGATCTAATTAGTCCATGTACAGTATTGCGATAGTTCTCTGCTTTGAACCATGCCATTTTTTCAACATCTGTTAATAGTTGAATGAAATTCTCGTCATTCATCAATTCCCTTATTTGAGGCCATACAAATATTCCTTCTTTAATTTTGGCATCGCTGATTCTTGGGAATTTCTGTTGCAAGAACATGAATCCACGTGAAGTTCTGTACATGGCTTTCACAGAGTTTTTAATTAGTCCCAATTTTATGTGCAGAGAAGGGAGATACACATTTTTGGGGTTAACAAGAGGAGTGTTCGCCACATTCTTCTGTCCAGCCACTAATTCACTGCAAGGAGGCCTTTTTCTCACAATAGTGATTTTTTCTGTCTCTGCTGTCCCACTCGCATAAGAAGCAGCAGTGCTTTGTGTACCCAAGCTGCATGCCAAGGAGAGTTGCAATTACCTTCAGATCTCCGCATATATTCCATTTGTATTTCTCATATTGGATATTTGTCAGAAACTGTTTCAAGTTCCAATACGTCTCCTTCATGTTAACAGCATGAGCAATTGGTACTGATGGGAATTTATTTCTATTATGGAGAAGTACAGCTTCCATACTAACTTTGCTGGAATCGATGAAAACACGTCAATCGTGTGAACTGTATTCATGGCGAAGACAATCCATAACGAATGAGATGTCATTACAAAAAACCATGTCTCCTTTTTGGGAGAAATATTCTGAGAAAATAGTATGGCGGCACGAAAAAAAAACACTTTCGTATCGCAAGCGAGGAGATTCCAACCTTTCAGTCGCGAAGCTAAAACTTCAGACTGTTGCTTAGAAAAAAATAAATTCCGCGTAAGATCGTTCAGATCACCTTGTGACAATAAATGTGGCTCCATTGATGAACCGGACACTTTAAATGTTGGGTCGGCAGTTTCTTCAGTTCTTGCACTTTCTTCCCCATCTTGGTCACGATAATCATCTTCACTCAAAGTAACATTCTCAGCAGGCTTTGGTACCGGCAATTCTTCATTGTGACATACAGGTCTCATGGCTGATAGTAAATTTGTGCACTGCACAGTGTTCCTTGTTTTTGACGTGATTCCAGCTACTCGTATTTTGGTCTGGCAGAAATAACAGTCTGTTGTGTGATCTGATGGTTCCCTCCAAACCATGGGAACAGCAAACGACATGTGACGTGATCCTTTTAACCAGCTTGTCAGAAGTGTAACACAGGTCAAACAGCATAGGGGGAGGGGGGCAATGTTTTGTCTTGGTCCCCAACTTTACACCCAAAATAAAGTTCGTAGCACTTCTTTATAAGAGGGGCAATTCGTAGCTTTTGTGACTTAAATGTCAACTCTCCACATATATAACAAAACGAATTGGGGCTATTTACGCAGGTAAGAGGCATTTTCTTTTGCATTAACACTACACACGACTTCTGAAACTTCGAATCACAACCTAATCAAGCAATGTCATTTCCCACTCCATCAGAACTCACAATGCTAAGACGCACGTGACAACAAACGACACTGCGATTCTACGTGTTCGGACATGACTCATTGACAGTGTTGCCATGCCTATCTCTTATTCATGATTTGGTGTGTTTCAACTGGAGGAAGGTCCCTGCCCTAAGGAACGTACTGGTCATTCTATGGTCATATAATGACTCTTATTCAACAATATCTGTAGAGTAAATATAGTTTAAACCACAGCCCAATGGCAGAATTTTCACGAATTGCATTAGGTACAGGTTATTTTGTAACAAGAAAACTGAGCCCGATAGGAAAAAACTGATTTCATTTTCGAATTCAGCACCATCGACTTACATTAGAACACCATTCACATTCCTTGTAACAAATTTCATGTTGACCAGTGTAATTAGCGTTGTCACTAACGACCACGATTAGAATAATTTGCCCGTACTACAGATGATGTCTTGTGGTCCTGAAAATATTCGTGATGTTTTAAAACCATCCACATTCAACACTTTTTCCCAGTTCTTAAGACTGGTTAAAACTTAGGTTAATCTCGGCTATTACAGGACATAAATGAATGAGAAATCACCTATGCCCAGGTCGGCGCTCGAATCTTTGACGAAGCAAATTAATATTTGTTAATCAAGTTGGTATTATAAGCAGCAAAGTGATATCATGCAGAATACACCACTTTGAAAAGGTGAAAATCGTCATACTCTTATAAATGAACTCTCTTATTATTCGATATTTAATTAACTTCAGTTGAGGGGCCCGGGTGGGGGGTGGGGGGCGAAGTGTCTGACATGGGGCGTCCCCCTGCTTTCTCTGGCGTCGTCACTGCTTCCAACCCTCTAATAACTTGGCTGCTGATAGCCTCACCTTCGAAATGGAAGCATGTGTGTCGGCGAATAATACAAATAACTTGTGTTCACTGTCCCTCTTTCATTCAAAGTCTGCCGTTTTCCTTTTCAGCTTTCCTGCAAAACTTCCTGTCAGCAAGCAAACCAAATTACAGAATTTTTATTGCCCCTCCCTTGCATCAACTTTCATTCCTACTTTAGGCCTGGATTTATGGCACGTACCCGCTACTGCAGGTCAACCTCGCCCTATGTTTGGTGTTTGCCCCCTGAAGCAACGGTGTCCATTGTTCAAAGCGAAACCTTTGTCAGTGGGGAACAGCGAAAAATAGTCTCGGAATACACCCTGGTCGTAAACAAGCTTCCGCCACCCTGACATTGCTGTCAGCTACCCTCTGAAGTTCGATAAAACTACTTTGTGAAATGTGTTTAATAACGAGTGAAAATGTAGACAGTAGATACTACATGTATTTTGCTCATAAACTTGAAGGCTAAATTTACAGAATAAAAAGAACAGCTACAACATTCCTTCATCTGATTTACAGAAAGGCTAATCGGGACTGGACCCACAGTTTAAAGTGGGGTTCAAATCACAATGTGCCTTCACCGGGTATCGAACCCGGGACCCCTTGATTACAAGGCGACGATGCTACCACTGTACCATCGGCGAGTCCCCTCATAGAACAAAGTTTCCTTCTACGACGATTATACAGAACTTAGTGCACTTCCTTCATTTGAAATCTATTCTATATCAGCCTCAGTATTTCGTTTTTACAATCCAAGGAATAGTATTCTCCTTAAATAAGAAATAAAGAAATAAAAAAAAAACATTGGAAATAATCTTCAAACTGACGTAAAAAAATCGAATCAACCACCTGCAGAATGCCTGAAGGAAACAACAAGAATTTTCTCAACAAAGACATCCGAAATTTCCATATCATTCTAATAATTTCGCAACCCGTGCAAATAATCACGTGGTAAAATCTTGTTGTGGTTCCCTGTAAACACTAAAATCACCAAATTACTTCTTTCCATATTTCCCGTATTTTCTCCTCCTCTTTAGCTCTCAGCTGTTCGGAGTGGGATAATGCAAGATTATTTGTCCCTAATTATCTCCTTCTCTTGGTCTTGCTTATATCTTGGACTCCTTAATAATTTTCCCAACAACTCCTTACAATTTGTACTGCCATGTTTCCTACAATGCTTTTCCTACTTCCTAATAACAATCACTTCTGTACACCCTTTGATGTAAAAATTAAATAATAAAAATAAACCATATCCGTCGGTCCGTTTATCTTTCCAACCTATAGAGCTGAGACTATTTTTACAAGATAAACCTCGGACGCAGACATTCCACGATCTTTTGGCCCCTCCTTCCACCTTCTCTACCTGCCCTTTTACTTGATGTTATTCAGAATTGTATTAGTATCTGGAGTACTATCGTAACATAAAGTTATTAACCTGGAATATTTTTTTTTAAAAAAAATGGGGAGTAACGCTGTGTTTCGAAAGATTATAGGAAATAAGTTTAGGTATTCATTCATGCCTCTCTCTAGAATAGTCTTCTTATGTTGACTTAACACACGCTTATCAACGTTTCTAATTGAAATACTTTATTCCAAGCAAACAAGTATTTGCAACTGATTAAAAATTTTGCTTTTATTTTTTCGAGACATTCGAGACGAGACGAGATTTTTCAAAAGCCGTCCCGTCCCGTCTCGTGTCTCGTCTCGAAAACGAGACGAGAAAGGCATTCCGTCTCGTCCCGTCTCGTGTCTCGTCTCGTTTTCGAGACGAGACACGATACGAGACGGGACATGTCCCGTCCCGTGAGCAACACTATTGCATACAGTGGTTGCCTTCCATTTGTGGGTTTAAGGTTGACAGTGTTGGTTATTAGTAGGGCTCAAGACCTGTAAATTGTCAAAAAAAGACCTAAAAATATAAAAAAAAGGACCTAATAACGGAAAAAGGACGTAAAAATGTGATCCAAATTAATTAATAACTTCAGTTTTAATTACATATTTAATGAATAAAAAATATTCAAGATTCTGGTGGTATGGAACACACAGTGTGAAAAAAACTATATGAATGAAATGCATCTTCTTTCAGTCCAAAAATGTTTTTCTCTCGTTTCAGGGATGGTTCAAATATATTTATTTGTTTTTCTGTTTATTTCTTTACTACAGAAAGGATGTTTAAGAGGTGATGAACTGATGATGATTCGAATTGAGAATGGGCAGTAAAAACGTAGTCGAAAGAAGGTGAAGTTGCAAAAAGAGCCGTTAAGACCTAAAAAAGGCTAAAAAAGAACCACTAAGCCAAAAAAGGACAAATGAAACCAACGTTTTTCTGGCCTACAATGACCCAAAATGAACATATATTATGTTGGGCCTCGTCTTCGGACACTAGGAAAGAAAAGGATATTTCCTCAACTTTCGAGCCCTACTTGTTAGGCCCTGAAAGTGGTCCGATGCAGTACTCCAGTACACACCCTATTGGTAGAGCAGCTAGACAAGCCATTGGAGCTGCCTATGACATAGAGAAAGGGAGTCTTCAAATAACAGTTGTTTACAACTACAGTGGAGTCGCCGTAGCAACCGGTGTCCATTCACAGCGCGGAACGGTTATTTTGACAAAATCCTGTTTCCCTGCTGGCTGCATCGGGAGGAGTGTTTGAAAGGTTTCCGTTTATTGTTCAAAGAGGGGGCAGCGGTAGGTCCGATTGGCTGTTTGACCGCAAGTTCCTGCAAAGGTAAACGCGGCAACAGAGGGTTACTGCCATAAAGGCGGTCCCAGCTCCGGCTATACCTTACGACGGGACTGTATGTTACAGTGAAGATTTTGTAGTAAAAATATCCGTGTTTTCTTCATGCAAAGCCTGTTGGTAATCTGCTGTGCTACGATGGCCATTTGTACCGCACCAGTGTGCGAATTAACGGGAGGGGGGGAGGTTGCCGGGCATTTCCCCCCTCATAAACAATTTTATCCCGGGCAAAAGAAAATGGGTTTTATACCTGCCAGGGGTGTTTGTAATCCCTCTCAAAAAAAAAGGAAATGAAAGCATACCTTAAGTATGTAACAAGCACGATTGAAGCAGGCTCCCGTGGCGGAGTGGTTAGCACATCGCGCTACGACGCCAGGGGTCCCTGGTTCCAATCCCGGCCTGGGCGTGGATGTTTGTGAGTGTCCATTCATCGATTTCATCATGTCATCGCTCATCCCCATTTTCGCAAATTAGCCAAAAGTGGCACAAAAAGCGAAGTAAAGCAAAGCAAAGCAAAATAAATGAAAAGCACAATTGAAGAATCATTCGTGTCCATTAGTGGGCCAATCATCTAAGATTTCCCTGCCGATAAATGTGCAGCCTTGTGGATTAACCCATTCCCTGCAGAGGAGCTATACGTAGACTCTATAAAATTGGGACTTCTTTGGGAGCAAGTACCTGCGAGCAACCTTGGAGGGTAAAGGCGGCCGGAGAGTGGTGCTGATCACCACTGACCGATATCGAGAATATGTAGTGGGGGGGTGTGGGGCCCTACCTTCACATACCCTAAATTGCTGTATGCAGGGGGGACCTTACCTAATGCGGAATGTTTATTTGCGGCAGAGTGTCTATATGGATTGTTTTCCTTAGCTTTATTTTGCCGCAAGTCTTTTTATAGTTATATTTTTGCATTATTTACGATGACACGAATTTGCGGTTGAATCTATATTTTTAATTTATTTATTTTTTTGGTCGTTTAAGGACACCATTGTGCAACTGACCAACTTCATCGAGAGAAGTTAACATCAAGTTCTTTTCCACTTACGTTTTTCATGGCATAGTTAAGCAGTCCAGGTCCATAATACGGTCCAGGAACCTTTTTAAAATGAAACAATACGCAACTTGGACCGAATTTAAATTGCGTGAGAAAAAATAGAACCCATTAGGGTTCCTGGACCTTCAGAAGAAACTTGTAACTAGGTTACATGGACATTAAGTTTGAACTTGGCAATAGAAATTCGGTCCAGGTTTCGGTGCCTCTAGTTCGATAGCTCTTTTGTGTACGGGTTTGGGATTTTGTAGGATGTTAGTATACTAAATCTCTCTAAATTACATGCACGCACATGAATGTTATCATAAGATTTAATGATCTGCCTTAGAACCACTGTTTTATGGTACTGAGAACCGCAAATCAATGGTTTAGTTTACTGGCTAGTAACATATAAATATTTGCATACCTCAAAAAAACCTACTTCCCAAAATAAATTCACAAATACGCCACCGAGTGGGCATCGCCCCCTCCCTAAAGCAAAAAAGCTTAATTGGCGCAGCGCTAACTACCGTGCTCGAGGAAAATCTTACTGGAAATGTAACTAGGGATGCAAAGCCTCTGTTAGTATTCTTGTTGGGGAAGAAGTGGTAAAGATGTCAGGAGCGACAGGAGATTAATGGTTTGGGAGAAAAGTTCAGGAATTATAGGATTGTCTATAAGGAAGACACAAATGTGAGAAGACGGATTCGTCTTTAGGGACAGACACGTGCCCCGTACCCCTCCAGATAAATCCGCCAATGGGGGGTACTCCGTTCCTACGCCCCTGTTCAGTAGCGATTACAGTTTCTTGCCCAAGCATCGTCAGATCGTTTTTTTCCTGACCCGGTTCGTGTGGAAAATTTGCCTGCTATAGTAGTATCTTTAAACACGCATAGATGGCAGCACAGTCTGCAGACTCGCAGTAAAGTTGACTGTTGTTTGGAGCACCACTAGATGGCAGGAGAGCAATTTCAAATTAATTCCTATT
The DNA here is from genome assembly GCF_977018435.1 of Lepisma saccharinum. Classification (NCBI taxonomy): domain Eukaryota; kingdom Metazoa; phylum Arthropoda; class Insecta; order Zygentoma; family Lepismatidae; genus Lepisma; species Lepisma saccharinum. The sequence continues at coordinate 28,419,648 of NC_139238.1, forward strand.
CTTTTAGTTCGGAAATACAAAAAAAATGGAAATAAAGGCATAACGTTAAGAAATGTATTTACCTTTAATGATTTAAATATGTTCTAGCTAAGTTATTTACGTTTATGTAGAATTATTTCAAAATACTTTCTACATCTTAAAACCTCCCGCATGTATATTATTAATTTCTTGAAGTATAAGAACGATTCAGGTTTTTCAAATTGATTGATTTGCTTAAAACTCACAAACATCCATTTTTTGACAGAGTTGTTGGTTGAAGCAATTTATTGTGATGCCTAACGATTCTAATTATTAAATGATAAGAATAGAATTATCCATAAATGTCCTTTAGAGAAATCTCTTTTTTGCATTGACCAGGTAAAGATTTACTTCAGTAAGTGATCGCTTCCGTAATGTCATCAATTTTTTCGATATTCATTTTGCGGAAATTCCTTTTTTAACCATTTTCAGTGATATGTGAAAATTCATGTTTTTATGCTGGGAGAGTTTAATGCAGAATGAACAAAAATTGTGCGTTCCTTGTGTGTTTTAAAACTTTCCCAATAAGACGTTAATTAAATGCAAGGATTCACATGCACTTATCAATTTGTAAAACCCCCGTCTGGCAAGTAAAATGATCATTCATTGACCCTCATCCAGGAAGCAGCACTATCTTCAGTAAAAATCTCACAATATTAAAATTGCATATTCAAGATCATTTATTTGAATTATGGCGAAAACAAAACAAAAGAAATATTCACTGTTGTCTGGGTTTACATATCTTCTGTCGCCATCCTTGAATATATTACAATCAGGATGTTTCTTGTATCGAAAGGAGAAACAAGGTATTTCTTTTTGTAAGGGACGTTAAGGGCAGTTGAAACTTGTGCAACTGTAAATGTCGAATTTTGGCGTAACTTGATTTCCGAATCTAAAACGCTAAAATTACATTTGAGTTTTTGTTGTAAGTAATGGGACTGGACATTCAGTTTAGAATGGAATGCGAACGCCAGGTATGCTAAAAATTACATTTCAAATATTTTTGCTGCTAGGCTTCATGTAGGGCGAATCCTTGCCCCTCTCCTAGGGTAGGTGCTGGTTTCACAAACACAAATACTTCTTGTAACCTAATAACTTTTGCTGGCTTTTGTATTGGTAAAGAATTTCCTTCATACGTTTCATAAATTTCGCATGAATTAAACAGTAGACTATACGGTACCTTATTTGCTCCGTTCACCTAATAAAGTAGTAGAGGAAAATTCCTTCTTAACTTAAAGGCACAAGACAATATATTTACTATACAAAGCGAAGTACACAGTGAGCAGTTGAAAGCATGTAAGGATACCATGAAAGGAAGGGGGACCTAAATGAGAGAGAAATGGGAAGATTATATCAAGACTGACACAGAAGAAAAGATAGAGAGGAGAAATCCCTGAGCAGAAGCAGACCTTTGAGGAGTCAAGACAGGCACAGCACCAGGGGAAGTGATAAGGGGGCTAAAGCCCCCCGAAATCCTGCAAATATCAAATTTAAATAGTGTATGGTGGTAATTAATTTTACTTCCTTAGGAGGATTAAACTGAGAAATTCTTCTACAGGGCTTCTATCATCCTAACTGTTTCGACTTTGGATGGCGCTGCTGATAAAAGATGATCCCCCCTCCCCACTAAATAAAATCCTGGCTACGGGCCTGGGTCAAAACCTGCCAAGTGTCTTTTGAATAGGTGACGGCATCGAGTCTCTTCGACACCTCTTCTACAGTGGAGTGAATGGAGAGAATTCAGATGAGGATTTTTTTTTTATCATAATAAATTATGAAAGGATTACGTGCATGCATGTGTGTGAGAGAGAGAGAAGGGGAGTGACATAAGCCGAGGAAAAAGGTATGTAAAGGATAGTGTTGCTCACGGGACGGGACATGTCCCGTCTCGTCTCGTGTCTCGTCTCGTTTTCGAGACGAGACACGAGACGGTACAAGCCTTTTGAAATTCGAGACGGGACGAGACGGAATGCCTTTCTCGTCTCGTTTTCGAGACGAGACACGAGACGGGACGGGACGGCTTTTGAAAAGTCTCGTCTCGTCTCGAATGTCTCGAAAAAATAAAAGCAAAATATTTAATCAGTTGCAACTACTTGTTTGCTTGGAATAAAGTATTTCAATTAGAAACGTTGATAAACGTGTATTAAGTCAAAAGAGAGGAATGAATGAATACTTAAACTTATTTCCAATACTCTTTCGAAACATAGCATTACTCCCCATTTTTGTTTTTCAATTTATTCCAGGTTAATAACTTTATGTAACGATAGTACTCCAGATACTAATACAATTCTGAATAACATCAAGTAAAAGGGCAGGTAGAGAAGGTAGAAGGAGGGGCCAGAAGATCGTGGAATGTCTGCGTCCGAGGTTTATCTTGTAAAAATAGTCTCAGCTCTATAGGTTGGAAAGATAAACGGACCGACGGATAGGGTTTATTATTATTATTTAATTTTTACATCAAAGGGTGTACATAAGTGAATGTTATTAGGAAGTAGGAAAAGTATTGTGGGAAACATGGCAGTACAAATTGATAAGGAGTTGTTGGGAAAGTTATTAAGGAGTCCAAGATATTAGCAAGACTAAGAGAAGGAGATAATTAGGGACAAATAATCTTGCATTATTCCACTCCGTACAGCTGAGAGCTAAAGAGGAGGAGAAAATACGGGAAATTTGGAAAGAACTAATTTGGTGATTTTAGTGTTTACAGGGAACCACGACAAGATTTTACCACATGATTATTTGCACGGGTTGCGAAATTATTAGAATGTTATGGAAATTTCGGATATGTCTTTGTTGAGAAAATTCTTGCTGTTTCCCTCAGGCATTCTGCAGGTGGTTGGATTCGATTTTTTTACGTCCGTTTGAAGATTATTTCCACTGTTTTTTTTTATTTCTTTATTTCTTATTTAAGGAGAATACTATTCCTTGGATTGTTATAACGAAATACTGAGGCTGATATAGATTAGATTTCAAATGAAGGAAGTGCACTAAGTTCTGTATAATCGTCGTAGAAGGAAACTTTGTTCTATGGGGACTCCCCGATGGTACAGTGATAGCGACGTCACCTTGTAAGCAAGGGGTGCCGGGTTCGATACCCGGTGAAGGAACATAGTGATTTGAATCGCACTTTAAAGTGTGGGTCCAGTCCCGATTAGCCTTTCTGTGAATTAGATGAAGAAACGTTGTAGCTGTTCTTTTTATTCTGTAAATTTAGCCTTTAAGTTTATGAGCAAAATACATGTAGTATCTACTGTCTACATTTTCACTCGTTATTAAACACATTTCACAAAGTAGTTTTATCAAACTTCAGAGGGAAGCTGACACCAATGTCAGGGGGGCGGGAGCCTGTTTATGGCCAGGGTGTATTCCGAGACTATTTTTCGCCGTTCCTCACTGACAGAGGTTTCGCTTTGAACCATGGACACCGTTGCTTCAGGGGACAAACACCAAACACAGGGGCGAGGTTGACCTGCAGTAGCGGGTAAGTGCCATAAATCCAGACCTAGGAATGAAGGTTGATGCAAGGGAGGGGCAATAAAAATTCTGTAATTTGCTTTGCTTGCTGACAGGAAGTTTTGCAGGAAAAGCTGAAAAGGAAAACGGCAGACTTTGAATGAAAGAGGGACAGTGAACACAAGTTCTTTGTATTATTCGCCGACACACAAGCTTCCATTTCGAAGGTGAGGCTATCAGCAGCGAAGTTATTAGAGGGTTGGAAGCAGTGACGATGCCAGAGGAGGCAGGGGGACGCCCCATGTCGGACACTTCGCCCACCCCCGGGCCCTCCAACAGAAGTTAATTAAATATCGAATAATAAGAGAGTTAATTTATAAGAGTATGACGATTTTCACCTTCTCAAAGTGGTGTATTCTGCATGATATCACTTTTCTGCTTATAATACCAACTTGATTAACAAATATTAATTTGTTTAGTGTATATATATAGAGCTATGTGTATGTGACTTTCGTTCAAGATTCGAGCGCCGACCCGGGCATAGGTGATTTCTCATTCATTTATGTCCTGTAATAGCTGAGATTAACCTAAGTTTTACCCAGTCTTAAGAACTGGGAAAAAGTGTTGAATGTGGATGATTTTAAAACATCACGAATATTTTCAGGACCACAAGACATCATCTGTAGTACGGGCAAATTATTCTAATCGTGGTCGTTAGTCACAACGCTAAGTATTAAAAGACATTCAAAGTTGATTCAAGATTTGGTTGCTTGGTTGATTTGGTGTTTTAAGTTCATTTTATGCACAGAAAAGCCAATCGAGATTGGACTAATAGTTTAAAGTGCCTGCACTGGGTATTGAACCCAGGACCAAAGGTGATCGAAGAAAACCAGACACTACATGTCTGTTGTTGTGGATTCATCGCGGTTTCTTACTATTCAGGGACTTGAATTTTGAGATGATGAGTCTGAGGAAACCTTAACAAAGGGAATTTCTTCGATACTCTTGAAGTTAATGAGGGAATGATATTATTTGGAAATGTATTGAACGTGAACCTTAAAATGCAAATTACACTTAAATCCGATTCAAAACATATCGCGGCCAGGTAAAAGAATGCTTATTAGGATTTGCCACTCTTCAATCATTAGATGCAGGTTCGCTCTTTCTCGTACATATCAAAATCGAAGAACTTCTTCCCACGAACTCCATAGGTGCCTGTAATTGGGTAGCACAGACATACGTTGGAGTGGTAGAGTAAGAGTAAGTATTTCCAGGGTCAGAATATTTCTTGAATTATGAGATAACTGTAACCTTTGTCTGATTTTTTATCCTGTGATAACATTTCCCTGAAAGGTGAAACACAAATTTTGCCCAAAACTCTTCAGCGTTACGAAGATGGTTGTCCTTAAAATCTTTGAAAAGGCTTGCTCGAAACAGGATGCTGCCTCATTTGGCTGTTCTTGCCATTGAGAAGAAATGTCAAGTCCTGAACGTACCAAAGGTGCGCAATGTGTTCTCCAAAGCACATAGAGCAGAATTCTCCTACAGGAGAATTGCACTTCACTAAGTGCCTCACATTGTTTCTAATACTTAAGAAGATTCATTTCTTCCAACGTCACGTTTATGTTGCAAGAAAATTAAACTCTTAGAAGCATTATTTTCATCATTTATATTATTATCTTATAACTTAAATATTTATATCAGTAGTTTCATCTCAAGAAAGACGATGAATTATAAAATTATGAATGTCTTTCAATACTGAAATAGGCCGCTAGAGACAACGCAACTTACCAATAAAAAAGAATTAATGTCTTTATTAAAATGAATCATGTGGAGATAAACTCGTAATCAAGAAGTAAATTTAGGCAGTAAACGTCCACTCTAAATAAAAGACAAACACAAAACACCATACATAAATATAATAATAATTATAATAATAATTATTATTATATAAGTATATATATGTGTAGTGTTTTCGGGCGTTTTAATGTGACTGCCCCCTTACAATATTTTGTTGCCAGGATTCTAGGATTCTATTGGGATCATACTGCTTTGAATGACAGTATCAATGAAGTTTTATGTACGCTACTACTTATAATAATGAGCATAAAATATTAATCAGGAACTTTATTTTTCGTCAACTGGATGTAACATCTTTTTTTGTTATTCAGCAAATATTCAATTCATCACCTTTTTTGACATTAATTTTCTTGCCAGGACAGCTGTAAGCTAGATATTAGCTAATATTTGTGCTGTTATATTACTATTCTTCTACCATCTTTGTAACATGTCATGCAATAACAATAATAGAATTGATTAATTTACATATTCAAGTGAATAGACCTATGAATTATATTAATGCATTAATTTAAACATTTGCTTAATTGTTGTCGTTAATGTTATTATTATCATTTTTTCTGAAACACTTGGCTCAGACAGCCTCCCCCGACATATATTTCTAGATGCGTGCCTGCCGAAGGATAAATTAGATCAAGCGGTGGTGGTACCCGACTTAGAGGCTAAAGGGTAAACAAAGAAGTATGTGCGTCATAAGCTGGGCATAAGAAACAGCACAATATCACAAAGAAACACTTTTTGAGACTTATGTCATAGAAGATGTTTAACAATATTAAGAACAATAAATGCTTTCTACTTGTAATATACTAAATATTGAAATTTTAAATAGTCTTTTGTGTTCGTACTACACATTTAAAAACTTTTTTGTTGCTCCCCAGCGCCAAGCTTAGAATTTAAAGAAAAAATGTACATTTTCATAGTGCACGGAAGTTTGACATTCAGAAAGAAAGAAGGTCTATTGGAAAACATTTCAAGACTTCCAAAAGGTATAGTAGTAATGAAAAAGAGCACTCACTTATACCGTGTTTGTTACAACCTGTCCGGCTTCCCGCGGTAGCTGAACGCTGGCTTTTCTAGCATAAACCAAGCGGTGTTGCTGCTGAAGACCGCCTGAACTCCGTGCTGTGGGAAAGCCAAAGCCAGGCAGCAAATTAAAATACACAACGTGTCAACAACGTCTACGTAAGCTCCTCTCTTCTGGCTTCCATTCGCTCCACGCTGCCCAGCAGACGACTTTTTTCTCGTTTCTCATTGGCACCAATACTGTCGAGCGATCGCTAGCGCGGGAAACGGGACAGGTTCTAACAAACTTGGTATAAATGTACGATGGATAGACAGTTGTATGAAGCGAGAAAAACCACAAAGTAGATTTCATAAGATACCTAGCAATCAGTAACCAACAAACTGCATTTTTAATATTAATGTCCTCATGATTAACGAACCTTATTTATTCTCACCACGCAATGGGTAAAATATTTGGAGCTTTATCCCACTTCCCGGAAAAATATTTCGTGTTTCTGGTACTTTTGACTTTTGTTGGCATGATATGCCGGATCACTTTTACGAGACGAGACGGGACAAAACGAGACGGGACGAGACGAGACGAGACAGAACCCTTCGAGACGGGACACGAGACGGGACAAACGAATATTTTCGAGACGAGACACGAGACGAGACAGCATTTTCACGAGACGGGACGGGACAGACCAAAGTCTCGTCTCGTCTCGTCTCGTGGGCAACACTAGTAAAGGATAGATAAGAAAATGTACACCATTAAAAATAAATTGGGGAAAGAAATACAAACAAACGAAATCGAGTAGCATGTTTGTGAAGCCCACCCTAATTTATCAATATATGGATCCTGTCCACCCGGTCAAAATTTTCTGGCGCCGCCCCTGGTTGTTTATAAGTTCTAATATTTGCAAAACTTACTATCATTACCAGCAAATTGTACACTGTGTGTCTCGAATGACACGACTTCAAATATGGTGCCTGATAGGTCCACCAAGTGCAATTGCCTGCTATTTACATTGAATTTATGTCTTTATGAACAAAAGTAGTACGGATATATTGGGAGCACCCTAGGGAACGATGTAATTTATTATATATTTTGTACAAAAAAAATAGTTGAAAAATCGAAAAAATATAGGTAGTGGGCCCGACAGCCTCCCCATCGTTCTTCATCGCACCCTTGTGACGACCTGGATTCCTCCCCGATTGTACGAGGGGATGGCGAGGGAGCCAAAGAAGTGGATGAGTGGCTATTCACAAGCCAGCGTGGTAAGTTCCAGCTTTGGCGAGAAATCTCTGTTTCTTCCTGATTTCTGTGCAACGTTTGGAAGAGGCAGTATTGCCATATGAAGGGAATTTTTCCTTAGTGAGGTCCAATTTTAGGTAAAAATGGAAATACAGTAAAAACTGCATATCCCGGAATCTCTATAAAAAGGAAACCTGTAAATACGGGGAAAAAAGTCCCCAGAACGGACCGATTTTATACCTGAAAATGACCTGCTTAAGGCGGAAACCTCCTTAACGCGGAAACGGAACACCATTTAAAGACCAACGAGATGTTTTTATTCTCCTTAAGACGGAAATTTCTTCCTTTATTTGTTCGCTCGCAAGAAAACAATGCAATACTGTAAGTGAAACACGCCTCTGTTGCCACTCGCTTATCGGTAACATTGTCGATATGAAAGAATGCGCTACAATACTCATAGCTGTTACGATTCCGTTTCTTTCTTTCATCTCTTACCCTCTTTCTCCACCTTTCTTTTTCTATTTCTCTTCTGTTCTTTCGTCATCTTTCTATTTTTCTTGTCATCTCTCTTTGTTTCTTTCTTTTTTCTTCACTTTTATCTCAATCTTTCTTTACCTCTCTTATTCCATCTTTCAATTTTTCTATTTCCCTCTATGCACATCGCGCTACGACGCCAGGGGTCCCGGGATCGAATCCTGGCATGGGCATGGATGTTTGTAAGTGTCCATTTTACTTCGCTTTTTGTGCCACTTTTGCCTAATTTGCGAAGATAAGGATGACTGATGATATGATGAAGTTGATGAATGTATCGCATTTTTATTCACGTACGAGCATGCATTAGTACTCTACATTATAAGTAAATCTGTCTTTCCATTATTTCCTGCAGCGCTCTATACTGTATTTAAAGTCAACCCTGCATAAGAAGGAAAACTGTTAAGACGGAAAATTTTGCTCGGAACCATCATGTTCCGGGATAGACAGGTTTTACGGTAGTATGAAATACGAGTATATAGAAATTACCAAAAGAATTGAAGCTGTCAGACGTCTGTATTTGTTTCACTTGCATGCCTGCATTGGCGGTTTTTTTTATTACATCTATTTAATCTAGATTGGATGTATAATAAATACTGTATATACAATAAATAAGAATTGTTGTGGTAAACCAGGTCAATTTTTTGCCAGTGCCAAATAAACATCCAATTGGCACCTCGGTGACCGAACGAATGGAGGCACTGCAAAAAGTTATTTATAGAAAAAACTGTCTAAAACGTCAATCTCCTCTGCCATTCAAACCACCGTAAAAAAATACCGTGGCCTTTTTTTAAAGTATTAACTGCTATACATTGTACTGCGCTGTAAAAGATATGGAACATAGTTGCCACCAAAAGTGGTGTAACACTCCGCCTAATCGAGTGATAAAGGAGTGTGAAATTAATGTGATTTTAATGGTACACGCTATCAATATATTAGCCATCTTGCCACCCAATAAATAAATTAATTACTATCCGTGACAAAAATATTGAGCCCTCGGTTTGCGTGCTTCTAAAATTGTACTCCGTGGGAGGAGAAAAGTCAAATATACCTCATTGGAAAGCTACAAGTGTCTGCTTTTAGACAAAAGCAAGACAAAGTGATTTTAACTCTGTCTGTTTTCTATTCAGACAAAAGTGTTCGTATAAGTGTAGTTTTTTCGGGTGTTTTTTACATAAGTCGAATTCAATTGTGTGTAGCTTCGTGTAAAACCGTTGTAAAAATATGATTGTTTTTGTGATTTAACCTTGTTTATGTGGAAATATCTCAGACAAATATAATGGTACTATCATCTGTGGAACAGTCACAATTAATGATTAATTATGATGTTGCAATCTCGGTAATTGTCAGCCCAATGGTCATCTCATTCTTACACACTTTGCAAATTGAAAACAACAGAGAGCATTGTTTCTCTTGGCAACCGGTTCCCGTGCAATTCACATCGTTGCTAAGATCGCACGTAGAGGAAGTGAACTTTGTTGTCAAGCGTCGCCTGTTGCCCTTTAAAATCCGCGTCCAAGCAGCTTTGACACGGGAAATGAGCCGAAACAATGTGTTGCGCAAAGGAAGGAAAGCATTGTAGAGATGCCGAAATTTTCTTTTTGTCACTTTTGTGTTTACATTCCTGTCATGAATTATCGCCTGAACTCCAACACAGCCATGATAATTCTTACGTGCATTCTATCCAGACAGTCGGTCTCTCACAAGTTCGCGTGCTTGTTCGTACGCACTGTATTGAGTGACATAGGCGTGCGGGCGTGCGCAGTTCCTCTGAATAGGGGGACAAAAGCATTGATAAAAGTTGAGTCAGGAAAGAGAAACCTTACTTTATTTCATTGTTTTTAGTTTCACTGCATTGATTGGTATATATGTGTATGCATCTCTATATACACACACAAATAACGAATAAATAAATCAATTGTCTCTGAAATCTGCCACGCTCCTCCAAACAATTGTGTTCATGCATTTAAGACAAAACTGTTTAGCAGCAAGAGTCTGTTGTACTTAGTAGATATAACTCCTCTCTCTGGTAATTTAAAATGCATTACAGAAAAGAAGAAAATTGCGAGCGAATCGAGCAAGAAAATTTTTAGATCAAAAATCTGAAAACAATATTGATTTAATATGGCACAACAAATATCATGGGGCGCTATGGCATTCTCTTTTACATTTTTTTTCGTTTAGATCGTTCGGCGTCCAGCGCCAACTCCCACCATCCCCTAGCTACGGCTCTGAACTTGACAAGACTGCAGGTGCTCTTGGCCGTCTGGAAGAAATAATACAAGAAAAACGTGAAAACCAATTCCATCTTGAGTATCCTTTTGTCCTGCTACTCTTAGATTCTGCTAGTCTTGCTTTCTTTTACCTCAATGTTTGTCCCCTTGCCCCCTAGAATTGATTTCTGTCCAAGGTTGGAGAAGGGCCATGCTCATTGCCCCCCTGTGGTTGCGGCACTACACCCCCCTTTCCCCATAGTTGATATGAACTTTCATCGGCTTGAAAATGCTTTTTCTTTAAGAGTATAATATCGTTTAATAACGGCTATAAGATTCCTCTACACTAAATTTCTAGCTGAAAGTATAATAATGTAGGAACATGGACATCTGGAAGGGGGACAAGGATGGCCACACCTCCCCCTTAGAAATCGAATGTCACCCTAAAAACTAGTCTATATATTCCACACGTATAATTTGATTTTAGTCACAGTAATTTACATTAATGCGATAGTTTCAAATTCAAGTGGTGTTTTTTGATGAGGCAAGTCTGTTATCGGGGAAATATGTCCCATTGAAAAATACCTTGCTTGTCCCTCCATGGAAAAATCTGTCGACGTCCATGATTAGGGAGGGTAATTGCCCTCCCTTGCCCCCCCCCCTCCCGTGCGCACGCCTATGTTGCGTGATGGCGGTACTGTGAAGTGATTTTCTTGTTGCATGAAAATGGCAAGACGGTAATATCACAATGGTGCAAAATAAATTACAGTCAGTGCCAAGAGATATTTCGACCAGGGGAAACGAATGGGCGCATCTCACGACATAAGCCAAGGTGTCAAGTGCACGGCGGAGTGTTTGAGGGGTTACGTCAGCGCAGTGAAAAAGATATGTAAAGAAAAAGGGAACAGCAAAAATTTGCATTGACCCAATATTTTATTGGGCGAGTTTTTCCAAGGTGTGGGGAGAAGAAAGATACACGACTTTTACTTTAATTATCCAGTTCAACAGAATCCATTATGAACAGCATTTTATACTTTTACCTTTCACTCATATTTATTGAAAATTTATTAATGTTTTTAGTCCTTTTGTCTCTCTTAATGAACCCACAATTCCTTGCTTATTACAATAGTTGCAGCTGTGAAACAGACCAAAATATAAAAGCAATATTTCAGGTGGAATGTATAGCAACACGTTAAATGCTGAAACCACAACCACTACTCGATACAATGCTTAAGTGAATTTTGCGAGATAAACGCAATTTACATGCGTTTTTGCTCGAAATATATTTTAAAATGGTAGTTGGCGTGAAGGCTTCAAATGCGCATTTTTTAAAATTTAATTTTTATGCTTTGCTATCGCTAGTATGCACCTCTCTCTGTTTCCCTTTGTTATGAAATCGCTGTCCGCAGCAGGTGCGTTATTATTGTATACAGACAAGACTGGATCTCTCATTGACATCATTCAAATCGTCCTCATCGAACATCGTTGCACTCAATATATCTGTTTAAATGTGCGACATAAAATAATTCTGGGAAAATGATGTTCTCTTTAAGTCCACTTTATGGACAGGTAGCCAAATTCGGGACTGGACTTACAGTTTAAAGTGGGGTCCGAACCGCTATGTACATTCGCAGGATACCGAAGGAGACTTATGTTCATATGAAGATAAAAGCTAGAACAAATTTAAAAAAACAAAACCTGCAGTACAGCAGTACACCATTTGCAATATGATAAATATTTCATTCATTATTTTATGCTGCGAAAATACTTTGGATCGGCTCAACGGAACGCACTTCCGCGATTCTCGCAGCGAAGCGGCAACGCTGTGGAAGTGGCCTGCTGCCCGCGGAGTCTGAGATTGGCCGCACTCCGCCATACGTCATGCACCCGTTTACCATATTAGGAGTGCGAAATAATAATTAATATCTGGAACCATATTTGATGTACAGTCAACGGCAAAGATAATGGTAGGCAAATTGTCCACCACTATTTTAATTACTTTTTTATTATACATCCTGTGCTGTTTTAAGGAATGAAACTATGTTGGTTCGAAGCAGGCATTGTTCTCTGCTTATTGACGTCTTTATTTCAATTCATTGTCATCACATTCTGTAATTCAGACCGAATGAAAATGGTGGTGGACAATTCGACTACTGTTTCTTTCGCCGTTGGGTGTACACACGAAAAAACTTCTGGAATTTGATCAAATGCGTTATATCAACAGTTTTTTGCCATGTCATTGAATTTGTAATTATGCATTTCAAGTTTGCACGTTTCCATAAAATGAACATTTTTGAAGTATCTAGTAAAAACATGCATTTGATTTTTTCTACAGAGGTGCAAAAGTAATCAAACTTCAAGTTCACAAAATCTCAAAATTATATGTACAGTCGATTATATGGTGTTAAGTTCCCCGTTCGTGAAAATTGGAAGGAAAAACTACACTTTACAGTGAATTTTTCATTATAGTAAGAAAACAAAGTTAAGAAAAGAAATCAGATAACGCTTATTAAAAAGTAGATACTTGAAGCTTTCCAATGGGGTATAATTTACTTTTTTCCTCCCACGGAGTACAATTTTACAAGCGCGTAAACCGAGGGCTCAATATTTTTGTCACGGATAGTAGTTAATTCGACTTACCTGTTACAGAGAGCGTTTGGAAGATTCCTTGCAAGGATGACTTGGCGCAATTGTTGAGATCAGGATCATTAACGTCACAGACGCGAATGTATTCGGCTGAAAAGACAATTAATGAATTTGTGCATGTACTCATGGACCCATAGAGCAAACTGAATCACAGGTAGAGGTGGACATTTGTTTGAAAGTACTCAAATCGCCCTTTCTGAGTACCGGAAACAAGTGGTTTTATTGATGAGAGCGGCATACATGAATTGAATCCCAATGAAAAGACTTTATTCATAAAATTAGTTACTACGGTTCGTCATTAACTTACCAGGGTAGTTTTTTGGATTTAACTTTGCAAGATTTGACTGGGAAAAGCAATAGACTGATGCCACTTAATTCACAGGGCTTCTATTGGGCTTTAAGGAAAATTCCTTAATTCTTCGAGTCGTGCTCTGCAAGCATTGTAGCCAACGTAAAGAAAATTACGGCAAGAGTGGAGATAATTATTGACCGGCCCTCGTATGTAGAATGATTTTCCCAAGCTTCCATCATTTGGCAATTTGGATTTGAGTTGCCCTAACATTGGGGAACATTCCTGGAAAAAGGTATTTTCTGTAGTATTTAATTCCGGGTTGGAGCAAAATTATAGTGATCACTGTTCTTTGGTATAATGGGAGGGTGGCGCGGCCATTTTTACCCTGTAAAATCACCAAGAAAAAAATTATTGTGAAGGTAAAATATACACTAAATCAATGACAAATGAGCACTCCATTGACATGGCCGTTCAGAAATCAGTGTGGCCAACCTAAAGAAAATTATAACAAAAGTGCAGGTACTTATTGACCGACCCTCGTATGTAGAATGATTTTCCCAAGCTTCCATCATTTGCATTTTTTATTTGAGTTGTCCTAACATTGGGGAACATTCCTATAAAAAAATTAAAATAAAAATGAAAAACATTCACCGAGAAATCATCAACACTAGGGAAGCCCAGGCATTTGGAAACCCATTAGGTGAGGCACAATAGACTCCCTAGTCAGGGGTAATTGTAAAAAGGTAAAGTGTTCCCCTGTGCTTAGCACCACGCCATGAAGGCGTATAGGGGGTGTGGGGGTAACGCCCCACACTTTCTTGATCCGGTCGTGAGTGGGGGTGATGTGATCAGCATCACGCCCCTGACCGCCTTTACCCCCCAGGGTTTCCCCCAGGTACCCATGTTATTCGACGCTGGGTGGGCGCCGGGGCCGCTACTTTTGCTAATATTTCGTGATAATTTTGATCTGTTTGTAGTAAACTAGAGGCTATATTTCACCCACCTATTATAGCCAGGTCTGTACTCAAGGGTATACGACGCATACCCTCTGGTTAATCTTAGTCTTCTACTACATTCCACACACCTTCTCCTTTCATTTCTTCAAACAGCAAACAATACTTTCTCAGAGAGGAGAGGGATAACTTCTAAACGATGTCGAAACATTATTCTGAATTATTTGAAAAGGGAATACATTTATTTTATTTTCCAATGTGAAATGCACAATGAAGCAAATGAACATTTTTATCACTCGTTTTTCATGAAGGAGTGGAGGGATGACTGGAACTGTGCAAAATATAATTGCGATAGTAATTGTTTCATAACATTGCACATCTTCACTCATTATACTTAATTAGAATGTGATTAAAAATAAACATTAAAATCAGGTGCACACACAACTTGAAACAGACATTTCAAGAAGAACTGGGCCATGTTTCCACTATAGAGCATCTCAACCTCAAAAGTCAGTATGGGTTAAATGGAGCGCGTCGTTGCCAGATCAACGAACGGAGTCGCATCGAGTCGCTGTTAATCGCTAATGATTGCGACAAATTTACTTCCTAAATATCGTATAGGAAATCATCAAAATCTATGTATTTGATGCATTTTGGAAAAAAAAAACTATAGTTACCTCAAGATTTGCATGTTATATTTCGTCGTAACTATTTACTATTTTACATTTGCATTATATGTGTAATACACGCAACTATTGTTACTTCTTTCGTTGAATGTTGTATCCTTTACATAAACAGAATTAAATAAATGCAAAAACAAACATTAAGATACATTTGTTTACGGAAAATAAAGCACACTGCACTTCCTACGAACCGGGGCACCTGCCTGCAACTGAATTGTAACCTCGGTGGCGCGCAATGAATTTGATATGCCAGATAGCCCGTATAAACAAACTACGATTGCGGAATAAATAACGGTGCTGTGGAGTAACAATGCATTCTAAAAATAACTTCAAACAATGGTCAACACTTTTCTCGCTTGGTCTGCATGTGTATCGCGACAAACCGAAAAGTTTCTCGGTAACCAACTTTTTCGTGTTACGGTCTGATGATTTATACAAAATATCCAATGTAATATATATAACTCTCCTTGTAAGCAAATTAATTCACTCAGGCGAAGAATATCATATCTACAAACATCATAGATCCCGTAGAAAAAAAACTGGCGAAGTTGTTCAAGCGGTTTGATATTTATGGCTTTTGAAGTATTTACTAGAAAAAATTAAGCGTTTTGCAAAGTTGCATAATTATGAAAAATTCAGATCACATGAATTTATGACAGGTTATGTAATGCCGTCAGTAATAGGGTGACCAGACATACTCTTTTTAAGAGTATTATACTCTTTTAGAGGTTCATATACTCTATACTCTTTTCAATTTGCAAAAATCCCCAAATATACTCTTTTCCTTGCTATTTCATTTCATTCATTATTTTACGCATAAAAATGCGTTAAAATCCACAGAAAGAAAAGAAACAATCATGGGTAAGTGGAGGTCAGTACAGGCTGAGTCAAATTTAAAAATGATTGTGCCTCTTATAAAATTCTTGTTTACTCTGCCTGGTACAAATGTTGATTGTGAAAGACTCTTTAGTGTTATGAAAACTTATTGGCGAGAGTAAAAAAGTACACTCCTGGTGTCAACACTCGAACAAGTAATGTTAGTGAAATTCAATGTGGACATGGCCTGTGAAGAGTTTAGACTGGCAATAAAGGACGATTTAAACATACTCAAGAAAGCAAAAACATCCCAGAAGTATGAATGATGGTGCCCACTGGGGAGGAAGTATTTGTAATTAGCTAATTACATTAGACCTATAAGTAATTTGATCTGTAGTGTGTAGGCCTATTTTATAGGGGCTATGATAGAAGCAATAACAAATATCCACCCTTATTTTCGTTTTATTTTTATGATTTGTGCATGCGCACCTTCAACCTATAGACTATACTCTTTTTGGTCAACAAATATCTGGTCACCCTGGTCAGTAAATAGAGCATAAAAAAACTGTACAGGATAATGATTTCACTGTTTGAATTTTTTTATTTTACATTTTATAAATTTTGTAACATCTGGCAACGCAGCGGTGGTAGAGAAGGACAGAGCTATTGGCAAAACTCATGTATTAGAGAGAAAGGGAAGTACTCCATTTACTTCCATACTGACTTTTAAGGTTGAAACGCTCTATAGTTAAGGTAAACTTCGACAATTCATTGATACACCCATAAATATTAGGAGTAAATAAAGATTACATGAATACTTTTCTCCACACCTTCAAATTCACTTTTTGCCAATTGTGCAAGTTTCTCACAAGTGTAATTTTCAGAAGTGTAAATAAATGACAGAATAGCTCCACTATCCATCTCGTATTCTAACGATATTTAGAGGTTTAATAACTGGTGAAGGTACAGTTTATCATTTTGGAATCTAAAACATTATTCCTAACTGTACATTTTACAGTAACTACAGCCCAAATAAATATTAACACTAATTTTCATTAAAGTTTTTTTTTATGTATCAAAATATGGAGGTAAGCACATTCAAATTGAAAGCTTATGCCTGCAAGTAGAATGACAGCACTTCGTTCCTACGCGTCAGCAAAAATTCGATGCGACTGGTGTTATGTCACATCCGGTGTAGCGGGGTACGAGCTGTTTTATTGTTGAGTCAGCAGAACGTGTCTGATCACGTTGAAGACATCGGAAGCGGTGGGGGAGGGTGTCAATGGATTTGTCACGTTGTTTCTTGATGTATGCTAACCTAACACGTGCCGAAGGTGCTGTACCCCCGAAAGCTTAGCGGCTAAGGTTATTGCTCTGTAAAACAAGAGGCGTCGAGGGTTCGATTCCTGGTAGAGTCAATATTGATTGATTGATAGATTGAGTTAGTTTTTTTAAGTCCGTTTTATGCACGGCAAAACTAATCAGGATTGGAGCTACAGTTGAAAAGTGGTGATTCGGACCACTATGTGCCTCCACCGAGTATCGAACCTGGGACCCCTTGATTACAAAGCGACGATGTCAATATTGAATGGTCGCGATTAGCCTGTGTGTAAATAAAGGCAACAAAATGGTTGAGTTCGAAAATCCAGTTGCGTTAGTGGTTAATGTTGTCACCTGGCAATGAAGAGGTCGCGGGTTCGATTCTCTAGGTAGTTAAATTAGGCCAATTGTTTAGTCCCGCCATTATAGGTCCCCGATTAGTCCATCTGTGCATAAATAGTGTTTGAATAAAATCAATATGGCGGCCTTGGGTTAGTGGTTAATGTTGTCGCCTGGTAATGAAGAGGTCGCGGGTTCGATTTTCTAGGTAGTTAAATGAGGCCAATTGTTTTGTCCCGCCATTATAGGTCCCGATTAGTCCATCTGTGCATAAATAGTATTTGAATAAAATCAATATGGCGGCCGCGTTTTGTGTTTAGCGGCGGCGGCGGCGGCGCGGCGCGGGGGGTGTTTTTTATTCCGCGAGATGTTTTAACCAAGTGGTTGAGGGTTCGATTCCCAATGTTGGTGAAAATTGGATATTCAATTGTATTTGTTTAAAAGTTCCGATTAGCTTTTTGTGCACAAAGAAAAAATGAACTAATTGGAAATAGGATGTTTATGCTGTAATGAAAAGGTCCCCGGGTTCGATTCACAATGTCAAATTGGCTGATAATGATGTTGTTTTTAAAATAAAAAAAAGAAGTGTGTTGAGTCCCCATTAGTATTTATGCAGGAACAGATATTAAAAATCAAAACAAAATGGCTGTGACTGGTGTTTAGTATTCGAAAGGTTCCAGGTTCGAGTTCCTAGTTATAATTTTTTTTTTAGTTTACAGAATTAGTTCCCATTTATTGCATTTTGGCGAGCACGTCCTCCCCCTTTGTGGCATTTGGACATGTTGGAGATATACATAGAAATTGTTGTCAAAGTGCCTAACATGATTTTCTGTTTAAATAAAAAAAGAAGTGTGTTATCAGCCCCGATTAGCACGAACAGATATTCAAAAAGCAAAACAAAATAGTTGATATTGTTGTTTAGTATTCAAAAGGTTTTGGGTTCCAATGCTGGCAAATTTGCAGAATAACATTGATTTGTTTAAAAAGTGAGTTACTATCCCCGATTATTTTTGATACACAAATAGAAAATGGGGTGATTTTTGGAGTTTTGCAACCAAGGGTGGTCGAGGGTTCGAGTTTCACTAGGGGCTAATGTTGGCGTTTTTAACGCAGTCCCGATTAATCGTAATGCATGAAGCTGTTTCAACGAATATCGAACCTGGAATCTTTTGATTACAATGCAAAGACTTTACCACTAATGTATGCTATGTTTTAAAACCAAAAATAAATAATAGTATCGAATTTTTAAAAAAATGCGTTACCAGTCTCGATTAGCCATTATGCACAAAGAGATGTGTTTTGAAACCAAGGGGGGGGGTCGAGGTTTCGATTACAACTGGGTATGTGTGTTGAGGAAACTAAAGGTCAACAGGCATGGAAAGGTTTTACTCGCCATCTCAAAATAAGTTTTTGGGCTTGGTACAGGTAGCTTTTTGTAGAAAGCCCCACAACGGCATCAACGTGGCTACCATCTGTGGGGGCCTCTTTTTTTTAAGTTGGAGAGGGGCACAAAGCCGTTTGTACCATACAACGTTGCACCGAAGAACCAACTTGTCAACTAGTCACTCACTCCATCATTAAAGTGCACAACATGATATCAGATTTGCACTGATAATAAGCAAAAAATTATAGCGGCTGCTTAATTATATTTCAATGACAGCAAATGGTTTCAAATGAATGTTTTTCTCACTCCATCATTAAAGTGCACAACATAATATCAGATTTGCACTGATAATAAGCAAAAAATTATAGCGGCTGCATAATTATATTTCAATGACAGCAAATGGTTTCAAATGAATGGTTTTCACTTTATTTTTTACTAAGTAACAGATTTGGTAATGAAAAGCTTTAACATTTGCATATAATATGAGATTTCTTTTGGTATCCAGTTTGTATGTTGACCAAATCACAGATATACTATTACTAAGGATAGCATTAACTTAATCTAATAAAAATATATTCCACTGCATTACAAAATTAACTCATTCTGTTTTCTGTTGTTTGAATCCATATGGTAAAGTCTCGAAACTTGATGCACATCTTTTTCTTTTGGTATATACCACCTGAAAAACCCTTATTTCCGGCTTACTAACAACGGAATGTGTTTTTGTGCGTACGATTTTGTTCGAGTTTAGTAAAGTTAAAGAGGAGGTGTTGTCGAGAATAGCATTGGTGAGTGATTCGAAATTGATTGTGCTGCTGTTTTTATGGTTTAGACATATGCCTTTCACCTTGCAAATAGTAGTAACATTAGTATTGTCTGGATTTACTACCTCAAATGCATAACTTTTCGGCCCACTGGATGAAAATGCTCTGATATAAGCATTTTCCCCATAGAGTTCTAGTTCATTTGTTAGAAAAGGCGTATTTAAGAATTCCCCGAGTCACAGGTAGTAAAGTCCAACTTTTGCCCCCATGCAGCAGAAAGTGATTATTCAGTATTTTTAAGTTCAAAAATAATTTTAAAAACTCAGTTTGCTGTGCTCTGTAGTGAGAAAAAGTTAAGCCGATTGTTTCGCTGCTATACCTTTTTATTTCTGCTGCAATCCCACAATGCAACTGGAGGTAAGTGTGTGATATAAATTTGTTTTTCTAGTTAACTGTTATTTCAAACTGCTTACCCTACTTCTCTAATGGTTACTAATTTTAATCTCTAGTGCGTGTGTGTCTGGTATGTAGTTTGACCAATGTAGCTCAACCAACAGTAGAATTCACCAACGATAAGATGTAAACCAAATTGAAATGGAATAAAATTAACACTGCAATAAAAAATTCTAGGGTTCGAATCAAAGCGGGGTTATATGTATCTATATAAATTTGTTTTTAAAAACTGTGTCACCAGCCCCAATCAACCGCTGTGCGCAAACAGCGAAATTGTTTAGATGGCCGCTTTATGCACAGATGGGTTAATCGGGGCTGGACCTACAGTTTGAAGCGGAGTTATATATATCTATTTAAATTAGTTTTTAAAACTGTGTTACCAGTCCCAATCAGCCGCAGTGCGCAAAAAGAGAAATTGTTTAGATGGCCGCCTTATGCCCAGATGGGGTAATCGGGGGTGGACCTACAGTTTGAAGCGGAATCATATCTATCTATTTAAATTAGTTTTTAAAAACTGTCACTAATCCCAATCAGCCGCTGTGCGCAAAATGAGAAATTGTTTAGAAGGCCGCTTTATGCATAGATGGTGTAATCGGGACTGGACCTACAATTTGAAGCGGAGTGATATGTATTTATTTATATTAGTTTTTAGAAACTGTGTCACCAGTCCCAATCAGCGGCAGTGCGCAAACAGAGAAATTGTTTAGAAGCCCCGTTTTATGCATAGATGGGGTAATCGGGACTGGACCTACAGTTTGAAGCGAAGTGATATGTATCTATTTATATTAGTTTTTAGAAACTGTGTCACCAGTCCCAATCAGCCGCTGTGCGTAAAAAAGAAATTGTTTAGAAGGCCAGTCCCAATCAGCTATTGTGCGCAAAAAAGATGAACTGTTTAGTAGACCGTTTTATGCACAAAAAGGGGTAATCGGGACTGAACCCCACAGTTTGAAGCAGAGCTATATGTATCTATATATTTTTTTAAAAATGTCACCAGTTCCAATCAGCCGCTGTATGCAGAAAAAAAAATTGTTTAGAAGGCTGCTCTCTGCACAGATGGGGTAATCGGAACTGGATTTCTGTATTTGTTTAAAAAGCCATAATATACACAGATAGGTTAATTGGGACTGGAACTACAGTTTGAAGCGGGGTCGATATTATCTATTTATCTATATAAAACCGTGTTTGTAAAATTGTCTCCACCCCCCAATCAGCCTTTGTGCAAAAAAAATAATAAATAAATAAATGATTGTTTAAAAAAGCCATATTATACACAAATAGGCAAACTGGGGTTGGTCCTACAGTTTAAAGTGTGTTTAAAGTATGTTTTCAACGCATTCTTGTTGAACTGTAAACCATATAGTTTGAGGGTTTTTTTTTATGTAAATACATATTATTCACAGATAAGCTATAAAGGGGTGACTCTACAGTTATTGTGTATTTATAGAAAATAAAAACACATGTTGTTAGGTAATTTTGAACTTTATAATTTTCAGATATCTTCGAAAAATGGAAACTGGAAGTACTACTAATTTTGAGAGGGTTATTGAAATAAGCACCCAAGAGGTGTTGAATAAAATCAGAAATGAAATCGGAGAATTTAGTCAAAGTAGCTGTATATCCACCCAGGGTGTGCTCAATGATTTGGATTTGGCCTTGGGTACAGCTGGTGGAAATAATTCGATTGACAACATAGACAAATCCGTAAACATTGATACTCAGAATATTTTTGTTGCTGTGGCCAATGAATTGGGGGAAGACATTGCTAATAAATCAACTGGGGTTGATTATTCACAAAAGCATAATAAGCACAAACAAAATGTCTCTTCTACTGTTTACAGTTATGGTAGTTATAGTGACTACATCCAATCTACGCCCTCCACCTCAATGGAAAATGCAGGCACTGCTAATTTTGAGAGGGGTATTGAAATAAGCACCCAAGAGGTTTTGAATACAATCAGAAATGGAATTGGTGAATATAGTCAGAGTAGCTGTATATCCACTCAGTGTATGCTCAGTGATCTGGATTTGGCCTTGGGTACAACTGGGGGAAATAATTCGATTGACAACATAGACAAAACCGTAAACATTGATACTCAGAATATTTTTGTTGCTGTTGCCAATGAATTGGGGGAAGACATTGCTAATAAATCAACTGGGGTTGATTATTCACAAAAGCATAATAAGCACAAACAAAATGTCTCTTCTACTGTTTACAGTTATGGTAGTTATAGTGACTACATCCAATCTACGCCCTCCACCTCAATGGAAAATGCAGGCACTGCTAATTTTGAGAGGGGTATTGAAATAAGCACCCAAGAGGTTTTGAATACAATCAGAAATGAAATTGGTGAATATAGTCAGAGTAGCTGTATATCCACTCAGTGTATGCTCAGTGATCTGGATTTGGCCTTGGGTACAGATGGAGCAAATAAATCGATTGACAACATAGACAAATCTGTAAACATTGATACTCAGGATATTTTTGTTGCTATTGCCAATGAATTGGGGGAAAATAATGCTAATAAATCAACGGGGGTTGATTATTCACAAGAGCATAATAAGCACAAACAAAATGTCTCTCCTACTGTTCATAGTACTGTTCATGACCTCAACCAATCTACCCCCTCTACCTCTACTGCTATTAACAGCAATCAATCCAGACCCTCTGTCTCTATTTCTAGTGAGACCAACCAACATGTTGAAATCTTTTCTAACAAGTATAACAACCAGGATACAGGGATATTTGGGTGTATTGGAACAACCGATGAAAAATGTGGAGATATTTTCCATTTAGAATCTGTTTTAGAGACTAGAGAATTGGAGCAATGTACAAATCATATTTCGCCAGCGTTATACCAAATGGTTCTTCGGGATTGTATTCAGGAAGCGGAAGTGTGCAGACAGGTAGGCGGTGGCGATGATTCAGTGTTACATCATGTTGAAGTTATAGAAGAGACAAAAAGGCGTTACCAAAGATTCAATATGGAAGGACGAATGGTGCGTGCTCGGTTGCGGGGGGCACCACACAATGAGAATCCGGTGATATGGGTTCAGGAGGGATTGCAAGAACTGATCCAACATGTTCTACGTGATGTGGCCGAGCATGACCAAGTTGGTATTACTATCAGAAATGAAGATCACCCTGATCGCCCTTTTTGGTTATCTTTTCGGGAAGCACAGGCGATAAATATGGAGATATTGTGGGCAGCATTGGAAAAAGTATTGCAGAGCAATACAACATTTCTTTCTGACAACAATTTCTATGTATATCTCCATCATGTCCAAATGCCACGAGGGGGAGGACGTGTTCGCCAAAATGCAATGAATGGGGAACAATTCTGTAAACTAAAAAAAGGAATTATAACTATTAAAAAATCCGATAGCAGGTGTTTGGCTTATGCGTTGGTTGTGGCAAGAGGTATTAATGTTTACAAAAATGAACCTAAAAAACGTTATCAGTATGTTAGACAACATAAATGTGTTATGGAAGAAGAAGTGGATAAACTGTGCAGAGAAGCTGGGGAAAATTTGAATGGTGGTGGAGGAACTACCGAAATTCAAAAATTTCAGGACTATTTATCTGATTTCAAGCAGTGGCGTATGCTGAGACCAAGATCAGGTCTATCTCCAAATATAGTAGTGTTTGAATTTTAAATGAAAATGTGTCCGGCAAAAAAGAGGGGAGGGGGGGCTCTTCCTCATTCATTTTGGATTTTATTGTTTACATCGATATCTTGCCATTAAAAACAACAATAGTAGGCAATGGATATAAACTATTTCGTGCTTATTTATAAAGAGGAGCGGTCTATAACATGCAATATGTAGGACCTACATGCGAGTATGAAATAATAATTAACTTCTTACCTTACTTGAAGGTAAACTCCATTCCTCTCTCCTTTTCCGTAAATTTTTTTTGTCACTTTATCGAAGAATGTGTCCTCACATGAATTTCTGATGTTGATTAGAACCCCTTTCTCAATAGACATTATAGCTAAATTGCTAAGCCGCGCTTGTTCCTGTGTTGCTCATTGTGGCCCCTAAATGCACATTCTTGCTTCCCCAGAAATGCTATTGCATCAATTACTCTTCTTATAATAATTCTGTTTTCCTTCAATTTTTCATTATGCAAACTGTCAGCAATCTTCTTTTGCAAATTTAAGGAATGATCAATTCTTTGAGAACCGAATGTCTGTAAGTTACTGAACGCACGTATATGACTAAGTGATTTTTGGTGTTTATCGCAAGCAGTTACCAAATAGTTTAAATTACTAAATCCTGTTGTATTCTAAGGACTTTTGTCGGTAGAAAAAAGCAAACATGCCCAGCAATACAACTTATTAAGTGCACTCGACCCAGTCAACCAAAGATATTTTTTGTAACTGGTCTCGTGAAAACGCCTAATATATACTTTGTTTTTGTCTTTCTGCACGACTGTAAGATCCGGAAGAGGTGGAAGAGGCCTACCTGTCTCTATTATTTGCATCCTATCCTCGTAAGGAAGCCGTAAGAATGTCGTCTTGGAGACAAGTTCGGTGATTAAATCAATTTTCACACGCCCACGGAACAAAAACACAGAACAACACAGCACAACAAAAGGGCCTCGGTCACTGATTTTTTTTTTTAAAAAGGATTTGCATCCATGAACACGATACGCGGGCGACACAAAGAACTCGGATCTCGGACACAACAAGTTTGACCATATATCCCTTCCTCTTGCGGAAACTACCACCGACCCGCGTGGTTGAAAACACGTGCTTGAATGGTTGCTATGACAACATGGATTGTTTATGTTGCCAAACGTAATGGGATGACTCGGGCCGAAACCGCCTCCGCGAGGGCGAAGGTTTTGACATTTTGACAGCGGGGGAGGTGGGAGGGGGGTTGCTTGAAACAGAAGTAAACAGGATGGCAACATGGCTGACGTCATCAGAATGTCCCATATAGCTGCGATCGGCTGCGACCACAGTCGAATTTCGTGGAGAAGCAGAGTGCCACCTTCAGGGGAAAATCACTAAATTTGGCGGATTTATAATTCTTGTATGTGACGAAATTCATGGAACTGGAAGAGAGACGGGCAATGCTCGAAGGGATGGAGAGGGGGGAGGTGATGTAATTTTCATGAGGCATCCCCCTAGCTTGAATAATTTGCATTGGCACCCCCGCCTATATATTTTTTTTCCAGCGATGTAGCGAATTTCGTATTTCCATTGTTGGCAACACTACAAACATCGCCAGGATGCAGCGAAGTCTTCACTCTTCAGCGCTTGGGGTTGGAAGCCAGCACCAGGGACCACCAAGGTCGTCCCTGCCAGCACAAATACGTCATGGGTTGAAAGGACCGCCTGCTGGTTCAAAGACTTTTCCCTCAGACGAAGAAGCCAGGCGATAAATAAAGACGACCTTACACTAGCGCTTTACCCCGTGGTCGTTACGTGAGAGTGAAGCATCGGTTAAATATGCTAGTCGATTATTTCCTGTATTTTAATATGGGCTTCGGCGATAGCCTAGGTAGCCTAGAATATACGCGCCTGATTTCAAGATTACCGTATATAATGGATTTTCCGGGAGTGATGTGATATATGAAGGTTCTTTATTACCTAGGCGCGAAACTTTAAATTTGGTGTACATAAACAATCATTTTAATGTTATAACATCTCTTACAGCTGCATTCTCCGCTAATTTCTATTGTGAAACTTGCCATAAAAAATATGATCATGTTTCTAGACATCTAGGATCCTGTACAGCTGTTTGTTCACAATGCCAAGAAAAGCCCAAATGTACTGTTTCAGAAACCAAAATAAAGTGCACTGATTGTAACAGATTTTTCTATAGTAAAAAATGTTACAATAATCAAAAAACATGTTACAATAGAAAAAACTCTCTTTGTCAGACAGTAAAATGTTGTGAAAAATGCCTGAAAGCGTATGCTATCCGTACAAACAGAAATCCTCATATATGTGGGGAGAAATTCTGTGTCAGCTGTAAAAATATGGTACCATCTGAACATCTATGTCACATCCAAAAAATTTATAGCAAACAAATATCTTCTCTTATATCAAAAAAAGCAATGCTTGTTTTCTACAATATTGAATCGAGGCAGGACACAAAACTAGAAGGCACTGAAAACAATTTTCTGCATATTCCAAATCTTTTGGTGTGCCAAAATGTATGCTATAATTGCATTGAGAACAAAGATATGTCTCAATGGTGCAGTGTATGCGGGAAAAAACAGCACATTTTTGATAGTACAGAACCTGTTTACAATTTTCTGCAATTTGTTTCAGCTCACCGCTGAAATTGTGTGTATTGCACACAATAGTAGAGGGTATGATTCGCACTTTGTACTGCAAACTATGATCGAAAAAATGAAATGGACACCGTCTGTTATCATGAATGGAGCCAAAATATTATCTTTGAAGATGCACAATATCCATTTCATAGATTCTCTCAACTTTATTCCAATGGCGCTCAACAAATTACCGAAAGCATTTGATCTCCCAATGTCCAAAGGGTATTTTCCTCAATTTTTTAATACTTTGAAAAATAAAGAATATGTCGGATGTATCCCTGGTACTGAATTTTACGCTGTTGATTCTATGATGGAGAATCAGAGAACCAGTTTTTTGGAATGGCATAGTGAACAACAGAAAACAGGGGTAGTTTTCGATATGCAGAAGGAGTTGAGAAAATACTGTGTAGAAGATGTTAATGTACTACGTGTTGCCTGTTTGAAATTCATGACCACTTTTGAAAAAGAAACAACAGTGAACCCATTATTGGAAGCCATCACCATCGCTTCAGCTTGTAATAAAGTATTCCATAAAAGATTTTTGAAAGCAGAACATATAGGAATTATTCCTAAAAACGGATACAGATGGTGTGATATTCAGTCTATAGAGGCTATTCAATGGTTGGTATGGGAGGAAAAAAAACATAAAATCGAAATCCAACATGCAGCCAGAGGACCAGAACTACAAGTTGGAGGAAATTTGAAAGTAGATGGATATTTTAAAGATCAAAAGGGGCAAGAGCATGTATTTGAATATCAAGGATGCAGAACACATGGTTGTGTCAAATGTTTCCCTACTTCACGTACAGAACCTCTTCATGATGACCCATATGATACTTTGTCTTTTCGGTATGAAAGAACAGAAAATAAAATTACCAGATTAAAAGCACTTAACTACATTGTACATGAGATGGGGGGGTGTGAATTTCACCAGCAGTTGAGAAATAACAAAACCATGAAACATTATGTTGAAAAACATCCGTTATCAATTAAAGCCCCCATAATTCCCCGGGAGGCGTTTTATGGTGGTAGAACTAATGCTACCAAACTACATTACACTGTGAAAGAAAATGAAACAATTCAATATAAGGATGTATGTAGCCTGTACCCTTATTGTTGCAAAGTTAAAAAGTTTCCAGTTGGCCATCCGGTGAAAATTTATGTGGGGGAAGAATGCCCCGATATTTATTCTTTTGAAGGGCTTGTCAAAGCAACAATACTTCTACCGAGAGATCTGTACCATCCTGTGTTACCATATCGAACCAATTCAAAATTAACTTTCCCTCTATGTAGAACTTGTGCCGATGAAATAAACCAGGCGGAATGTAACCATACTGCTAGGGAAAGAGCTATAACTGGAACCTGGGTTGTGGATGAAGTTCAGAAGGCAGTTCAAAAGAAATACAAAATTTTAGAATTACATGAGGTATGGGAATATAATGTTGAACAATATGATCCTGCAAAAAAATCAGGTGGTGTTTTTGCAGAGTACATCAATACATTTCTCAAAGCAAAAGTTGAAGCAAGCGGCTGGCCATTGTGGTGTATTGATGAAGAATCCAAAAAAAAAATACATAGCTGACTATTTTGAAAAGGAGGGTGTGTTGTTGGATGAAAACAGAATATGTGCTAATCCTGGATTACGAAGCTTAGCAAAACTTTTGCTGAATTCATTTTGGGGTAAATTTGGACAGAGATAAAACCCTGGTCAAGTTAGTATTATCAACAATCCTAAGGATTTTTTCGATAAACTAGAAAATCCCAATGTTGAAGTACATCAAGTTATACCTATAAATGCATTTGAGGTAGTAAATCCAGACAATACTAATGTTACTACTGTTTGCAAGGTGAAAGGCATATGTCTAAACCATAAAAACAGCAGCACAATCAATTTCGAATCACTCACCAATGCTATTCTCGACAACACCTCCTCTTTAACTTTACTAAACTCGAACAAAATCGTACGCACAAAAACACATTCCGTTGTTAGTAAGCCGGAAATAAGGGTTTTTCAGGTGGTATATACCAAAAGAAAAAGATGTGCATCAAGTTTCGAGACTTTACCATATGGATTCAAACAACAGAAAACAGAATGAGTTAATTTTGTAATGCAGTGGAATATATTTTTATTAGATTAAGTTAATGCTATCCTTAGTAATAGTATATCTGTGATTTGGTCAACATACAAACTGGATACCAAAAGAAATCTCATATTATATGCAAATGTTAAAGCTTTTCATTACCAAATCTGTTACTTAGTAAAAAATAAAGTGAAAACCATTCATTTGAAACCATTTGCTGTCATTGAAATATAATTATGCAGCCGCTATAATTTTTTGCTTATTATCAGTGCAAATCTGATATTATGTTGTGCACTTTAATGATGGAGTGAGAAAAACATTCATTTGAAACCATTTGCTGTCATTGAAATATAATTATGCAGCCGCTATAATTTTTTGCTTATTATCAGTGCAAATCTGATATTATGTTGTGCACTTTAATGATGGAGTGAGTGACTAGTTGACAAGTTGGTTCTTCGGTGCAACGTTGTATGGTACAAACGGCTTTGTGCCCCTCTCCAACTTAAAAAAAAAGAGGCCCCCACAGATGGTAGCCACGTTGATGCCGTTGTGGGGCTTTCTACAAAAAGCTACCTGTACCAAGCCCAAAAACTTATTTTGAGATGGCGAGTAAAAACTTTCCATGCCTGTTGACCTTTAGTTTCCTCAACACACATACCCAGTTGTAATCGAAACCTCGACCCCCCTTGGTTTCAAAACACATCTCTTTGTGCATAATGGCTAATCGAGACTGGTAACGCATTTTTTTAAAAATTCGATACTATTATTTATTTTTGGTTTTAAAACATAGCATACATTAGTGGTAAAGTCTTTGCATTGTAATCAAAAGGTTCCAGGTTCGATATTCGTTGAAACAGCTTCATGCATTACGATTAATCGGGACTGCGTTAAAAACGCCAACATTAGCCCCTAGTGAAACTCGAACCCTCGACCCCCCTTGGTTGCAAAACTCCAAAAATCACCCCATTTTCTATTTGTGTATCAAAAATAATCGGGGATAGTAACTCACTTTTTAAACAAATCAATGTTATTCTGCAAATTTGCCAGCATTGGAACCCAAAACCTTTTGAATACTAAACAACAATATCAACTATTTTGTTTTGCTTTTTGAATATCTGTTCGTGCTAATCGGGGCTGATAACACACTTCTTTTTTATTTAAACAGAAAATCATTATTAGGCACTTTGACAACAATTTCTATGTATATCTCCAACATGTCCAAATGCCACAAAGGGGGAGGACGTGCTCGCCAAAATGCAATAAATGGGAACTAATTCTGTAAACTAAAAAAAAAAAATTATAACTAGGAACTCGAACCTGGAACCTTTCGAATACTAAACACCAGTCACAGCCATTTTGTTTTGATTTTTAATATCTGTTCCTGCATAAATACTAATGGGGACTCAACACACTTCTTTTTTTTAATTTTAAAAACAACATCATTATCAGCCAATTTGACATTGTAAATCGAACCCGGGGACCTTTTCATTACAGCATAAACATCCTATTTCCAATTAGTTCATTTTTTCTTTGTGCACAAAAAGCTAATCGGAACTTTTAAACAAATACAATTGAATATCCAATTTTCACCAACATTGGGAATCGAACCCTCAACCACTTGGTTAAAACATCTCGCGGAATAAAAAACACCCCCCGCGCCGCGCCGCCGCCGCCGCCGCTAAACACAAAACGCGGCCGCCATATTGATTTTATTCAAATACTATTTATGCACAGATGGACTAATCGGGACCTATAATGGCGGGACAAAACAATTGGCCTCATTTAACTACCTAGAAAATCGAACCCGCGACCTCTTCATTACCAGGCGACAACATTAACCACTAACCCAAGGCCGCCATATTGATTTTATTCAAACAATATTTATGCACAGATGGACTAATCGGGGACCTATAATGGCGGGACTAAACAATTGGCCTAATTTAACTACCTAGAGAATCGAACCCGCGACCTCTTCATTGCCAGGTGACAACATTAACCACTAACCCAACTCGATTTTCGAACTCAACCATTTTGTTGCCTTTATTTACACACAGGCTAATCGAGACCATTCAATATTGACATCGTCGCTTTGCAATCAAGGGGTCCCAGGTTCGATACTCGGTGGAGGCACATAGTGGTCCGAATCACCACTTTTCAACTGAAGCTCCAATCCTGATTAGTTTTGCCGTGCATAAAACGGACTTAAAAAAACTAACTCAATCTATCAATCAATCAATATTGACTCTACCAGGAATCGAACCCTCGACGCCTCTTGTTTTACAGAGCAATAACCTTAGCCGCTAAGCTTTCGGGGGTACAGCACCTTCGGCACGTGTTAGGTTAGCATACATCAAGAAACAACGTGACAAATCCATTGACCCCCTCCCCCACCGCTTCCGATGTCTTCAACGTGATCAGACACGTTCTGCTGACTCAACAATAAAACAGCTCGTACCCCGCTACACCGGATGTAACATAACACCAGTCGCATCGAATTTTTGCTGACGCGTAGGAACGAAGTGCTGTCATTCTACTCTGCAAAAATTACGTGGGCCAAAATATTTGCTAGTAACAAATGTGGATATGAAGATAAACTTTTATTTATATTATTCTTTTTTACCAAACCATAATTGTGCTCACTGGTACTTGAAAAAGAAACTCAGTTACAGTTACTAGTTTCAGAAAGTAACGGTTACTCGAGAAAACAAAGTAGGCCTAACTGTTATTTCCCAACACTTACGTAACAATAACCTAAACAGAACATATCTACTGATTTAGTCATCGCAGTGTAATACTCACAAATGTTCCTCGGTGAACAGAAGGCCACGATATCTGACAGAACCACTAGGGCAGTTACTGGGAACAGCCACATGACCAACCGCTGGGATCTGAGTTGTGTGATGAACTGTTTTAGTGGGGCAGGAACTGGTTCTGGGAGAACTCCAGACCTTCTGCCTTCGAGGCACTTTTCTTCTTCGATTCCAGCGCCCTGTTGCTTCATTTCGCGACATTCTTTCAAGTTTTTCTTATAACATCGGTCATCAGAAGCTTAAAAATAAATCTTTTGCGTCAGTGATATCTCTTGGTGTATTGGTAGACGGTGCGTGACGGTAAATCAAAATCAATAAATATTTTACCTTCGTTATATCCAGGTTATATGAAGTAAGTATCCAAATAGATGTTTACTATCCTTTTAAGGATATGAAATAAATCAATTTAGTTCTTCAATCTGACCTACGAAATTATTTTTTATTAATTCATCCATGCATATTAACCACCACATACCTTGATGTTTCTTTGATTTGGTTAATACCTGTATGAACTTCTTTTAATGAGTTCTAACCTTCTTTCAAGTAGCTGGATGTAATAATAATAATAAACGTTTATTGTTATCTCACGCTGAGAACAACAATGGCCACATACAGCACCACGTCCAATATTTCTACAATTAGTTCTTCATTATTTAAATTATGCATTAACGTATTTAAGATAGGAAACTTTGTCTGAATCAGTAATTATTCCTAGATCCTTAGGACTCTAACAATATCAAAATTGAGGCGGTCTATGGAAATTTTCCGGAGAACAGTTTACTTAATGTCCAGAAGTGTGAAGAAGAAATGCTGAAAATTTGAACACGATACGTCAAACACAGGGGTTGGTACATTTGTTTGTTTGCACGCTTGCGGAGTTGATGTTCGGTTGGAGAAGCTCGTTACTTGAGTTCCTGGCTTTTGTTGGAGCACGTAGACGTTAACAACATCATGTAGTGTGGAAGCGGTGGTGAAAATAGTGATTTGATCGCTGAAATATCAGTGTCCGGTGTGTGTATCTCATTGTCATGCCGCTACATATACTTTCATTTCATGTCATTTATTTTCTGGCAGAATATTTTCAAATCAAGGAAGAAAAGAAAATACAAGACAATAAGCAGTATAAGGTGTATTTTCGTACATTCAAATACATATCGTTACTTCTATAGTTTCATAATGTGTCTATGGAAAAAGGGCACATAACATGTTTCTTCCAGCACATAATTACCTAGGTATAAACTCGATTTCTAACGTACCAAGCAAATAATATATATATATATATATATATATATATATATATATATATATATATATATATATATATATATATATATATATATATATATACCTTTAGAATTCTGAAAATGCCATTCTCTCGTATATGCCCTTTTTCCATAGACCGCACAGTGTGGTATTTTCGTAATCTAGCTGGACAAAAGTCAATTTTCGCATTTGGCTACATGGGTTAAATACTTGTTAATTTGCAAGGGAGTTGAACCATATTACATGAAACTAGGCTCTGTATTCCAAGAAATCACACTGAACAATAGAAAAAAGGGTCTCACTAGCCGACCACCTGAGTTCCGCCTGCCAAGTGCTGAAAGCGATCGCGTCATTCGTCTGAGTTGCTCGATGAATACGGTCTGTTTCGGTGTGCTAGTGGTGATTGTGTGATGTTCTCATTTTCTTTCGTGTTTCAACGTAAGGTTACATTTGTTGGTGTATTATTATATGTTTTAGTTTAAGCATGAGCACCATCAGAAAAAGTCACGTTTATTTCTGTATGAGAAAACGTATAAGTCAGTTTGGACTAGAATCTTAATATATTATATGGCATTATACAGATCTGCTATCCTAGTTTTCTGAAAGAGTTACTTGTTTCCTACAGTTAATATGTTTGCGAATGTTTGAGACACTCATACATATTTTTTTAAAAATTACAGAATGACTACGCAAATTTCACGGCGGAATATTTTCGACGTGTGGTATACCAACCAACGCCAAAGAATAAAGAACGGATGCTTTGTTAAATTATATAAGGGAAGAATGTGGTTCCTCGTCCATTTCGGAAGACATTATAAGACATATAAGAAGACATTACCTCAGATCCATTTCTTGGAAGTTTACGTGCTCCTTCCAAAGCTAAACGTGGAACAATTTCTCCAGAACTATGCCAGCTCTTAGAAATGAGAGCTCCAGCTATGGAGGAGGACGAAATCCAATCAGTTGAATCTGATGGCGATTCAGAGGAATCTGCAGAAGATATCGAAAGTGATTTCGCGGAATCTGATAGTGATTCCGACTAATTGCTATATTTTCTCTGAATTTTCTATAGTTTTGTATATTATTATTATTATTATTATTATTATTATTTGTTGTACTTCTATATATTGTACGACTTTGTAGGTTCTTGTTTATATATATTCTCTTGAATACTTTTCGTTTCTTCTGTGCTTTGGTTTCATTGATATTCTTAACCAATGTAACGCCAATCAGTCAAATATTTTATTATTAGTATGAGATATTATCTTGAAATATATGTCTCAACCCTTGGCAGTGCATTTGAATTGCATCTACAATACTTTACAGCATATATAACTTACATATTGAAGGATAAATAATTTTGTCCAGCTAGATTACGAAAATGCCACACTGTGGACCGCCTCAATTATACGGGTTCGATACCTGATGAAGGCACTTCCACTTGAAACTGTAGGTCCAGTTTCCATTAGCCTTTCTGTGCATAAAGTGGACTTAAAAAACAACAAATTGAACCAAAAGAAATTCCAAAATTATAATAAATAGAAGTACGTAAAAGAATTGTCTCCCGGAGAAATGGAATCAATATATAATTTATTGAACGGTGAAACAGCAAAGGGAGCTTTCAGACCGAAGCGACATTTTACAGGTGCCACTGGGATTGCCGCCTTCTCACTACTGTGTATCGTATCGCGTTGGTCTGTTGTTTGGATTTCACCAATCGAGCGCAGGCTTGTAAGGCCTCTCATGCCGCTATGGTGTGAAACGTTACTGCTGACTGGCTGGTTTCCAAGCGACACGTGTCGTCTGTAGCTTGTCGCTTCCACTTCGGTCTGAATACTCCCACAGGGAGAGTCGCTTGGGAGCGAACCTTCAGCAATCAAATAAGCCTTTTGATCCGAATCGACACAAGCTACACGTGTCGCTTGTCGCTTGCGTGTCGCTCGGACTGGGCAGTTTTCTCAGTAGCGTTCATCGTATCGCCTCGGTCTGTTGTTCGCGCATGTGCAGTGAATGCTTTACTTGTACACTGAATGAACATGTGTCGCTTGTCTCTTCCGTGTGAACACTCGCTGTCGCTTGTCACTTCGGTCTGAAACCTTCTTGAAGCGCAAATATTCACCTTGTATACTTCTAAGATTGAATCAACCTATGAAAGAATACTGAAAGTGGCAAGCACATAGTACAAATGTTCACATAACTTTGTTCTATGCCATTACCGCCTTATATTCAAGTGGTCCCGGATTCGATTCCCGATGGAGGTACATTGGTTCGGTGATCGCACCTGAGAAAAAAGGGATATTGATAAACAGAGAAAAATTTAGTTTTCAACCTACCACTGGAAGATAATATTTTTTAACGTGCATATATTTTAAAGATTAAAGTAATAAACGTTTGCAAATAACACAAGCATAGTGTCAAAGTACATTTTAATAAAATATTACTTATTGTAATTCTTTATTATCATTTGTATGGCTTGTGAAAATTAGTTCGAAACTGCGTGTCTCTCATTCAAAATATTCGAAATCATGAGAAGTGATATTGTTTCTTTAATGTTTTTATTTAATCACACATTGTTAATGTTCAACAATGTATAACATATTTTAATTGAAACAGTAACTTTCCATTTTTAAACCTTTTCAATATCTATAATCCATAAAATAACTGATTGTAAGGAACTGTGTCGAAGAACTTCTTTGCTACGCGGAAGAATATATTGCCAAATGCCGTCTCAACTGATGGCAACATCTGGGCTATAACGGATTTGTGATTGTTGTTCAGGTAACTGTTCATCCTGTCCCCGTTTAGGTATCCTGCAAAAAAAAAAAAAAAAAAAAAAAAAAAAAAAAAAAAAAAAAAGTATTTAATTTCAGAATCTTCAAGCATTTCTTCATCATGCACATGCTTATATTTTAGATTCAATTATGATAAATCATTAAAAAATTAATTTAACATTTTCGTTTCGCTTTAATATTTTCGTTTCGCTTGTTTTCTGCATTTGGAAGCGGCCCCGGCGTCCACCCAGCGTCGAATAACATGGGTACCTGGGGGAAACCCTGGGGGGTAAAGGCTGTCAGGGGCGTGATGCTGATCACATCACCCCCACTCATAACCGGATCAAGAAAGTGTTGGGCGTTACCCCCACACCCCCTATACGCCTTCATGGCGTGGTGCTATGCACAGGGGAGCACTTTACTTTTTTTTTTCTGCATTATCACAACGTTATTTCCTTTCTCAGCCAGCAGAGAAAGTTACAAATATAATTAATTAGAGTTCAGAGAAATTAAGGAACATTAACGGGCTATTGTTGAAAAACTTGGGTTTTGAGCCACCTTGGCTCATAAGTAATTTTATTTGATAATTATTCATTATTGTCCTAAGTTTAGGCAACGTGTGTATCAATTATGGGCTGCATTTAAACAATAATAAACTGTTGAAATAGAAAAATACAATAATATTTTTGAAAAAAGTACAAATAAACTCTAATTCGAGTAAATTGTGATGTACGAGTTGTCTATGATATTCCTAAACCCGAAGGTTTATTCAAATATTACTTTGGTTTATTTGCGGAGCAACATAGCTATGTTTTGTACTAGTTGTGCTCTATGTAATATTTGTATGTGTTCTTATTTGCGACGCCTTTATGACCTCTTAATGACGATGGTGAGATACATGAAGGGACGATGCCTTAGCCAAATTTGGATTCGAACCAGGATTAGGCTAGCAAGATATCAAACTTTCCAGGTTGCAGTTTTTAAACGTTATCATCATGATTTTTTTTCCTTGTAAATATCAACCTCTGTATGAATTGCTTTATTTATCGACATTATGTTCTCTGCTAGTGTTAATTTAACCTTTTTTCAATTATTTTTTTTTAACTTGTTGCATTTTCACATCAGTATGATTTTGATATGATAAAAGTAAAGTAGAGTAAAACGCAAAGAAACATTCACACCTTGGCCAGGAATTGAATTCAGTACTCGTAACGCTAACCACTACATCTCATAATCTGGTTTATTTTTAACCTGCAACGCATTAATGTTCATTATGCATGAAATTGTTGTTCTTTTTTTATCGATGAGATTGAATTCCATTTTGTAAAGATTGGCTAGAAGCTACCGTAGTTATTGCTTTTAAAAGGCCTAAGTAAGTTATTGTATCTGAGCAATTTTGCCATAAAATAACCAAGTTGTTTTCGAATTAATTAACTGAAAACAAACATTTTTTTAAAACATGTGACAAAATGAGTTAGCTTTTAAAATCAATCCACAATGTGTCAATTGCAACAATAGCCAACAATTCTTGTTTGAAGTCCAGTTTAAGCATATAGAAGCTAATCGGGACTTGATCAATGTGCCTCCACTGGCAAATATGATGACTCCAGAAACATAATAACATTCATCAACTGCTGACGCTGTATTTTTAGTGAACCAAAATACACAGAAAGTGCACAAAAGGGCACTTAGCTGTATCAGCACATGAGTAGTGTGCTGCACTAAAATGGATTAATTGAGAAGGTGAAGCACGATCATTTCAAAGAAGCCAAAAATTACACGTTTAACCGTATCAATTAATGCATCACAAGTGAGTCAACTTTGATTTGATGCATTTTTAATTCTGTAACAGTCAAACGTGAACTTGCTTCATTAATATCCACAGGCAAAGATTTCATGTAGAAACATTGAAACTATAGAATTACTATGGAATATAATGAGGTATTATCTACATACCCAGGTATGTTCCTCCATTGAACAAGTTTCCAAGGTAGAAGCTGGCCTTCTCAGATTTCCATCTAATCTGAAACCTTTTCAAGTCCATGTAGGTAACATTATTTCTAACTACTGGTCTTCCGTCTATTATCCATTTCTCTTTCGAATCGTCTGAAACATAAGTATATATTATTTACAGTAACCATAGTGAACATATCTAGAATACATTGTAACAAATGAAAGAAAAGAATAAAATTATGCAATTGGTAAATTATTTGAACTTTTAATCACTTGGTTTTTCAAACATACACGTTTCATACGATCACATAACAAATAGTAACTCTGTAACAGTTACTGCCACTTACATTTAAAAGTATCCGTTACTTCCAAACACTGATTCCCGGATGTCTCAATAAGCCTAATTTTTGCACCATTCATGATGAATGGCCCTGTATGAGATACTCACTGCTTACTTTTAAAAGTAGCTAGTTACAGTTAAAATTCCTCAAAAAAGTAACTGTTACTTTCAAACACTGATTCACAGGTGTTTCAATCAGCTTAATTTTTTCACCATTCACCATGAATGGCCCTGTATAAGATACTTACAGACACTGATGTTAATCGGCCCACTTCCAAATATGGGGAGCAGAAGAATTCTACCGTCGATCTCATAAGTCCCACGCACGTGGTATTCCGGAATAAACAACTCAAATTCCATTCTGTAACTCTTGGGTCGAACTCTGCAACATAAAGATAAAATTATGTCAGTTCTCACAATAGTGTCCGCAGTGGAAGGATTAAGTACTACGTTGGCTTTCGGGATCTCATCGGGGTTATTGTTACACGAGACCTCATCTGTACGAACAAAGCCTGGTAGACTTAGAAGAGAACTAAACAGAACTATGGGGATAATTTCACTTTAAGTGTGAGTTTGATCTGCGTATGGATCTTTGTGTCACGTACTTGCTGTTTATGGACAGGTTCATTTAACAAATGCACAACTATTTTTCGTTTGTTTTTTTTCAAAGCAAAGGTAATTGGGAAAGCTGAACGAACCTTTGAAAAGGAACAAATTTTGGTTTTGGCCGCGCTTCTAGTGACTCAAAAATAATGGTATCGGCTAGTATCTGTGCATAAATATCAACCGATACCCCTGGTATCGACCAATATCGATACATCGGTACCGGTATCTGCTCAGCCCTAATAATTTGCCCTGTAGTATTATGTGGATGTGAAACTTGGTCCCTTACATTAAAAGAGGAACACAAATTAATAGTATTTGAAAATAAAATCCTTAGGTAAATATTTGGACCTAAAAGGGATGAGGAGACAGGTGAGTGGAGAAGGTTACATAATTTAGAACTGCACAATTTGCATTCACGTCCAGATATTATTAGAATAATTAAATCAAGAAGACTTAGGTGGGAAGGCGATGAGGCACGAATGGGAGAGGAAAGAAGAGTTCTTTCTTGTTGGGAAACCTGATGGTAAGATACCTGTAGGAAGGCCAAGACGAAGACTGAGGGATAACGTTGCGATGGACCTAAAGGAAATCAGTAAGGATGGAGAAGATAGGATTAATTTTGCCAGGATATGGACAGATGGAAGATTTGTGTTGCTCCAGCCATAAATCTTCGGGTTTAAGAAGGCTACAGAGTTAGTTAGCAGATCCGAAAATGTTAAAAAAAAAGAAAGAAAAAAAAGGGTCCGAAATGCTGTTGGAGTATTAGATGTGACCACCAACGCTGTGTAGTATTGTAGCTAGACATACAATTGTAGAGTTGCAATATTATGGCCCACAGTTACAGCAAAAATGCGATCCTCCAATAGACCCCCTCCATTCTCCTGAGTCGACATTCAGCAACACAGTCGCTTACAGACAAAGATTGTCACAAGGTGTGCATCTATTGTCAAAAGTATTCGAATAATGTCGTATTCCGCAAATTTGAAAGGTTTTATAAATGTTCTTTGAATTTCTTGTGCCAGTATAACTGAATATCCATGTTAATTCTATGTTTATAAAATATATAACTATAAATTATATTATACGTATTAGCAATGATTGAAAAATATCTCTGAATGCGAGATAACCAAAAAAATAGACACTCTCACATCACAATTGCAGTTCTAAAATTGTCAGGTATTAAAAAGAATGGACTGTCCCGACTAAATTGGGACGTCTGGTAGCCATGCATCAATATTTACGAAACTAAAATTACTAAATATTCCAGACTGCAGACTTCTTTCACCATAAACAACCCATTCACATATGCAAGGACAAAATCGAATTCTTGAAAAATCTGATAAATTGCAGTGTTATTTTCTTAGGTTTTTCATAGCTTCGCATTAAACTATATCATAGTTCGATGGGAGCAAGGCTCCCTTCCCCCCTCCTTTGGTATGAGCTAGAGAGTATAAAGTTCCTATGACTTACCTCGCAGAGAGAACCTTTGTTGTGCTGTAGCCAATGTGTTTAGTGTCTGTCAAATTAGCGATAAATCCATTCAGCCCCATTCCTTGGTCCAGCGTCATTTGGTCCACGAGTAGCGGTTCAAGATGAGGAAGTCTATACTGTGGAAGTCCTGTGATAAGAAAAAAGGTTTCACTCATTTATCGAATGGTAGTGAGACGCCCTAACGACTGAGCTATTAATAAAGAAAATTAACACTTGTCGAATTAATTTACTGATGTTGGCCTGAGGGAATTACAAGCTTACAATGGGACCAGTGGTTGACATCTAATTTATATCTAACTTCATATTTGTCAACAACCCTAAAGCTCTCGCCACAAAAACAGTCCAGTCAAGGTTGGAGCTTCCCCTTGGCTCCTCCACACCCCTGGCCCTCCAGGGTTGCCACACTTCTTCTAAGCTGCTCGGTCGACACTTCACGCGTTGTTCGTATGAGGTTGATTTCGTTGGTTGAAATTGTTGCTCATTGGCAACACTGTAGATGGGTGGTGTGGCCTTGACTGGACTATTTTCGTGGCGAAAGCTCTAGACATAATCGATCTATTACTAGGTACAAACAGAGGCGTCTCGTGAATGCATGCGGTGCATACTGCGCATGCGTCAATTGTGGGGAAAAGGACAGCTTGCTCTGAGACGACATTCATGAGCATTTCTACGTTCTAATTTCTTCATATAGGAGAAGTATTTCTTTTACACGAGAGCGCTGAACTAAGTTTATATTATTATACATTTCTTGGATCTGAAGTGACGCATGCGTCAATTGTGGGAAAATAATTATTACTTTCTTTCACTTCAGATACAAGAAATGTAACATAAGCTTAGTTCAGCGCTCACGTGTAAAATAAATACTTCTCCTATATGAAGAAATTAGAATGTAGAAATGCTCATAAATGTCGTCGCAGAGCAAGCTGTCCTCTTTCCCACAATTGACATATGCGCAGCATGTACCGCATGCGTTCACGAGACGCCTCTGCGTACAAGTATGATGTAATTTGTTTGACAATATTTTAGTATCAAGGATACATATTAATTAATGTATAAACTTTTAAAAAAATAGAAAGGGTATACGAGTTGTGATCAGGGTATCTTTTTTAACCGGTAACAATTGAAATTAATAATGAACATACCTTTGTTGGACAGAGTGTGAAAGATCCCCTGCAAGGCAGCCCGGGCACACTCGTTGATCTCTTTGTCGCTGGCGTCGCAAATCTGAATGAATTCAGCTGAAATAGGAGCAAGAGATTAAACACTGCATTTCGAGTAACCTCATCCCATGAGTAAGCAGCATGTCAATTAGGGCGGGCTGCTACAACGGGACACCGACAAAATCACGATGTGCCTTGTCTTCGTTAGGCACTCTTGACATTACAGCAGTGGCGTGCTCATGCTTTTCGAAAAGGAGGGTTATGTATATTCTTTTAGTAATCGATCCTCATTTTGCAGGCCTTTCCTGCCTTGGACGTTCTTCTTTCTCTCTTTTTAAAGGAATACTGGGCCAAAAGGGGGTTTATGACCTCCACCATCCCCCATTGGAGACACCACTTCATTAGAGCAGCCCTAGATCATACTATTATCTTAATGCATGTTTTGTTTCTCTCCATTAATCCGCTCTTGATTGACAATAACATTACTTGGTTACAAGGTTGTATTTTTCGTTCATAGATGGCAGGACTTAATGTTAATTTTCTCCTGGTGCAGAAAGTCAAGCAGTGCTAAAAAGTTGGTAAATACTTTATACATTTTAATACAAGATAATCGATCCCAAAAACATATGAGGAATATACTGTGTAATTTACATGGTAATGATAATTCGCAGTTTATATTTAACTCAAATTCACAAATTCACATAATCAGTTCTTCAATTTAATGAAACTGCGAGTTGCGTGTTGCGAGTTTACGCCTTCCTATATGTTCGTCAAAACCCCGCGGCAGGTTAAGTTTGCAGCCTGTTTTATGTATGAATCCGCGCGAGATCTGAGCTCAGAATCATTCGTGAAAGTCTTGCCTCAACCGCCGAGCTGTCTGAGAAAATCGGCAGTATTGCCAACCCCACAACACATCAAAACCCTCACATGCATGTAAAGCGGAATGTATTTTTGTCTCCTTTATATCTCCTGAACCATACAGTTTTTAAAGTACTTTCTGCGCATAGATTATGTAATAAATGTGTCATTACTTAATATAAATCGCGAAATATCTTCGAAACACAAGGGCATGTGTGTATATTTCGAGCACGCAGAAAAGAAAAACAAAGATAAAAGTAAACGACGGGTCCCTTTTATATTTAATGACGAGTTCTTGTTTTTGGTTTCGAAAGAAATAAATCTATGAAAAACTTTGTTGCTTCGTTCGCCATAGATTCGTTTCTGTAAGACACACGCACTTCAAGTTTATACCACCAAAAAAGCATGATTTGTTATTGGTGATTGACATATACAATGGAGTGCATTGTCTGCTACTATTACCTTACTCTGTTTGGTTTCAATTTATGAATCACTTCACTAAACCAGGATTCAAATCTTGGTCTGTCCATCCATTTCTTGGTGATAATCACCCTTCCTTTCATTGCACGGAACAGTAAACATGCGTCTTCAACAAAGCCTTCGTTGCCGCTAGTGGGT
The DNA here is from genome assembly GCF_977018435.1 of Lepisma saccharinum. Taxonomy (NCBI): domain Eukaryota; kingdom Metazoa; phylum Arthropoda; class Insecta; order Zygentoma; family Lepismatidae; genus Lepisma; species Lepisma saccharinum. Next base: position 28,461,870 of record NC_139238.1, read on the forward strand.
GAAACAATAGGCCTCCCACCCCCCTTCCCGTCGGTTGCTTTCAGCCTTTTTTCTTCGGATGATGCCCAAAATAACACTCGGGCAAAACCGCGCCCTGAACAGGAGACCTCGATTCAGCCATTCTCGCCGCTGTATAGCACGATTAGCAATGAATCAGGATAAAAGGGTTAAAATAGTGGGATGTGCAACACTGGTATTACCGATTCCACGCCCTCTGCAACGTATTCAGTCTCTCTCGACTCGCTCTGGAGTTTCAATGTCTCTTGAACGCAATAGACATCCCAGTTGGCGAATCTGCGGTTCCAAGTTCGTTTGCACAGTGATTGCAACCGATCAAGTCCATATCTGATAATGGATGTATTACTTTGTCTGTATATTACAAATTAAATAACTGTTTTCTTGCAAGTTGCAAGTGTGCAGTTGTGTCGGAATAGAACCCATCTCAGTGGAACTATATTCTGCGCGAACGTTTGGATCTACATACGCGAAAACCTGCTGCAAAGTTAACTTGACGCGTAGCTTAGTGATGGGCATAATCGAATTATATGAATAATCGCAATACAATCATCGCTCGAAATGTATGCAAATCGATTCGGCTGCGATTGCAACTGAATGAATTTGTGATCGATGTCTGTAACAGATTCGGATCAACCGATGAACCGAATCGTTACGGACAGTTCGAAAGGTTTTTTGAATAATCGATTATTGATAAGAAAAAAAAGATCGAATATCTCGAAATATTAAAATAATCTAATTAATCGTTTATTTTAATTCGATTATGCCCATCACTATAGCCCCATCTACCTCGCTGCACCTTTTGACACTCGGTGTAGTGCAGGTGTATTCCAGTGTCATGGTGGTGCAAGGAAATGACGTTCAAGCAAGTAGACGGAAAGCGGTGTTGAAGTTCAGAATATTCTACAAATGCCTGTCTGCTGCTTGAAACGGTCATTTCATTAGTTAGCACTCACCACGTGACCACATACACCGACCCAGAACGTAGTGCAAACGGAGCAGACACCAAATACACAACTTGGCATCAAATCAACGAACTAAACGACTCGGTGTTGGACCGTGTAACCAACAAGACGCTTCGGTGCAAAGAGAGTCAAAAAGTGCTGCGAACTAGATGGGGCTCATATCTGACTTTGACCAGAGATAATGTAAAGGAAAATGGAACTCTTCAATTTAATCTGCAGTATTTCTTTCTAGACTTGATCGCTCAGTGAAAAAGACCCTTGGCAGGTCTTGCCCCTCATAAGCCTGTGGCACAAAAATAATTTGTTTTCAACGTTGATAGTGTTTTTCTTTTCATATTTAAACATATGAGGTTAATTGTAAGGTAATAAGGATTAACATAATTTAAGTTCATGCATGGAACACCGTTCTACGAGTTATTGCTGATCTAGAATGAAATAACTTTAAAGCTTACTTTGAAAGTATTGCAACGTTAATCGAGTTACGTACATTTCAAAAAGAGCAAACGTTTGTTGTAAGTCCACTTTGTACAGAGATTAGCTAATAGGAAGACTGGACATAGAGTTTTTGTGGTTGATTTACTGATTGATTGGTTCATTTTACTTTTCTAACACTTTGATAATATGATGAAGAGACACTCATAAAGAACGACCATGACCAGACCGGGATTCGAACTCGGGTCCCCTGGCTTCGTAGCGCGCTGTGCTAATCACTCTGTCACGGAGGTCGGCGATATAGAGTTTAAAGTGGGAATCGATTCCGGGACCTCTTTATTACAAAATTATAGCTTTACCACTACATATTCGGGAAGTTCGTTCAAAAACAGTATCTGTAATAAACTGATATTTTGAGAAAAGAAACTCTCACGAAGATATTTATTTTTGGTAACAGTATTGTATGGGCACAACGTATTCCATCATTTTTACAGAAGAAACTACTTACGGAAATGAGTTTCTGTAGCATGTTGAAAGTTCATGGAGGTGTTCTCTTTCGTCGTGGAATCTATGTAACCGGGAATTCATGTTTTTCAAGAAAAATATGTCTCAGACGCACAATAGACGTTCTTTTTATTTGCTTCCTCTATGTGTACCGGATGTTGCGTACGTTTCATGACGTAACTCCCTGTCAGTGTTTCCAACCACGCCGTTGTTTCCGTTGTTTTGGAACAAGATTTTTAAACTATGCTTGCCTAACCTAACTGAACCTAACCTAACCTTACCGGAAATGGTTCGTGGGGCTATCCGTGAATGGTTTTTGGGGTTATCCGTCAATGGTTTGTGGGGTAGAGCCACATACCACTCACGGATAGCCCCACGAACCATTTCCGGTAAGGTTAGGTTAGGCAAGCATAGTTAAAATTTTAAAAAATCCGTGCATAGTAGGTATTTCTCGGTGAAGAAGGTTGGAAACACTGCATACCCACTGATGATGCACAACGCGACTCAGGCGGAGCCCGCCATATTGTGTGTTACGGAAGCGAAGAAAGCAAGAACAATAATTACTGTTAATGTGAAAAATTGAAATTATTTTCGTGAAAAAAGCAAAAGGCAACCTTCAAGAATTTTCTTTGGATTCCAGAATACGTAAGTACGAATGTTAAAAATGACGAAAGAAACGAGTGAGAGGTGTTGTGCCCATACGACATTGTTACCTTATGTTTAAAAGAATGTTTCAGAAACATAACATTTACTACAGAGTAAATTTGTTTATTTTTTATTGAGGGAACTTTACGATCACACTGTACAATATCAACCACCGGACCTTAGCTCGAGAAAGGCCTTTTCTTTCCGGACACGTAAAAATCCGCTAACAGAACAGCATGCAGCTGCGTCGAACTTAAAATCAGATAATTATTAAGAAATACTCACAAATATTTCTGGAAGCATGCTCACAGAGAGCATTTGACAGGAGCAACCACGACACCCACATGGCTGGACGCAAGATTGGACACTGACCTCTGGTAGCAGGAAGTCGAAGCTCTGTGCTCCACTGCCTTCGTAGCCCAAAGCTAACGTTCTTCTTCCACGATTTGCAAACAGGACACGCATTGACGCTAAAACTGGATCTCTTTTCTTTATGACTGAACCGAAGACCTTGTAAATAGCACTAGATCCAGCGCTTGAAGTCAATGACATATTTAGGGGAGTCTAGGGGGTCCTGACCCCCTCAGAAAGACTTAAAAATACGAACATTAAATAATGAAAATATAGATTGTTTAGTATTTTTGTAGAATTGAGGGTTATTAGTTTCCGCCGAACCTACTGACAGGCAAGAATTGGATTGGGATCATATGGTTTCGATTGACAGTACCAAAGAAGATTTATTCATACTACTACTTATAAAATGCATAAAATATTAATCAGTCAACTGAATCTAACATTCATTTTGTTATTCAATAAATATTCAATTCTTAATCTTCTTGACATTATTTTCTTTGCCAGGGCAGTTGTTTGTGTACAAATTTTGGCGATCACAACTACACGTAAGCTACTAGAGATAATGAATATGTATTGTTATATCCCTATTCTAATACCATCTTCTTAGCTATTAATGTAACAATAACAATATAATTATAATATTTATGAATATAATATATTAATTAACATTATTTTAATTCAATATGAATATAGCATAATTGTTTTAATTTAAATATTGTTGTCGTTGTTGTTGTTGTTGTTGCGGAGACACTTGATCCAGACCCCCCATCCCGAAATGTACCGGGTGTTCCAGAAGTCTTTCCCTGATTACAAACTTTATTCATATCCGCTATATGCAATGTAGAGATGTGAAAGTGGTGCCAAAATGTTGGAAAGCTAACCAAGTTTTTTTTGTTCCATGTTTCAGTAACGTTGCTGTAGTATAGCAGTGTCAGTGCCCAGGAAACCGGAAATGTTCACAAATCAGGAAAAAGATCAGTGTGCCCTCTGGTATCACGAGACCTGGTCACCAATAACAGTGCAGAGCAACTTTCAAACAACGTATGGAAAGATGCAGCCCGATGTCGAGAGCATTAAGTCGTGGTATGACAAGTTCAAGACCACAGAATCTCTTGCTGACTTACCGAGAAGTGGCCGAACATCAACCATAGCAATTTCAAACAAAGTAAAACATCAGCCAAAAAGTTATCTTCATGATATCTTACACAAACTTTTATTGTTTCGTGCATACAAAGTGCAAATTGTACAGGCTTAGTTTCCTAATGATACCAGGGGACACACTAAGCTTTTTCCTGATTTGTGAGCATTTCCTGTTTTCTGCGCACTGACACTGCCACGTTACTCAAACCTGCAACAAAAAAACCTGGTTAGTTTACCAACATTTTGGCACCACTTTCACATCTCTACCATGCATATAGCGGATATGAATAAAGTTTGTAATCAGGGAAAGACTTCTGGGACACCCTGTCTTTCTCGATACGTGCTTGCTTAAAGTGGGAAATGTTAGCTGGGAGGGGATGTTTGTTCGAGGCTTGGGGTTAGCTGGGGGGATGGTCCTGTGATTTAACGTGGTGACCATGTGACTGCTTGGGACCTTCTTTGCGAAATTTTGCTATCTACACCCCCCCCCCCGCCCCCCATGGTCCTCACCAGAATCTCTTTGTTCAGGGGTCAGGTCATTACTAAAACTTGAAGAGTAGAAATGAAAGAAGATTTTACAGGATTCTTGTTGGGAAACCTGATGGTAAGAGACCTGTAGGAAGGCCAATACGAAGATGGAGGGATAACGTTGAGATGGTCCTAAGGAAATCGGTAGGGGTGGAAAAGAGTGGATAGATCTTGCTCAGGATAGGGAACAGATGGGAGGCTTGTGTTGCTGCAGCCATAAACCTTCGGGTTTAAGAAGGCTAGAGAGTTGTTTAAGAATGCTGAAAAGCTACTTGTACATTAGGCTTAATAACGATGGACCAGAAATGTAAATAATACACTTCAAATATCTATAATTTAAAATATATTTAAGTATACAAAAATAATATAAAATAAATATAAATTATATACCATACAAAAATAATTTTAATTTTAAAATAAATTAAATTGAAGAAAGTTTTGAAAGCATATTTCGTTTTAGTGCTACAATTTCACAGACCTCGAAACAGTTGGTTGTAAGGAACTGTATCGAAAAATCTCTTGGTTGAGATGGTACACCTCTGCCGCTGTTTCAGAGCCTGTGGGTCCAGAATGTGTGGTCCAGAAAGGCTCGGTGGTTGTCGTTCACAATCTTGTTCATCGACTCTTCAGACAAAAATCCTGCACAGAATGGAAGAACAAAGTCAGAATCTCTTGGTATTAACTTAACAACTGGTCAACTGGCGCCCTAATTCCTGACTACTCATAACTATGAACAGGAACTTCTCTGATGGCTAAAATCACAGAACTGAAAAAAAATAACCAAAAAAATACCGCTGAAATTTACAAAAAGTTTTACTTTTAATAGCATGTTATTTTGTAGTAAAGTGTCCTGTGCAAGATATTATAACTATGTGTAAAAATATAGAATATAAAATGAATGTTTTAAGAGAAAATGAACGAAGGAAAGTGCTTGATATTCAAGTTTTGATTCACAATACATACCCCTTACTGATTTCAGTAAATTCACGCAGATTATTCTAAGAAAAACGCTAATCAAATTTCTTATTCATTACCAATATAGATAGCATGATTTTATGAGCTGGATCTACTGAAATGTTTAAAAAGCATCCTAAAAATATCCTACAATACACATGCGAAAGTATGACATAGCTAAAGTATGGTAAAAACATGTATTTTTATGACCAATAAATCCAGCGTCATGTTGATCAGAAAAATGCAGAACATGTTCAAATTAGCTTAGGCATTGGAAAATAGGTCATGAAAATCAGTTTTTTTTCTGTAAGGAGTAACGAAATGAACCGTTTTAAAAAGGCCGATACGTCTCAACAGTACCAAGGAAGATTTTCAACCTCCGGGCCCGATAATTAACTGTGTTAAACTAAAAGAAAAGTAAGTACCCAAATACTATATTTTAATAACAAAAACTTCTTTCGCGGAAATAGTTCATTAATTGGAAAAATGTACAAGGGCAACTTGTTTATCTTCTGTTAGGTATACATTTTTCACGTGCAAATATTGTGGGTGATACGATTTAAAATATATATATATATATATATATTATGGTTTACTTCGAACTCTCTTACCTCAATATTTTCATTTTAAACATATGAGGTTCATCACAATTTAATGAACATTGTTAATTTTGGACAATAATCAGTAAAAGGAAGTCCTCTATAGTTAGTTCATAGTAGTGGGGTTGATGCTATAGCAAGCACAACTTACAAGTGTAGGAAAGGCGAGGCTATTTGATTGAACAATCAGATTTGCTTATACTTGAAACAAAGCCAAGAGGGGCCTATACCCCAATTTTTTAGGTGTGATATGCTCTGATTTTTAAGAAATTCAGAATTTCTAGTGTAGGAAAGGCGAGGGCTCAACAGATAGATTTACCCATACTTAAAACAATGGCAAAAGGGGCCTATACCCCAATTTTTCAGGTGTGGAGGTTCGGGTTTAAGTCCTCATAAAATGTGAAGCCTCCTCTGAAGGCAAAATGATAATATTGTTGCCTTGTAAACAAATGGCTCTCGGTTCGAGTCCTGATAGATTGAAATACATGTGGCAAAATAAAATCTCCACAAGTGAGATTTTGAGAATAATTACTGCTACTTGATAGCCCCCAAATCTGAAACCTGGTAAAAAATATTGTACAACAGAGCAAAATTATTCTCTATTGAGAATTACCAGAGTTTTGTTATTGCTGTTATCTAAGTATAAAATCACCAGCTCAGCCTAGGCAAAAATTGTCCAATCAATACAATGGAAGGGGGCGAACAAACATAATTTATTGCTTGCATGTTCTTTCCAATCTTTTGATCAATCCTATGTTTTGGCAAGCAATAATTTATTGCTTGCCCGGGAAATTGTATTTCTTTTATGCCAACAGATACGATCTACACTGGGTCTTTTCAGAGAGAAATAATATATTATTCATCATCAAAGAGTAATTGCCTTCTTTCTGTATGCCTGGGAGATTATATCTATGCCAACCTGCACTGTGCCTTTTCAGAGGGAAATTACATGTCATTTATCATGGGACTCAAAGAGAAATTATTATCTACACTGTGCACCCTTTCAGGGAAAATTACTTCCATCCATCATATTGAGGAAATTCCTAGTAATAATTATATTGGCTTCTTGGGATATTGTCATGCAAACTGAATTGCATTTAGGTTTGGTCTTGATGCAATAATATAAGCCCCGAGTGTGTGTGTAACTTACAGAAATATTCATTGCATTTCCTGCAATGCAGATGTGCTGTAAGAGCTTCTCTGCAATAGGCAGAAATATTGTAAAAGCTTTCCTGCAAATAGCAGATGTGCTGTGTTTTTGAGCTTTCCTGCAAATAGCAGATGTGCTGTGTTATTTGAGCTTTCCTGTAACAGAAGTGCTGTGTGTGAGCTTTTCTGTAACAGATGTGCTGTGTTTTTGAGCTTTCCTGCAAATAGCAGATGTGCTGTGTTATTTGAGCTTTCCTGTAACAGAAGTGCTGTGTGTGAGCTTTTCTGTAACAGCTGTGCTGTTAAATTTGGGTAGGTAATATATATATTTGAGCTTCCCTGCCATGTGCAGATGTGCTGTGTTATTTGAGCTTTCCTGCCACGAGCAGAAGTGCTATAAAATTTGGGTAAGTAATATATATAAAAGTTTTCCTGCAAAATGCAGATGTGATATATTTGAGCTTTCCTGCTACGAGCAGAAGTGCTATAAAATTTGGGTAAGTAATATATATAAAAGTTTTCCTGCAAAATGCAGATGTGATATATTTGAGCTTTCCTGCTACGAGCAGAAGTGCTATAAAATTTGGGTAAGTAATATATATAAAAGTTTTCCTGCAAAATGCAGATGTGATATATTTGAGTTTTTCCTGCAAAATGCAGATGTGATATATTTGAGCTTTCCTGCTACGAGCAGAAGTGCTATAAAATTTGGGTAAGTAATATATTTCCTGACAGCAAAGTGTTGGTATTATTGTTTTGTAATCAAGGGGCTTCTGTGTTTGAATCGGCCCTCTAGAACTGCTCTGTGACCCTCTCATTTCTTACATCATAAACATATGATTTTTCTCCTATGAGAATAACACTACATATGGTGTCATTAGGTAATGCTTCATGGAATTCACAGATAATTTTAATGTTTGTCCTGTCATTCACCACAACCTGTTTTCTTTTTGAAGCATTGATTACAAACATGGGTCTCTGTGCTTTGAATTCATCTGGTGTGTAGTACATGTCAGTATTGCCAGTTGTGACCCTTTTGAACGATGTAAATGCCTCATATAATTTGAGGAAGTCATCCTTGGACATGTCTAAATTGTAATTTTCTCTAGGAAAGACCTCATTTCTGCCATTTTTAAGATATATGTTCTTGATGTTGCAGCTATCAAATTTACTTGAATTTTTTTCCTGATTATTGTGTCTCCCAGTCTGAAACAATACTACCACAAAATCAGGCATGTCGTATTGTATGCTGGAGAATGAATTTGTGGCATCAAATTCATAATATGTACCAGATGCGGGCTTCTGTACACATTGATATGTATAAAATTGCAGAGGAATCTGTGGATTTTTTAGAATATCTGCTTTGTATTTAAGAGCATAACTGGCCTCATATTCAACAACAGGGATTCTTAGCTCCATAGTCTGAATAATGCATTTGCCTGCATCTGGTAGGGTATTGGGCAGAGCTTCTCCTGTAGGGTTTATTGCACTGTACCTCATCAAGGCATTATTATCATTGGCAGCTCTTCTAAATGTAATTCTTAAACCACCCTTCCACATAATTTCTTTGTAATCTGAGAAGAATCCAGGCAATAGGCGCATCGGGAACAGCACAGTGTGGTTTTTAGATAATATCTTATCACCAGCTTCAAATCCGCCTATTTTGTAGTATGAAGCCTCGGTTTTGGATAATTTCAGTGTGGCCAAAGCTGTGGAGGTAATGCCGGGATAATCCACTCTGTTTATAACAACACCGTGCTTTCTGATCTCAATTTCAGAGAATAGATGGGGCACAAAATTGTCTACAAGTCTTATATTTGAATTTGCCAGATAATCTGTACCATCGAGCTTTACAACATCAAATTTGATGTATAGATCTGCTCTGTGGGGGTGTATAAAGCCATCCCCTACATCAAGATCAACCTCAATTTCTGTGTTGGGTTGATTTAAATTTGCAAATGTCCTCCTGTTTGGAGGGAATGATTGTAGCTCATAACTCTCAATATTTTCCATTGTATGTATTTTTATTTAAATGTTAATCTCTATGATTGCAGTTGTTGTGGCTCCAGCAAAATCAACTAATTCTTCTTTTTCATTAGTGACCATCAATTCAATATTATCTATTCTATTATGACACACAGGAAAATATAATGTTGGGGATGGATTGTAGATGATGGGCTCCATGAATTCAGAATTAGGCTTGAATGTTGCAATGATGCCTGTTTGTTTGTGAGTGCCTATGCCATTTGATTTGGTGATCATACCCTCTGCTACATTACAGTGAATATTCAGAGTCTCTATGGCTAAGAATTTAGGTATATTCATAGCAGTGTGTTTGATGCCTGCTTCAAGTTTTGTGTTGTTCTCAAAGCCTAACAGCTCTCCTATAGTACCCAGATTCACTGTTTCTGTGGCAGATACAATCTCTACTCTGTGAGTGACAGAATTTTGACTTAACACTACACCTCTGGGTAATTGAGCATTTAAAGTGGATAGATTATATTGCCCTGGAGTGATGACAATTTTTTCATCCCCTACTGCAATTGTGTTGTTGTGGTGTGTAATATTGGGGATCAGGTACATGCCATAAAATGCTCTGAGAGCTATTGTTTTGGGATATACTATGTCATCATGCAATTTGAGTTTCAATATTGAATTTTGGCTGGTGAGATGGAATACCCCCATGATGTTTCAGATACCACAGGGCTCTTTGAAAATTTTCAATTGATGGTTTATTTATTTGAGACATATATCTAAGAACAGATAAACACAAATGTCCGCAATTAACATCTCTGAAATTTTGAACACGGGCATTATTGTAATAAAGATTAGCTGAATTTAGATATTTTATTAAATTTTCAGGTGGAACACCTCCAAATGAATCAAACACAAATGCCTCATCTTTTAAATATTTAAGATAACAGATCCAGTGAGTGCCCTGATTTTTGTACTCATCCAAATTAACAATGCCACACTCTTTGTTGAGTGGTTGTTCCGGTAAAGAATCAGACATGTACACACCTCTAAAATTTTTGATGCCCAGTGGCTTGATTAAAGCTTCAATATCTTGGTTTGTAAGCGGCTCTTGTTTTTTTTAAACTTATTCATGGCTCTCTTAACACCTTTGCCTTTTTTCTCCATTGCCAGGTTATGGCGCCTCTGCTCATCTAATTCTGCTCTATTTTTCTTGGCATCTATTACTGTTTTTGCTATGGCAGCTGATCCCCCAGCCAAGCTCCCAACAGCCCAGAGAGCAGCTAAGATGGCAGGGATAGTAAATATAAATCCCCCCACATGTGATTTTTTTCTTGATTGCTGTAATTTTTTTAATTGGGGGGTGCTAAGTAACAATTTCATACCATGTCCCTTTGCAATACAAGAATTTTTTTTCTTGCGCTGTTTTTTGGTTAAAAGACTGTCAATAGTTTTAAGAGATTTGAGACCTGCATAAGGTATTTGATACATAACACCCTTAGCCTTCATTGTAGGTTTATTATATACATATTCACAACCCCCACCCCAGTTTTTGTTTGGTGTTCATAGCTATGGTGGTCCCCAATGCTGCTATTTTTTCACTTAAAGAAGCATCTTTGCTTACAAATCTGCCAAATGCAGCCTCTTCTAATTTCTTATCTGCAACATGTCTCTTGTCAAGATCAGAATGTGTGTTGTATGCTATGTCATGGTCTCTACAAGCAGCATCTAGGGGATTAACACCAGGATCACCTCTGTTTAATCTATGGTCCAATTTTGTGCCTGGACCACAATACTGATAGCCTGGAATGTGTAGTTCAAATGGCAGCTTGTTTATAATGTCATTAACAAGGCCCCGACCCTCAGAAATATTCCAAAATTTAGGTGGTAGAGTATTAATAATTTTTATGAGATATCCAATCCCCTTAGTGTCATTCACTATAAAATTAGACAATTTGGTGCTTATCATGTCCATAATTCCAACCTTTTCATTGTAAAAATTGTGGTTCCCAGCATTTTCCTCCCCAGCTATTACCAATAGCCTATCTACAAGTTTCCTGACATCATCAACCCACACAAATTCTTTGGGCAGGGTGTTGTATTGTTTGATTCCACTACCAGTCTTGATCTGTGACCATATGGGCTTGATTAAATTATTGTATTTTGCCCCACTGCTAGACTTGACTCTTTTTTGTGTGGGATCATTGTTCTGGTATAGAGCATCTGATTTTATTAATATTTCTTTGTAATCCTCATAATCCTGATCTGTATAGGTGCCAGGCCTTTTCCTAGTCATCAGTTCCCACAATCCAGGTGTTCCGGAGTACTTAACAAAAGCACCTTTTTCTCCAAGACGAGATTCTGAATAAACAATTATATCATCTCCCATAAATGTTACTCTGAAATTGCCAATTCTATGTATGATGCTGCCATCAAGCTCTGTGTCAGCATATAAGCCAAACACCTCATCTTTATTGTCTTTAGGTGTGGTTAAATATTTTTGAGCAAGAAGACCCAATTCAATAGGATCCTGACTAGCCTCAATTCTTCTAGGAGCAATAGGACTAGGTGTGTGAATACTGGAAAGTGGGGTGAGTGGATAATCTAATATGTTTCTTGCAGCTACAGGTACAAGCTCTGTGATCAAATTTTGATTTTGCTCTGTAACAGTTTTGATATTCTTACCTAAATTATTAATAGCATCAATTACAGGCTGTTCTGTTTGTTTGTGTTTTTCATAAATTCCTCGGTTCTCTGATTTCCATCCCTTAAATCTTTTTACAAGATAATCTCTTAATTTAAGATCATCAATAATTGGCCTTTTCATGTTTATTTATATACGTCTCTACGTCTAGAAAATTGTTAATTTTATTTCTGTATTTGCCACTATTGGGTGTTCTTGTCATATCAATTGTGACAAACCCATAACTGTCCTGGTTCCAGCACCTGCTGCAAAACTTGGAAAAATCATTGTAGCTCAAGTCCCCACCTACATATTCATCATGTATGTGTTTGAGGTTGGTATGGTCTTGATGAAATATACATATAAAATTGCTGTTGTCCCGGATCAGCTGCTTGGGTATTTTTGAAAAAGTCTGTGCCAGGTAGAAGCAATCAATGTTTTTGTGCCGGCCCTGTGTAAAAAAGTTTCTAACCTTGTTTTGATTATCCAATATAATGTCATCAAACACAACAACAGAATTATCGAGACATTCATGGAGTGGCTTAACATCTGGTTCAAAAGTGGCAATATCCAATCCATCATATAGCTTCATCAGCTGCTGATATTTTAATTGTTCCAAGCTCTTAGAAAAAACATACAAGTGCCTGTTTTTCCAGTCTAACCAGTTGGGTGCCAATAAAAAATTATCAACCATTAGTGTAGTTTTACCACAAGCAGATGGCCCAACAATAAGACACCTAATATTATCAGGTAGCAAGTTGCCATTTCTCTTATTCTGCTGTTCAGGTTCTGGCAGCCTTTTTATAACATCCCAGGTGCTCATATTATTATTTTGTTTGCATCGATCCAGCTGTTTTCCGGATGACCCAGCCATTTGACAAGTAACTTTTTGCCTTTTCTGCGGATAATTTTTTCTATGAGATATGTGTCAGGCTGTTTAGTTTTGCTGAGCTCTTGTTCATAGAACCTGCCTTTGAGAATTTCTCCTCGGTGATCCTTTATTATATATGTGTTGAGAGTCCCGGGTTTAACTTGAACCACTGTAAATAATTCAGTGCTCCAGTTTCTTGTAAAGCCTCTTTTGAATAAGTGCTTATATTTGCTTATTCTTACTTGATCACCCACCCTGTATTTGGGTTTTTTTGGTGTTGGCTGATATCTAGGATAATAAACAGTGCTGATCAATTTTTGCTCATCAGATGAAGTTACTTCAGAGGGTTTCATGTTGATTGTGGAATGGACTGAGTTGTTATATTTATGTAGAAGTTCTGGAAGAATATTAATCCATTTATAATTACCCTGCAGTGTAAATTGTTTATACATAAGATTTTTTAAGGTTCTGTTGAATCTCTCTACAATTGAAGCCTTGAGATCACTGTAACTCGAGTAATGTTTTATTGCCTGGCTTTTAATAAATTGTTGAAACACTGAATTATAAAATTCTTTGCCATTATCTGTTTGCAAATAGCGCGGGGATCTTCCACTCTGATTGATGATTGTCCTGAGGGCTTCTGTAACACATTTTCCAGTCTTGGATTTGAGTGGCACAGCCCAGGCAAATTTTGAAAATGTGTCTATTACAGTGAGTAGATACTTGTAGCCCTTGTTGATTTTGTCTAAGTTTTTCAACTGTCCACTTGCCATTTCAATCAAGTCGCTTTGCCATAAATCATCTATGCCCTTTGTGACTACTGGGAGTCTCTTAAAATTATGTCGGGCCTGTCTGTGTAATTCATCAACAATAATTTGTCTAGACATAATATGTAAACAAGAATATTGCAACTATGGGGTGTTCAGCAGCTGAGACTGCAGGATTTTCTAAATATAATTTGTCTCCAATTTGTATTTTAAATTCCAGAGAGCCATCATCTTCAGTATAGGCTGTTTCTAATGTATTGGGATCTGTAAAATCCTCTAATTCTACACGGGTGATTTTCACTTTGTTCTCAGCATTTGTTATTGATAAGATGGGGTAGTGGTGTGCCTGTGGTTGAAGCCAATATTTGATCTTGATTGGTCTCAATGTGCCCCCAACAAAAAATTGGTAATAAAATTGTGCAGGGGACAGCATATATATTTTGCCTCCTGGTGTAAATGGAGAATCATATTCTTTGTTGGGGATGCTGTACAATTCAAGAATTACTGAATGTTTTGGATTCTCGATTATGCCTGTTATTTCTTTTTCTGCTGTGAGCAATCTGCTTGTTACAGATTCAAGGTGCTCATTGATGGTTCTAACAATCTCATCGTGCCCAGGCTTGATTCTTATGTCCACAGCAAGTTTCTTGTATTGTTGCACAATTTCTTGGAGCTGGGTGGCAAAAACAGACAAAGCATTTGCTTGATTGGATTCCATGGTCCCTAGCTGTTGCTTGATATTGGCTACAATTTGTTGCAAATTTTCAACAACTGCCAATTTTGAATTTTGAGCTGTAAGATCATGGACCTGTCTTCTGATATCCTCAAACAGGGCATGCAGTTCATTAATATGTTGATTGGTTGGAAGAGTGGTCACTGTCTGAGTAAGTTGTTTGATCTCTGCCTGGATATTCTTGATATCTTCTGATTTTAATATCCTATTCACTGCTCTCTTAATATTTTTAAGTTCCTGTGATGTAGGAAGATTTGATACTGTATTTTGCAAAGATTCAAGTGCCAATTTCACATTGTGTAATTCAGAAGCATCAGCCACATTTTGCATAGCATTTTGGAGCAGGGCTATATCTGCCTGAGAGGGTGTGGATTGTTGTAAAATTTCAAGTTTTGTTTGGATATCATCTATCAAGTGATGAAAATGAGACAGTTCAGATTCAGTGTTGAGGTTTTCAAGCTTTGTGATTTGTTGCTGGACACTGACAAGGGTATCTACAATCCCAGGCAATCTGGATTCTAGTACATTTGCCAAATCACTTTGCACTGCTGCTATTGTACCTTCAAGATGGGTTATGGAACTTTGAATTTTTCCAAAATCTTCATATGTTTCAAGTTGCAGCTTAATATTTGCTACACTCCGAGTTATTGCATTCAAAGCATCGGAAGATGGCAAATTGTTCATAAAATTTTCAAGTGTCTCAATTTTTTCTTTAACCTCGGCTATGGCATTGTTCAGAGGGTCCAGATTAGGTATTTGGAGTGACTGAATCTGTTCTTTTAGAGTGGAAATCACTAGATCAAAATCTTCTTGTGATTTTATGCTTTTGACAATTGTTTGGAGTTGTGTCTGGACATTATTTATCTGCTCTTCCAATTGCTGTTTCAATTGCTCAGAGTTGTTAGCCTGGGTCTTAAATTTGGCTTGAAGAGCTGCTACAGCCTCTTCCAAACTTTGAAAATTATCCAATGTCGCCAGGTCAGTATATTTCTGAAGCAATAATTTAAGTTCAGAATCAATTTTAAGAAGAGGGTCCATGCATTGTGATTGTAAATTTGTAATTTCTAATTGAAGACTGGCATTGAGTGTAGTTTGTAAAGCTTGTAAATCACTTCTTAATTTCTTGACTCTGACATCAAGCATCAGAATCTCATCACTGTGATCTTCATGTCTTGTATGGCCAAAAATATCATTAGGCATTTTGTTTAGTAGTTATTTATTATAGAATATCTGATTCTTAATTCTATAAAAAAGGGTATAAGCTTGTCATAAGATCCAGGGACCTCAATATATAAGCAGTCACCAGCAGAAACAGTATAAACAGTGCCAGAAACCATGTTTGAGTGCTTAATTCTGTAAATATTTCTCCCTACTGAAATTTTAACATCACCCTCAGGAGTTGTAATAAATTGCAATTGCCCACCTACAGGTAATTGGTAATGATTTAAATTATTGTTAAATATGTACAATATTTTGCCTGTCTCCTCATCAACATCTGTAAGTATGCTGTTCAGATGAATAATTAACAAGCCACTCAGTTTAGATATGATATCAGAAGAGGGTTGTGGTGTTGGCAGGTCCATAATACCTTGTTTTTTAAACCCAAATAAGTTCATAGGCATGTTTATTTATTTCAAATCATGCTCTGTAATTGGGCATTGATTGCCATTTTTCAAATCACAATGACCCCATGGTAAAGTATGTATGCCACATGATAAAATGCATCTCTTATCATCATGTGGGTCCAGAGCCACTTTTTTTACAACATTTGAAGTCAATAAGTGATCTTCACTCTGAATTCTGGATTCTGATGTTCTGATTAAACTCTGGGATTTGATGCAATTTTTATAATCTTCAAATTGGAGCTCTTTTTCCACAGCTACTTTGCCAATACCCTTGGCTTTTTTGACAACAGCATTACATGTTTTAAAACTATACACCTTGGCACTTAACCCAGCAAATTCCACAATAACATCACCAAGTGTCTCATCTTTTAACTTGCCAGGCACTTTTTTGTTGTGGGGTTGAATATTCAAATGGCCTGGCAATTCACTGGTATCAAAATATTTAAACAATTCAGGCTGGGACATATCTTGATAAACATCTTCTGTTTGAATATCAAGAACAAAACTATCCGTGTCCATGTATATCAGTTTTACTCTATCACCATAAAAAGGTTTGAACACATCATAATACAATATTAACATATGTAATTTGGACAATTCCAATATTGCAGCCCCTACATAAATAGGCTTATCAAACTTAATCTTTGTTTTTTTCATGTTGAAAAGTGCCATATCTTCACCATAAATTCTTCTGTAATTGAAATTAGGCTTTGCAACCAATTTTTTGCTCAGACTGGGGTCAGTAATTATTTTAACATCGGTATGTTTTCTGACATTTTCAATTGTTTTGCCATATACAGAATTAACCATCAATTTAAACAAGCCCTTATCAAATTGGCTCTTTGCAGATGTTCGAAGCTCCGTGTTTGTATCAATGTATGGTTTCAACCATTCTGAGTGCCTGAACCTCAAAACTTTTCCAACTTTGGTCACTTGGACACCATGTTTCATCAGGAACTGGAGGTACTTGTAATGTATGACATAGCCCTGTTTTGACTCCAGTGTCATCATGAGCTTCTTCTGTTTAGAGCCAGGTGAGCACTGAAGCTCGGGAATTGGGGGCAGATCAGAAAATTTTTTGTGGAATTTTTTTGGAATTGTCATATCAACCTCTAAGTAGAGGCCATGTTCACGGTCATCTAAACCCTGAAGATCCTCAATATTAAAATTTTTAACCCACTCAAGCCCTGCATATGGCAGTTTTTGCATCATGGCATGACCATAGAGGCTGTTGGCATCTACATACGCTATATAATTTGATGGTAATTCTGGATTATAATCATGCATATATTTGTTATTTGCTCTGGCATATCTCTGAGAACATTGCACCATCCCCCCTCTTATACCTTGCTCCATAAACAGGTACATATCTTGATCTTGGATCAGATCCAATAGCATTTTAGTGTTTAAAAACATTGCATCCCATGCTAGGCCCGGGGCACTGTAAAAATACACTGGGTCCAGTCCATAATTTTGCATAGAAGATTTTCTGAATGTCTGCATTATATCTGCTAAGATGGTCACATCAAGTTTCAAATAAGCCATGTGATAATCACCAAATGTCCGGCATTTTAAATTGTTCCACACCAATTGGGCATGGTGATAATCTTCATCTGTGATTCCAGATCCTCTGATTTTGCTGTAAAACTCATGTTGTGGAGGCAGGGAACACTCATCAAATTTAGAAAAATCTATAACATAGTCATATGGATATACACCCTTCCGCCTAATTAATTTCAGATCCTGATTTGGAAACAATGCACGTGTGATTTTGAATTGATCATCAGATAATTGAGTGGCCAGTGTGGCCAGGCTAGCAGATAAAATTCTGTAAGAATCAAGAAATCTCATGTGAATAGGAACACCATTAACTTTAATTGTTTTGCTAATAGATATATATTTCTCATCATTTTCAGCTAAAATATTTAAATTCTGCTTCTCAAACCCCTCATATCTGATCAGATGATGGAAATCATAATTGGATGCTCCATGACAAAATATGGGGATAAATTTTGGTCTCTTGATCTTAATATTACAGCTATTACACAGGGCCATTAAGAATTTACCATCTGTATGAGAATGGTGTTTCACCTTGATATTTGTATCTGAAAATTCAGAATCACATACCGGGCATTTTTCTGCATTGTTGAAATCCTCAATCTGTTTCTCTGTTAAAGGCAACATGGGTTTTGATTTTAATAAGATGTTAGATGCTATGTCACGGCACTCATTTTCTATTTTATGTGCAAATATTTTGATGGCATCTGGCCCCATGTATGAATATTCTTTAGTAACAACACCATCCTGTACAACCACATAACAAAAGCTGGAAGGTTCATGTAGCTGGTATGGTGTAATTGAAGATTCTTCAGGATCTGGATTGCAGAATGCAAGAGGTTTGAGGTTCGATTCAAAATCACAGACAATATATGCTGGGTGTTCCAACAAGGCTTCAAACTTTTTGAATTTTGCTTTTTCACTTGGATTGGGCATCACCATATGAACAGGTTTATGGTTGCCACAGTATTTCAGATGCTCAATTAACCTGTTTTTTGCAATTTCTGCATTTTTTTCACGAACCCTATTTGCCATTTTTTGACCATCAAATACACATAAACATCTTCTGCACAACTTAAATATTCTATTAGATTTGTCTAGTTGTGTTCTCACTAAAGCTTGAAGATTATGTATCAGAGTATAATGATTTGTACCATCCTCTTCAATTAAGAGCAGATCAATCGGAACAGCAGAATCATCATAATCAAATGTACTGATTCTGAGAGGTTCTATGGAGCAATTGCCAGTGGAACAAATAAATATATTAATAGATAATTGTTTGCCATTGATATGCCTGGCCCTTTTTTCAAATTTATCAATATTCTGAACAGACATTGGATATTCTAAACCCTCCATTGCATCGTCAAAAATATGTTCATATTGTTTATAATAACTTATTCTCTGAGGATTCTTTGAAACTGGAAACAAAGCAGCTAATATACACCACAAAAAGCATTTCTGGTCGGTATTTTCTATATTAACCACGGCTCTTTTGTTTTTAATATTGTCAGGTAATGGCAAATATGTAGAACCTTGTAATGGGCTGAATTCAGAAATATTAACATATAACTTGTGAGGAGAGCCGCATAGGCTCCATCCAGACTCTTTTGCCGCAAATTCAGAGTGTTTAATATTCAATTGATCTATCAATCTGTTTATTATTGTGTCCAAATTTGCATTTGAATATATCGGTACAGTTTCTGTTATGTGGGGCTGTGTAAATTTTGTGCCATTTGGCTTCTTATATTGTGTATACAATTTGAGGGAGAGCTTATAAGAGCCATTTTGTGCATTTAGAATTGCCTGCAGATCAGAATTTATACTGTTCAAAAAATTGTTAATACCACATCTTGGCTCTGATACAAACCAGTAATCTCTAAGTTGGGCATTAAAACTGCTATGGATGGGTTCATAGCGTGGCTGCTTTGCAGGTCCAGCATTAACAGGTGCTTCATGCTTCCTTTTCAGACCAGATGTGGATGGTTGTGGGGGCAATGTTGATGACTGTACATAAGAATTACACTTATGCCATTTGTAATATGCCTTGCTTAATATTTTATGGCATCTTGGACACATTTTCATGGCCTTTCTGCATTTCCTAGGCTTACAAATACGGCAATGCCTAGCCCAATGAGAACTAGATATATTTTTATTACACCGATTGCAATATTTTTGTTTTGACATTTTTTTTTTGTTGTTTATTATATAAGATTTTCTGGGCTTCAATTCAAAATTTTATACTTAATAAAAATATCAGTTGGGTTCAGCAGTTAATAGCTGAGCTGGTGCTTTTATACCTAAACAACAGCAGTAACTAGGTTTTGGTGATAGTTTTGCTGATGTACAACACACTTCACCAGGTTTAAAACCTCATCTCTATATCAACTAAATACAATTCAAAATTGGATTTTGAACTGTGCAATAAATATTCTGTAAGTCTTACTTGTGTTTATATTAACAGAACAAGACAAAACCAGAATTGTATTCAGGATTGCATGTTTTCATAGAAAAAAGCCATATTTTTGACAAGTTTATAAACAACAATCACACAGATATAGCTTTTACACACATGGCCGAATCTGTCTGAGGAGAGGAGAAAAAAAAATTTCAGATTTGGGGGCTATCAAGTAGCAGTAATTATTCTCAAAATCTCACTTGTGGAGATTTTATTTTGCCACATGTATTTCAATCTATCAGGACTCGAACCGAGAGCCATTTGTTTACAAGGCAACAATATTATCATTTTGCCTTCAGAGGAGGCTTCACATTTTATGAGGACTTAAACCCGAACCTCCACACCTGAAAAATTGGGGTATAGGCCCCTTTTGCCATTGTTTTAAGTATGGGTAAATCTATCTGTTGAGCCCTCGCCTTTCCTACACTAGAAATTCTGAATTTCTTAAAAATCAGAGCATATCACACCTAAAAAATTGGGGTATAGGCCCCTCTTGGCTTTGTTTCAAGTATAAGCAAATCTGATTGTTCAATCAAATAGCCTCGCCTTTCCTACACTTGTAAGTTGTGCTTGCTATAGCATCAACCCCACTACTGTTCATGTTTATTGTAATTCAAAACGTACTTTTTCAATTAACGACAATTGTAACTGAATTGAACATTAAAATGTAACTCTGTTACTTTCGAGCAAATTAACTGCGTCAGGGACTCAGACTTTCATAAAGTAACATCCCAAACAGTGTTAGAGAGTTAAACCTTCAGATAGAGATTTTTAACTGTTCAAAAGGGGAAACAAAAGTAATTATTTTCTACATGCCATGGTGCATCTCTCCATTGTATAGATTCCCAAAATGAAAGCGAGCTCTTTCTACACTCCATTGTATGTCGAATCTCGTGAGGTTCATCTACGTCACATTCTTTACAATCTTCGGGCTTCCTTCGAGAATACACTTCATATTCGAGTCATCTGAAAAAATAAATTACAACATGATGATCCATTTAAACTGTAGAAGATCGTGCAGTAAAATAGAACTTAATTCTGTAACATGAACTATCATGAGAAAGTATGGAACATTCTCGTCTCAATAACAAAGCTATAGCCTAGTCTTATTCTAGTCTCGGTTTGTTCTCGTGTTGCAAAATAATTAATAAAAAAATGTACGAGTGCTAAGTGAATGTATCGGGTGGCCAGAATTAAAGTTACCCAACTCAGAGCCCTCTGTAGCCTGTTTGAGGCATCGTAGAACTCTGAAATTTGGTGAATCCACTATGCAGACCATGGGTAAGAGAATTGCGATAAAAAATTAGTTAAATTTTCCGCCACCAGGTTGAAATTTGGCGCTGTACTCCATGATGGGTTGTAATAATGACGTAAACTGCTCCAATTGGTTATGGATTTGCCTTTACCTTGCAATCTTGCAAAAAACGAGAGATTATTTTCTCGCAACTTCCAGCCACTAACAAATGTATTTCTAATTAATAACTTAGCTAAATCACTTAACGTGAGTGATCGGAAGTGATCACCATGCCATTAAATTAGAAAGAACGTACATTGCTGGTGAAGTTGTTTTATCAGAACGGTAGTAATAGCTAATAGTGTAGCTGCACTGCAAGGTTATCGTGATGCAAAAGGACTTCGAAAGGGGGCCATGACGACGCATGGGTTAAGAAAAAGATGAAGAAATTTGAAGAGACTGGTGATCTGGGTGTTGCAGCAGGAAGGGGCCGCCGGTGTAACAGTGTAGAACGTCCCCCATGGCAAATGTTCCCCCGGAAAAGTAAAATGTCCCCCCGGAAAGATTAATTCCATTGTAAACTTTCCCCCATGGTAGAATTTCCCCCTCAATAAACACAAGGGGGCACGAAACACAATGGGTCCTAATTATTGTATATCTTCCCCCGGAAATTCTACCATAGCCGACCTATGGTATTTCGCCCCCCCCCCCTCCAAATTCATAGATACGCTTGTCAAATCGGTAGGGGGGAACTTTTACATCAGCGTACTTTATCCCCCCGGAAATTCTACCATAACCGACCTATGGTATTTCGCACCCCTCCAAATTCATAGATACGCTTGCATATCGGTAGGGGGGACGTTTTACACAAGTGTACTTTATCCCTTTGGAAATTCTACCATTGAAAGAGCGCAATTCCAGAAAAATGTCAACCTTAATGGTCAAAATGATATACCAGTGAAGAGAAATGTGCTGTAATTTGTTTTAAAAGAACATAATATCTTTAGATTGCGTGTGTTTCTAAACTCTAAAATTTGTCTGTAAAAATTACCTCATCAAGCACCATTTCTCTAACTCTTATTCAGAAAATCCAGATTCATAGGTTGCCAATTGTGTCAGTCTGTTACCTTCTATTTATAGTGATGGTAGAATACATTTGAAGAAATCTTGCTATGACAGAAGAACCACTACTATTTGTAAATTTCCTTGCTTATATTTTGTCGTTATATCATTAATTATATATAATAAAACAAAATATAAATAAAGCTGCTTCTAAAGTGTCTGGAATTGCTCTGTCTCTCTCTAGTACACTGGGATCCATGAGTATTACTATGCAAATTGTCCATGACTATTTTCAATATTTTTTTCTCTAACATCCTATGTGTTTTTAAGCGATGGATTTTTATGTATGCTGGTGCAGAAGTTGTCAACAGCTTGTTTTGGGTTTTATTTTAAGTCTTGAAGCTCTTACTGGGTCAAATAAAGTGCACGAACATGGTGATGGACAATTTGTAAGGTAATACTCATGGATCCCACTGTACATATATGCAGATATACTCACAAATATTCCTCGATGTGTGATGGCAGAGGGCCATTGAGAGAAGCATCGGTAATAGCCACGTGGCTCGAACGGTAGAATTCCATAGCGATCGTAAGCAGGGTAAGAGAATGTTATGGTTTTATGGTCTGCTAGCCTTTATGTGCGTTAAAAAAGTAGGCGTGGCTAAAAGTTTCAATTATTCAGGGTCTACGTATTTAGTTCAATAACGTAGCCATCAATTGAGGGTGATCAATTTTATATTATATGAATAATTAACATTACTGCCTTAATGTATGTTTAAACATCAAGGACTTCTTGTTTCTTGCTAGGGGTGATCGTATTGTACGGTTGTTCATATTTCGCTTAAAAAATGCACACAGTTGTAGTCTAAATTAGCCAGTCTAATTAAAAATGGACTAGCTAATTAAACTTTGTAAACGTTGATATTTTATTGTCTAAAGTAAATGAAAGTTTAAGTCTACTTTATGCTCAGATAGGCTAATGGGGACTGAACCTACAGTTTAAAGTTTGATCAGAACCACTACGTATTGAACCTGGGAATCCTGGATTACAACGCAAGAACGTCACAAATGTGCCATCGGGAAGGCTCATTGTCTAACACAAGGAACAGTTTGCTGTGTATTGATTGATTAGATTTATTTCGTGTTTTAAGTCCACTTTATGCATAGTAAGGCTATTCGGGACTGAACCTACAGTTTAAAGTGGGATCCGAACCACTACGTGCCTCCAGCAGGTATCGAACCCGGGACCGCTTGATTACAAGGCGACGACGCAACCACTGCTGTGTATTAAAATGTATACATGTACAGGGACTAATTCCATAGTACGTTCGCCAACGTCCGTGGTGGAGTTGTTAGCCCAGCGCGCTACGACGCCAGGCGTCCCGGGTTCGAATCAATTTCATCATATCATCACTCATTTCATCGTCGCGATTAGCCAAAACTGGGAGAAAAGCGACGCTAAATAACAAAAACCAAAGCCATAGTACTTTCGCAATATAATAATAACAAATTCAGTCTATGGTATTATGCAGTGGGATGCATAAATATTACCAAGCAAATTGATCATAATTAAGTTTCTTCTCTGTATTTTACAGAGTGAGAGCTTACGCAGAAAGCGAGAGGAAAATTGATGATATTGTCATGGACAATTTACCGAAAGGTTCTTCTTTGCTTCTTTACACAGCATTTTTGTCCAAGTGCAGTTCAAACTAGAATGGACAAAAATGCTGTTTAAAGAAGCGAATTTACAGCCAACGACAAAAATAATAATAGGCAAATTGTCCATCACCGTGCCTATTCATTCTGTTTCCACCACGTTTGTGTACAGAATCGAAACAAAAAGCAAAAATAAGCAGGGTTCATCACAACAAGTGATATTTCGTTCACTAAAAAATCATGAAAGGAAAGAAAAAGAACAACGAAATAAATTTGCCTCTATTATCTTTGCCGCAGATCATACGTACTGCGTGAATCATTTATGAAAGTAGTATTCTCCTTTCCTGTAAAAATTGCCGCCATCTTGAATATGTTTATTTTAAGGTTCCTCTACACTTTTATTATGTTGAACTTTGTAAAGTGACACCATTTCATCATCACTTGATACCATTACGTTACTATTCTTAGAGTGTATATTAGCTTAGAAGAAAAGTTTGCCTTGTTAACGATACACGTGTAGAAGGCAACATTCACTGTTGCAGAAACTGGTTTCTGACCTTGTGTGAGTGAAACTTGACCCGACCTTGTCTTAATTACAAGCAGTTGAAGTTAGAAGCGGCACCCTCATTTCGCAGAAGATGCAAAAAGTCCCGCTGTGGAGCACCTTTGGCAAAATCAGCAGGAAAAAAAAGGTGATACTGTCAAACTGAACTCGATTGTTGTAATGCTAGTAGCAACAGTAAGGAGTAAAAATATGGTAGCAGACGAGGGAACTTTCCAATGACAGTTCTACTACTTCAAAATGTAAAAGGACGTTTCAACAGCGGTGAGTGTTTTGTTTTCATGTACATAAACCCTAATAATATTTACGATATTATTCGACATCTTCTCGCATTTAACTGACAACCTTACAACAGTATTTATGGCGTGGGCAGTAGGAAGGTCTTTTGATTTGAGGAGTTTCAGAGTTCAGCTTGCATGTATATTACACACAAACACACATACCTACCCACGCATATGCATACATATACATACGTTTATCCTGGTCCTTGCCTCCCCACCCCAACAAAAATTCGTGGTTGCGGCTCTGCGTATTATTTTCTGATGAACCCTAAACAACTGTGTTCGGCAACTATTTGTGTTTGATCTTTTTTCACATTCCAAACAATAGCAAAGTATTGTTTGAATTGTGCATCGTTTCTTCTACATGGAATCCTTCATCAAGATTCTTCCAGCATTCAAGAAGCAATGCCTATGCCAGTGGTAGTCTCTTTTTTTATGATTAGTGAACTAGAACAAATTCTTAGAAATGGAGAAATTAATTATTTTGAAGAGATAACTAAAACATAAGTAACACTTCACGCTACTAAAACTTACCTTGTCTGACTAGAAGCTGAAGAAGTTGTTGCAAAGAAGCCTGGGCACATTCATTCAGATTTGGATCATTGACGTCACACGCTTTCATGGCATCAGCTTCGGAACAACAAGCGAAAAAGGAATAACATAAATTAAAATTCCAGGTCGAAACCAAGAGTTATGAAAAACTCAAAACTATTCCAAATTCATGTACTTGGGAGTAGTTTGCATTCTTAAAATTAAATCCTACTATGAAAGAGGACATATCAACAGGTTTAATTCAGATAATGTGTGTTGCTTTTCCATTCACAAAGTTTTATCGTCTCTCTCGTCTAATAGCGACGATTTTATAGGTTAAGTTAACCACCGTGTTTGATTTCAAGAGAGCAGCCAGTGTACCCCTTAAATTCTGGTCCGATTTCAGGAATAGGCCTAATGCTGTGAGATAATAATAATAATAATAATAATAATAGGATACTAATCAGGGGTAGAAAAATACAGGGCACCCGGTCGCCATGGCGCCTTAAAATTTTCATGTGTGTTTGTGTGTGTGTGTGTGTGTGTGTGTGTTTGTTTATTTGACTCTGATAGACACTTGGATCAAGATACGTTTCACCACGTTAGATTTATATTAAGTATCAATGAACTGAATTTCATGCTAGCATTTCTTAGTAGTTCCTGAGTAATTTTATACATATTGATTGATTTAAATGGATGACTAGAATGGCAAATGGTTGTGTTGATCACAAGATTGATGACTAATCAAGTTGATCGACTTCCATTATGAGTTTTAATGAAGGTCAATTATCATTCGTTTCCACAATCTTTAAACCAAATATGAAACAAAAATACAAAGTATGCAAGGAGGATTGATTTCAATTAGGTTGATTTAAATAGCAATTTAAATAACTTTAAATAAATAATTTATAGTATAATGTACATAAGGATTTTGTAGATATCAGAATCACTTTTGGTGAAAGTACTACATTAATATCGTAATCATTTAATGGTGTTCATTAGGCTCTAAGAAAAGAAAAGAAAAAAATATACAGTGAGTCACATAATTATTCGGACACACAGTAAATTTCTAA
Source organism: Lepisma saccharinum (assembly GCF_977018435.1). Classification (NCBI taxonomy): domain Eukaryota; kingdom Metazoa; phylum Arthropoda; class Insecta; order Zygentoma; family Lepismatidae; genus Lepisma; species Lepisma saccharinum. Next base: position 28,488,219 of record NC_139238.1, read on the forward strand.
CGTTTAAGAGCGGGAAGGGAGTGAAATCTGTGTACAGCGTTGAAGTTGATTTTCGTTTAAAAAATGTCATGTTTAGCACAACATTTGACGATAAAAAGTTAAAAAACGAACATCAGCAACAATATAACGAAGGATGAATCCCTACCGTTGCAAAAATAGTGCCACAAAATTATTCGGACACATAGTAAATGTTAACGTAAGTTTGCGATACAGTGACAATTTCGATTTACGAATTGATTCATACTCTGTTCATATATATTAACTCTGGTTTCCTGTAGGTTTCTGTAGCAATTACGATCGAGTTTTCTTTAACAAAGTTGTGATATAAGAACATTTTCTATGTAGAAATGGAGCGAAGAGGAAAGGAAAGTTCATTTGAACAACGTCAGTTAGTGATATGGCACCACGCTAAGGGTAAAACTTACCGTGCAATAGCCTCAATGTTGAAAATGAAAAAAAGTACAGTTGCAGATATTATTAAGCGATTTAAAGATGAAGACAGGATCGAGTCCCACGGTCATACAGGGAGACCAAGAATTTTTTCCCCCAGAGAAGAGAGAGTAATCGTGAGGAAAATTTAAAAAAAAAACAAAGATGAGTGCTCCAATGGTGTGTGCTGAGGTAGCTGAGGAGTGTGGAAAGCATAGTCATCCTGAAACTATACGAAGAGTGCTCAGAAGGGCAAACTATCATGGCCGTGTAGCCAGGAGAAAGCCATGTGTAAGTAAGTCAAACAGGACAAAAAGACTGGTGTTCGCAAAGGAACACTTAGGAAAGGATCAGACATGGTGGAATCGGGTAATTTTCACTGACGAGAGTAAATTCAATATTTGTGAGTCAGATGGGAGGGTAACAGTGTGGCGTAAACCAAATGAGGAGCTCCGAGGGAAAAATTTGCAAGCAACAGTGAAGCACGGGGGTGGTCACGTAATGGTTTGGGGCTGCATGTCGGCCCAAGGCGTTGGTAAATTGACTTTCATCGAACAGACAATGGACATTGACATTCTGAAGTAAAATCTAAAGACTAGTGCTGAAATGATGAGCATTCTCTGTAACTTTATGTTTTATCAAGATAATGACCCGAAGCACACTTCCCGCGTAGTACAAGAATGGTTATTGTACAACTGCCCAAAAGTGCTCCATCCTCCACCGCAGTCTCCAGACTTGAACGTCATTGAGAACGTCTGGTGTAAGTTGGAGAAAGAAGTGAGGAAGACACCTATAACCTCGAAGGCAGACCTCAAGGAAAGACTTCAACATGAATGGGCCAACATATCGCCAGTGTACACCAGAAAATTGGTAGAAAGTATGCCAAATCGTTTATCCGAGGTGTTAAAAATGAAAGGGATCCCTACCAGATACTGACATTTTTGTTCGTTGCTTTTCAAGCGTGTTTTCCTGTTTCTCCTTCCATGTGTCCGAATAATTTTGTTTAACCCACAAAAAATGTTTGTTTTGTTTAATGAAAATATTTTACTAATATATTATATTAAACATAATTGAAGATAATTAACAATGTGCTCATATTGAGTTTTATTTGTTAAATAAATATTAAACATTTATCATCGTATTATATCACGACTACGTCAGTAAATATTCAGAAACCTTATCTGTCCGAATAATTATGTGACTCTCCGTATGTACTGGTGGGATGAAGGTCATGCGAAAGGAAATGTCCAAATACGTAAACGGTAAACACGCTTAAATTTCTATTGATTTCAAATTCAATATTTTTTATAGGGAAAAATAGCAAACATTTTGTGTGAAAATATACAAAATACTAATCATTTTACAGTAAATAGTGTCATTATCATTAAATTGTAAATAAACATGGCGGCTGATATTTTGCAAAGTATCACTTAACAAATTCCCAAAATACAGCTACAAAGACTATAAAAAATATTTTGAGTTACGATTATAGAGTACATACAGAATGTTTTATTTTCAGTGTAAAAAAAGTTACTGAAATTACCATAGTTCCATTAATACACTCAACAAACATTACCATATTAGGTTCATATGTACATCACCAAAAACTAGAAAAATATATATTTACATATAATTTTCATTTGCTTTAATCAAACTGCTCAAATAGTTTAGAGGGCCGTTTACTAGAAAAAGCCTTTCTATAAGAAACATATTTGCATGTATGGTGCCAAAAAAACATACAATCAATTTTAAGCATGTCTTTTTTAAAATTGAAAATCGATTTAAATAAAAGAAAATCATCAAAAATATTTTTTTAAAAATAATCATGATCATGATTTTTATCCACCCTGAATGTACATAAAAATAAATCAAAGAATTTTACCCTTCTGATAAAACCTGCGAAGTTTCAAAGAAGCGCATGGTTTTCACCATGAAAATTATCAGATTAAAGAACAGTGGGATGCATAACTATCACCAAGCAAATTGTCGTTCGCCATGTTTCTTCTCTCATCAGCATACGTAAAAATGTATTCCATAAAAACACGTAGGATGCAAGACAAACATTAACGAAAATAGGCAGGGGAAATTTGCAAGCAATACTTATACAACCCACTCTACAATAAATTAAATCGGTTCCTTTCGTAAACGAATTGCAATACTCACAAAACTTTGTAGATGTTCACTGTGATAGTACGCTTGATAATAACGTGATCAGAACTACTCGTGCATATCTTACCATTTCTTGAAAGTTGCGTTGAAAGCATGGTTAGGTGACAATAGCTACACTTCGGACCCAGGAATCATGCAAGACTGAAACAAGATATGAAAGCATTTTGAATTCCAACCTCTTTTTTAAAACGCACCACGACCTTGAAGTTCGTATGAAATATCTCTCTATAATCCATGTGATGTTAGTTCAGTGACTTTGCTAATGTCTGATTGCATCTCCATATTTGGTGAGTCGCGGTCGTGAAGTTGTTAATAGGTCCTCCAAGTCGAGACTGGGAACAATACATTGGACGCATCAATACTTTTTGTATAATTTTCACTGCAGTTCATCATGTTGTGCCATGGACGATCTTGTTAGCAAGATAAAACTCTCCAAATTGGCTGTTTAGTTCCAAATTTTACAGACGGCGGCGCCACTGTATGGATGCCTAACTTTACACAGGTTTTAATTGGTGGTTAACTATAATGAGGAAGAGTTTTTAAAAGACGGTCGCGTGATATTTTTCTATAAAAAGACAAACTTGTAAATCGTATTCGATGGTTTCAGTTGAAAATAAAAGGTTAAGATGCAATGAATAAAAAGAATAAGATACTTAGCCAAAAACTTGTATAATAAATTATGATACACATGAGACCAACTACGAAGATGCAGCGGAATTTACCGACACTTATCTTCCGTCCAAACATAATCAATACATTATTCAAATGGACAGATATTATGCACTACTTACAAGGTCGCCTTGTAATTAAGGGGTCCCGGGTTTGATACTCGGCGGAGACATATACTGATTTGGATCCCACTTTAAACTGTAGATTCAGTCCCGATTTGCCTTTCTGTGCATAACGTAGACTCAAAAACAAACTCAAACTATCCCTGAAGGTAGAATTCGAACCAATCAAGACGTGTGAGATTGTATTTTTAGCATGTGTGTGTGCGATTTTAGTTATAACTGCTAGGCCAAATTATGTCAGACGGTCAGTTATCTCTAAATTTTTTACCGTTTTAAACTTGCATAACGTCTTGATTGAAATGTTATTTTAAGTCCACTTGATGCAAAGATAGGCAAATCGAGACTGGATCTACAGCAGTGGGATCCGAACCCCTGTGCAATGTGCCTTCACACCGTATATACCCAACCCGGGGTCCCTTGATGACAAGGCGACGACACAATCGGGGAGGCTTTTCATAACATCTGTGCATTAGTCACAGTATCGAACCTTTCCAAACATGAAATTCTATCAAGCATTCCAATCTTCTTTGTCTTCAAGGTCAAGTTTCAAATTTGAGATTTCTTTTCAGAATCATGAATGCAAAACTCTTCACTAGTATACTCTTGCCACTTCTTCATACGAGTACTTGTATCGCTCGTAATAATAATAATAACCCACAGCTCTACAGCACCTTGAAGGGCCTTGGCTTACCTACCGACTGCTGGTCTCCCTCCCACACTGTTCCGCCGTCACCTTGTTGGAGCGTGGAGTTCTTAGACCAGTAAAGGGGGACGGGTGATCAGCCCGACGAACCCCCAGCCGTTTACTGTAGGTCTTCTCGACCGGGTTGTATCGCTCGTACCAACAGCGAATGCCTCAGCTTGTTTTACACAATAGCTTCAAGGGCATCTATAGATCAAACAAACGTCACTTTTTCATAGACAACAAACCCTCTTCAATTCATTACATGACACTCCACGTTTCCATATCCCCTAACAAACAGAACGGCGCCCATCAAGCGGTTGCAAGGATGATAATGCTGGTATATTAGCCATGGTATACATTTTCACTTGAAGTGGAAAAAGTTAGCTGTATGGTTTAACATGGTGACAATGAGACAGATGCTTCACAAGAATTTTGCTAGCCCGGGGATACCAACCCCCTGCATTCCCATTTCACCTCGAGCACTGGGTATAACTGTCATTGTTATTATTTCTATTATTTCTGTTAATGTTGTATGTTGTATTTTATTGCCTTGTTTTACATTTTCATTCTTCATATCCTGAAACAAAATTAATTTATTCCAGGATTTTTCAAATAATTATAATTACTCTTTTAATATGTATATACTTCGTGTGGCTCTCATAGAAAAGATTTATTGCAATTTAATCGGACAAGACAATATTAAGTAAATCTGTTTATTTGCAAACTGATACTATTATATTAGGTAAAGCATAACTTACACACCACATGCCTACACTGGGCTTCAGCTACTTATTATTTGGTATCCTGACAATATTCTTGACGAGGTGACAATTCGCTTACCTTTAGAAACACCCTGTATATATATATATATATATATATATATATATATATATATATATATATATATATATATATATATATATATATATATACAGGGTGTTATAAAGGTCGTTTACAACGCTTGGGAGGTGATTCCTCACACGAAAACAAGCAAAAAGTCTAAGTTCCATTTTTACGACTGAGGCTTTGTTTCCGAGATAGGAGCCTCGCAAAAGGTGACAAACTGAACGTCACACCTGACTGGAACAAATACTATAACAGATAGAGAGGCGGTTCCAAGGGAATCATAAAGGAATCGTATGTGCTCAGTCCGGAAGTCACTATGAAAAGTTCACTGCACGCATGCGCAATGGAGTCCTCAAAGGAATTGGGGATTTCCAGCAAGAACAATACATGGAAAGGGTATGTAACGCAGCAAGAAGGACCGTGACAATGAGAAATGCGTTCAAGACAACACATCCCGACCTCAAACATCAAAACATGAGCACCGAACACAAAATCCGAAAAGTTGAGCACGGTTGCATACCCCAGTTACACGCGAGGAATGAACGAATCATGTCATGTGGCATACGAGAGACACATTACTCCACCAGGAGGAGGGAAAGAAAAACACAATATCAGATGATTGCGACAACGTGTATTTTTACACGCGACAACTACGTAATATCCCCCCCCCCCAACACACACACAACAAACAACAAATGCTACAATATCTTACGCACAGACAGTCCGTGTCACTGTACACCAACTGAAGATGTCACTTTCACCACACAAAGGGGGTGGGGAGCAATACCAAGAGTGTTCTCACTGAGATTTGCCGAGGGCAATAATCACAGACGGTTTTCAAAATGTCTGCCGTTTACTTCTACGCAGAGATGACAGCGACGAATCAAGAATTGTCGAGTACGAGCAAACAAGCCAGGTGTATCTGCTACCGTCGCGGCGGCGACGTTGATGCGAGCAACGAGGTCCTCAGCTGATGTGACAGGTGTGTCGTATACGAGGGTTTTCATTTCTTCCCAGAAGAAAAAAATCGAGAGGGTTGAGATCTGGCGACCTCGGTGGCCAAGGCACAGGCTCATCCCTACCAATGAACCTATTGCGAAACACGTAATGCAGGAAATGTCGTACATTACAATCGAAATGAGCTGGTGCACCATCGTGTTGGTACCACATTTCTTGCCGCAGTGCCAAAGGTACGGTCTCCAACAGTTCAGGCAGAACCTCACTAAGAAATGCATGATACGTGCGACCATTCAGGCGAACAGGGAGAATGTATGGTCCAATTAAATGATCATGTACTATCCCGCACCACACATTCACTGAAAACCTGTGCTGGTGATGGGCCACAAAAAGTGCATGTGGGTTGTCAAAGTCCCATACATGACTGTTTCTACTATTGAAGACATCCATCCTGGTGAAAATGGCTTCATCTGTCCACAATACGTTTGCCCCGAAGTGAGGGTTTGTGTCCAGCTGATGCAACAACCATTGGCAAAACTCCATACGAGGGCGAAATTCACGAGGTAACAGTTCTTGTACTTTCTGCAGTTTAAAAGGGTGCATTCCTTCCTCTGACAACACTCGCCAAACATTCACATGAGACGTGTTTCGTGCCCGAGCGAGCACTCGCGTACTGGTGCCAGGATGTTCTGCGACCGCTGTTAACACATCTTCTGCAAACTGATGTGTGCGTACACTTCGGGGTCTTCCAACTTCTTGCCGCGGTGGTAACACTGACCCTGTTTCAAGCAGTCGACTGTTCACTACCTGAAAGAAGGTGTGAGACGGTAAACGTCTATGTGGAAAGCGTTCTCCATAAAGACGCCTTGCCTCGCGGCTATTACCACGTGCCTCCCCATACATGAGATGCATGTCTGCTAGCTGCCGGGTCGTATACGCAGCCATCTGTGTAATAGGGAGCTGGAACTGCAAAGTATTGTTTCTGTTTAACACTAGCACACTACACAAATTGGCCGTATCACCGTACGAACACCACAGACCAATTGTTGCGATACTTGACTTGTCCACTCCACCACGTCAACTTCTTTCAAAACAACATACTAGTACTCTTCAATGCGTATGACAACCTAGAGCAAACTGCTGATCATATCCCAGCACCTGCAACACGACTGGAACGACTGCCGGAGAGAAACAACCCTTCGAGCTCCTCTCGCGGGAACAGCAGTCATGAAGGTCAAACGTAGACTACGAGAGCCAGACTTGCCTGCGCAGCGCTTCCAAAACTGGTCTCTTTTACGTCACAATCATCGCGTGCGAACACTCTTGGTATTGCTCCCCACCCCCTTTGTGTGGTGAAAGTGATATCTTCAGCTGGTGTACAGTGACACGCACTGTCTGTGCATAAGACATTGTAGCATTTGTTGTTTGTTGTGTGTGTGTTGGGGGGGGGGATATTACGTAGTTGTCGCGTGTAAAAATACACGTTGTCGCAATCATCTGATATTGTGTTTTTCTTTCCCTCCTCCTGGTGGAGTAATGTGTCTCTCGTATGCCACATGACATGATTCGTTCATTCCTCGCGTGTAACTGGGGTATGCAACCGTGCTCAACTTTTCGGATTTTGTGTTCGGTGCTCATGTTTTGATGTTTGAGGTCGGGATGTGTTGTCTTGAACGCATTTCTCATTGTCACGGTCCTTCTTGCTGCGTTACATACCCTTTCCATGTATTGTTCTTGCTGGAAATCCCCAATTCCTTTGAGGACTCCATTGCGCATGCGTGCAGTGAACTTTTCATAGTGACTTCCGGACTGAGCACATACGATTCCTTTATGATTCCCTTGAAACCGCCTCTCTATATGTGATAGTATTCGTCCCAGTTAGGTGTGACGTTCACTTTGTCACCTTTTGCGAGGCTCCTATCTCGGAAACGAAGCCTCAGTCGTAAAAATGGAACTTAGACTTTTTGCTTGTTTTCGTGTGAGGAATCACCTCCCAAGCGTTGTAAACGACCTTTAGAAACACCCTGTATATATATATATATATATATATATATATATATATATAATCGTTCAATGTACAGGGGTTTGGTCCTCCCTAAGGCCCGCTTTAGACGGAATCATTTTTTTAACATTTTTCCTAGCATAAATGCTTCCAAAAATCTTGTAGCGGATAGTAATTTACACGGAAGCATTTCTGTAGCATTTCGGTTAGCTCTTGCGATCACAATGTATAATATGTACAGCACGAAAGTCAGGTCGAGTTACACCGTCCATGGCGAGGGCACGTTGTTTACAATAAAAACAACTAGAATATTCTTCCATACGTGTACTGTAGACGTTATACAGTATGTAGCAGCGCCATTGCTTTGTACCTAATACCTTTCCATGGGAAACGTTATTCTTCTCGGTTGAATAGTTAAAAACGTGAAGTGATATCATGGGCGTATATATAGTTCATGTACGGGGGGGGGGTCAATTTTTGGTATGATTAGGGTTGCTATATTTCATAATGAAAATCCGGGACACAGCTGACCTGAAGGTTGCTGGGGAGCGGGGGGGGGACGTGCTGGATCCGACAAAGGTGTGTGTGTATGTACATATTCATTATCATATTCTTTACACTTCTTAGAAACATAAATCTATTTCAAAGTATATCATTGACATAGGCCTGCGCAGACTCTCTGATTAGGGGGGGGGACAAAAGCCTTGATGAAAATTCAGTCTGGAAAGAAAAACCTCATTTTATCTCACTCTTTTAGTTCTATTGCATTGAGGGTGTGTGCGTAAGTAGAGCAATCAGCCCGGTTGGCCAACCGAAAATGGGGCTCGGTGGGGCTCGCCTTAATGGATTTCTCTTGTAAGGCATGAGCCCCATTTTCTCGCAGTGTTGCCAACTCCTCACTCAAAAAAATCACCAAGGTTTTTGTTTTTGGGTCTAACCTAACCTCAAGCAAGGAGCTGGCAACACTGCTTGAGGCTTGTACCTAACCTAACCTAACCTAACCTACCTAACCTAACCTAACCTAACCTAACCTAACCTACCTAACCTACCTAACCTAACCTACCTAACCTACCTAACCTAACCTAACCTACCTAACCTAACCTAACCTAACCTACCTAACCTACCTAACCTAACCTAACCAACCTAACCTAACCTAACCTAACCTACCTAACCTACCTAACCTAACCTAACCAACCTAACCTAACCTAACCTAACCTAACCTACCTAACCTACCTAACCTAACCTAACCTAACCAACCTAACCAACCTAACCTAACCTAACCAAACCTAACCTAACCTAACCTAACCTAACCTAAAGCAAGGAGCTGGCAATACTGCTTGAGGCTTGCCTTAATTATTTGCATAAAGCAATTTGCCAACCTACTGGTATTTTTGCCATAGCTTTTTTACAAAAAAAAAGAGAGGAGAGAGAGAGGGAAGAGTTAAACAACCGACAGTGTTGCCAACACCTACCTACAGCTTTTTTTCTTACTTGGCAAGGGCTTAGCTAATTTATATACTGGCGTAACATACATGCACTGGGCAATAGAGCTGGTAACAAATATATACTGCCGTAAAAGAGAGAGATGGATGGATGGCAACACAGTATGTGTGTGTGTGTGTGTATAATATGTAGCATTATTAACTAGAGTGTGTTGGCAACCCATCTACAACTAAAAAAAAAGATAGAGATACCAACATTGCCGTAAGATAAAGAAAGAGAGACCTATCGCGACTTTTGTAAATCTCTCTTGGGGGAAACACGATGTGCTATACACACGTGGGCGCTGGTGCTTCTTATTATTTTTCGTATTGTGAGGGAAACAAACAAATAAATAATTGTTGTTTTTTAGGATGCCTGGCCCCTAACCCCGCCAGGGTGCGTGGTGCCCAACCCAAAAAGGTTCTAACGGCTGCGGCTGTAGATAACCACACCTCTGTAGGGTTTCACGTGTTTTTTTTTGTATGGTAGTGGTGGTGTCGGCAATAGTGGGTGGGTTAATTGTTGTTGTAGTATTTTGGCTATTTGGCAAAGTGCTACTGGTAACTGGAGAAGTTAGCGTGGGAATGTGAGGCGGTGGCGTCTGATTGTCTCCTGTGTTATTGTTCCCACCCGAAGGTCTGCTCCGCCCAACTCCGGCCGGTTTTTGTACGGGTGACCTCGTCGGTATTGTGTTGATTCCGCCGGGTATTGATTAACATCTGGCGAATCCGGGGCGTGATACATGCCAGGGCTTTTGTCTGCTTTTTCGCTATTCTTTTTGCTGGATTTTTTATAGTATGCCAAGGTGACCCATATTATGACGACTACAATACAGAAAATTCCAAAGGCAGCGATCCAAATCATGATGGACGGGTGTGTTGTTTTTTTTGTTATTATTTATCGTCAAAAGCCGTGTACACGTAACTCAAACCAACCTTGGAATTTTAGCTACCGACAGGTATAAGTTTTTATTAGAAACCCTGCGCACATCAGTTGCAGTCGAGTATTGCTACTGGGTAGTTGCATAAAAGTGTACGCTATACCAAGTGTAATATCAAGTGTAATAGAAACCGAATTAGTTTGGTCTGTCAGGTGAGTACCATATCAGCATAAGTTATATGCACACAAGTTGCTTGACCAGTTATAAAACTAAAATTTACGCAATTATACTACTGTTTTTGTGTGTGTTAAATTGCTAGCAGCTTTTTGTAGGTAAGTTTTGTTTTTTTTGTTATTTTTTTTTGCATGTGTGTGTGTTAATAATAATTGCGAGCGGCGTTAGTGAACAGAAAGTGTTGTTTTGATTGAACAGCGAAATTATGCTAAACAAAAAAATATGAGCATATATAACATGTGCTTGAAAAAAAACTATTCTTCATCGCAAATAACATAAAAGCGAGGTAACAATTGGAGGGAGAGGGGGTAATGATTATGATCATGTTAGTTTACTTATAGTGGATAGTATTGACGCGTGTACACTGGGTTGGATTTTGTTGTTTTTAAGTCTATTTTATGCACAGTAAGGCTAATCGAAACTGGGTCTATAGTGGGATCCGAACCACTTCCACTGGGTATCGAACTTGGAGTTTACAATTATACAAGTGTACAGGGGAAATTTTATTTTTTTGAATTTGTTGATACTCTCGATTGGATTTTGTTGTTTTAAGTCTATTTTATGCATAGTAAGGCTAATCGAAACTGGGTCTACAACGGGATCCGAACCACCTCTGCCGGGTATCGAACTTGGAGTTTAAAATTATACAAGTGTACAGGGGAAACTCTATTTTTTGAATTTGTTGATACTCTGGATTGGATTTTGTTGTTTTTAAGTCTATTTTATGCACAGTAAGGCTAATCGAAACTGGACCTACAGTTTCAAGAACCACTTGTACCTCTACCGGGTATCGAACTCTTGATTACAAGACTATTGCTGTGCTATCGCAGAGGCTAGTGGAAGTACTGATTGATTTGATGTTTTAAGTCTATTTTATGCACAGTAAGGCTAATTGGGACTGGACCTATAGTTTCAAGAACCACTTGTACGGGTATCGAACCCTTGATTACAAGGCTATTGCTGTGCCATCGCGGAGGTTAGTGGAAGTACTGATTGATTTGATGTTTTAAGTCTATTTTATGCACAGTAAGGCTAATTGGGACTGGACCTACAGTTTCAAGAACCACTTGTGCAGGTATCGAACTTTTGATTACAATGCTACCGCTGCGCCATCGCAAAGGCTAGTGGAAAGTACATAGTTATTCGAATCTTATTTATTTAAAATATTTAGTTTTTATGCACGCTTATTGATTTTTAAACCTAAAGTTAAATAAAATCTGGCAATTATATCCAAATATACTTATAGCTACAACGAACAATCACAAAAAAATGGCTTGAGATTTTTTTGCTACATAAACAAAATGGTCGACATGCCAAATATGAACAGGCTATATAGATTTGAGAGATGGATAGAAAAAAAAAGTTAATTAAAATTTAATTTTATGATTGCAACACGGAACTTAATAATTGATTGATTGATTGATTTAGTTTATTTTAACTTCGTGTTTTGTGCCTCTTGGCTAATTTGCGAAGATGGGGATGAGTGATGAAATTGATGAAAATCGACATTCACAAACAACCATACCCGACCGGGATTTGAAGCCGGAACTCTTGGCGTTACAGCGTGATGTGCTAACCACTCGGCCATAGGGTCGGGCAAGTACTAGTATATACATAAACCAAAGTTACATAGTTCTAAGCCCCATAGGAGTCGAGAAAATCAATATCTTGGAAAACGTCTTAAGACAAATATCTTAATCTTTAAGAAAGTCGACTTCCGGTCTGTCAAGATGTTACTTCCGGTCTGTCAAGAAAATTTTCTTAAGACATTTGTCTTAAGATGTTTTCCAAGACATTGATTTTCTCGGCTCCTAATTGACCTAGGATGATGATTTTAGGTTTGTTGGATAGGATTTGACGAAAACTATTCGACTAGCAAATAAAATCGATTCCACTCCCTCAAGTTTTAAAAATATAGACAATTTTTTTATTTTTTTTTGAGAAACTTGATTTGCTGGCTTAGTTTTTACCCTATTTCGAAAATTTTAATGATATTTGATAAAAAATTGAATGTACTCTACAACCTATTGGAAACATAATGATTAGTGCTTACTGTTTTCGAGTTATTTTAAATTTAAATTTCAAGATGTAATTTCTAAGTTGTTTTGTAACTCGTAAACTATAGGTCGTAGAAAACCCATTCTTGTTTTATCTGCTATTGCCCGACGAATACTATAAACACAAATAATGTTTATTGCTTGATTTAAAAAAAATAAAGATCGAAAATAATTTTGTTTTCTGAAAATAAAAAAAATGTGTGTATGGAAAAAAAATACAATTGTGTAATTTTTTATGATGTATATTTGCATGTAAAAATAAGTATACCTGAAAGTTTTAGAATTTCAAAATAGCTATATATATTTGCTATTATATCAGCCAAAATAATAGAATATATATAAACAAGTATATTTTCATAGTTTCATACCTCTACTAGATTGGTGGAAAAATATACTAATGGGCAATAAAATCTGAAGAAAATTTGTGTCTAAGAAAAATAAACTAAATAGAATTACACATGCATACAATATTTATTGTGTTTTTTTCTATCTACAATTATATTTTTCTTATATATTTTTTTTATTTTTTTATAGAGTTGATTAAAGCACATATTTGAGGAAGGCAACACCACCCATATATAAATAAACATACCCCGAAAAAAATGCACTCCATGAAAAGTTGCCCTGTGTGCAAAAAAACTATATCGAGCAAACATTTTGCAAGACATTGTCGCACCTGCGTGCCAGGCAAGCATTTGGCTGCCACCGAACTGTGTTCCGGATGCAATAAACACATTACAATTGCGTATGCCAAGAAGCATAAGCTTACTTGTCTAAGCAAAAATACATCTGGGGCCCAGCCTTCGACCAGCTCAACCAAGAGGAAAGCGGAAGCCGACTCGCCACCATCCATCAAGCGCATCAAGACTGTGGCGAAAGCAGACCGGTCTGCTTTCCAGCGTTTGTTAGAGGACTTTCCTCTTACTTCGGAGGGCTCATGCGATGTGCGTAGCTTTTTGGAGAACGTGCAAGCCCAAATTATTTCCATCCTCGGCGATGCGCTTGCAACGCACTCCACTAAATTCTACGCATCGCTACGTTGCTGGTACAAGAAGCCGTCTGGTGAAATTTACAGGTTCTGCCACAACACCAAGGCGAAAATGCTGCATCTAGCGGATGTCGACAACCTCAAGGTCATCTACAAAAAGTTTGTCGAGGAGCTGCTGGCAAAGCAAGAAGAACATGAAGCTAAGGGCTCGGGGGGTTCACTGTGTGGCGAGCGTCACGAACTGCGCGCCAAACTTTCCAAGTTTGTGCCTCTCTCCGCCTCCAGCTACGTCCCCTTACCATCTGCCATCGCGGCAAAGATGGCCGTCCTGAACATTCAGAACAGAGACGCCAAGTGCTTCGTTTGGTCGGTGCTTGCAGCGTTGCACCCTGTTCACTGGAAAAAACAACCACACCGAGTTAACCACTACCTACCCTACGAGCCAGAGCTGGAAGATGCCATTGCTGGGATTGACTACCCGGTGGAGGTCTCGGATATTCGCAAGTTCGAGGCCCGTACACACAACCCTCGGTTGGCCATCAACGTTTATGGCCTCACTGACGAAAATGTGGTGTACCCCATCCGGGTGAGCGACGTAGACGACGACGGTGCGCAGGAAATTCACCTTCTGCTCATCAAGGATGAAACTCGCCATCACTACACCCTTATTCGCTCGCTTTCTCGGCTTGTTTCAAGCCAACGGAGCAGTGATAGTCACCACGTCGAGGTGTGTCGCAGGTGCTTGTCAATATTCGACGGACGAGATCAACGCAGTTACCAACACATCAGAGGTCCCAACATCGCTGCCAAGAAGCTCGCTAACCACAAACTTTATTGCAATGCCAACGAACCGGGGGTGGCAGACTTGCCCAAACCTGGTGCCGTGGAGTGTTTCCACATGCACGGTGCCATGGTGGAGCACCCTGCTATCATCATCGCGGATTTCGAGGCCTTCCTCAAACCCTTGTCCACTTGCGATCCCGATCCTGAAGTTTCTTCCACCACCCCTTACCAACTCCACGAGGCATCCAGTTTCGCATATGTTGTGGTGCGTCGGGACCAGCACATTGCCCCCGAGCCCTACGTGTACCGTGGTCCCGACGCAGCCAAACACTTCCTCGAGAGGATGGTTGTCGAGGCCAACGAGATAGGGAAGGTACTGTTGACCCCCAAGTCTATGCTCCCACTGTCTTCAGACGATCAACATAGACACGACGAGGCCATCGCTTGCCCTGTCTGCGCCGAGGAGTACACCGCCAAAAACTGTAAAGTCCGACACCACGATCACTTTAATGGTAGGTATGTTGGTCCTTGGTGCAACGATTGCAACCGTAGGGCCTGGGACCCGCGCTTCATCCCTGTGTTTTTTCACAATGGCTCGGGGTACGATTTTCACCACCTGATCAAGCATCTTGGATACGACAATGCAAGAATCAATGTCCTGGCACAAAACGAGGAGCGTTATATTAGCGTCAGCAAGTGGGTGCCGATCCCCAACTCAAAAAGCAGGAGCATCGAGCTTCGCTTCCTCGACTCCCTGAGGTTCCTCCCGGCCAGCCTCGATGCTCTTGCAGGGAAGCTGAGCAACGAACAAATGCTTATTACCTCTGCAAATTTTCCAAACTTGGACGCCGGTCTCTTCAGGCGTAAGGGGGTCTACCCCTACGAATACGTCACCGACTCTACCAAGTTTGCGGAGACGTCGCTACCTCCCCAGGCGAAGTTCTACAGTCAGCTACGAGGCTCGAACATCACCGACGAAGAATATCATCACGCCCAGTCCATGTGGCGCGAGCTAGGTTGTCGAACTCTCGGAGACTACCACGACGCCTACCTCAGACTTGATGTGACGCTCCTCGCCGACGTGTTCCAGACGTTCCGGGCGACCGCAATGAACATATACCACCTGGATCCCGCCTACTTCTATAGTCTCCCCGGACTGGCGTGGTCAGCCATGTTTCTGGTGACGAAAATCAAGCTGGAGCTTCTTTCGGACGTAGACATGGTGCTGTTTGTGGAACGCGCCGTGCGGGGTGGAATGGTCCAGGTGTCGCAACGGCACGCGCGCGCCAACAATCACCACATGGCTACTGGCTACGACTCCACCCAACCGTCGAGCTACATCATGCACATGGACGTAAATAACTTGTATGGGCACTCCATGATGCAATCACTCCCTTTTAGAGGGTTCGAGTGGGCTGACCCTACCAAATTCGACATCGAAAGCTTCGACGATTCGGAATATGGATTTTTCGCCGAGGTGGACCTTGAGTTCTCCGAGAAGCTGCAGGATTTGTTTTGCGATCTTCCCCCTGCACCCGAGTTTAAGTGTCCGACCGATTCCAACCAGAAGAAGCTCGTCATGGATTTCGAACCCAAGAAGAATTACATCCTGCACTACAAGAATCTCCGGTGGTTGATGCGGCAAGGGGTCACAGTCCACGCAGTTCACCACATCCTCAAGTTCGAGCATTCTCCATGGTTGCGTCCATATATTGAAGTCAACACCGAACACCGCACCGCAGCCACGTCCGAGCTTGATAAGGATTTCTTCAAGCTTATGAATAATGCAGTGTTTGGCAAGACCATGGAGAATGTACGGAATCGCGTGGACATAAAATTGGTGACGAGGAAAGAGCGATGTCGTCAGCTTGTCGCGAGTCCATTGTTCAAGTCTCGAACAATCTATAACGAGCAGCTGGCTCTGATTCACATGAAGCAAGGTGTGGTGAAACTAACCAAGCCCATCTATGTGGGAGCCACAGTTCTGGATCTGAGCAAGCTCCACATGTTCGAGACGTACTACGACATATTACGTCCACACTACGGCCACAACATCTCGCTTCTCTACACGGACACGGACAGCTTGGTGTACCATGTCCGCTCACTCGATGCATACGGGGATATAGCCACAGTTCCATCTTTGGTTAACCTCTTTGACACCTCGGGCTATCCCCAGCCGAACCAGTACGATATCCTGGCCAGCAACAAGAAGGTGCCTGGCAAACTCAAAGATGAGAAGGACGGAGACGTGATTCTTGAGTTTGCAGGTCTTCGCGCCAAGGCCTATACCATCAAAGCCGAGGGCGGCGTTACCAAGAAGGCCAAGGGTGTCGGCAGACAGGTGGTTCGGGAGCATCTCACATTCGAGGACTTCGTGGATTGCCTCAAGACCAGGTCGTCGGTTCTAAGAGCAGAACAGCGCATCCAGAGCGTCGACCATGTGTTGACCACCAACAAAGTGAGGAAGATTGCCCTGGATCCCAACGACGACAAGAGGTGCGTTCTCCAATGTGGAATCCACACACTGCCGTGGGGGCACTATCGCTTAGCAGAAAGCAAAACCTGCAACATATGCCCATCTTCAACAGAAGATTCATAAAACAAAACAAAAAAAAAACAAAAAAAATCATTTTGTTAGTTATTACAAAAAAAAAACACTGACTGTCATTACAAAAAAAACTTTGACCGTATTTTAAATAACCAGCATACCTATGAATCTCTTTGGTTTCCGAAAACAAACCAACATGGAGACTGTACACCGCGCGACGACAGATCATGAATTTCTACCTTCCATGTTAACTAAACTCAACGGTCTACTGATTGTTCACCTTAATAGCATTTGGACGAAATTGGATGACGATGTAGGCAAGATGTTTTACGTCTTCAACAACAATTTACATTTTTACAAAATTCCGATCGATGGAAAACTTCAAATCACCGTGAATCCGGAAAACGTAGGTGAAATCAAAATATCTACCGGCAAGAACATTTTTCGAATCAAGCACGACAAGATGCTTTCTAACATTACGTACGATGTTTCTGCAGGAGATTGTTTATACATGGAACTCCTAGGAGATTACGACAAACTCATTCCTCTCTTCGTTGAATTACGAATCGTCTATCCTATTATAAATAACCGTTAACCAAAATGCCTAACGACATTTTCGGCAACACTAAGCGTGTAGACCACGCAGAAGAGATTCTCATGTTGGACGTCCGAATTAAAAAGTTGAGGAGCGATTTGATCGCTTTGCAGGAGACCTTAAACAAAAGTTTAGAGTCGGAAATCGCTACGCTCCAAACGCAATGTCTCGACCCCATTCTGAAAATCGATTCCGAACTGAAAACGCTCATAAAAAATTATGTCGACGTACCTTCTTACGACAACGTTCAAAATATACAGTTGAGCGTGGATAAGCTTCAAAATGATTTGGCCAAATTGCAGCAATTTCAATCGAAAAATGAAGATTTGGAAAAATTGAAACTCGAAATCGAAGAACGAACTTCGACAATCGAAAAGAATTTCTCTGAACTTCAAACCGTCGTGAAAGATATTGATGTAGAACGCTTGCATGTTGTTGTTTCCAAATTACAAGAAGAATTCGCCGGCACGTTGGAAGAAATTAAATCCAAGTTACAGACTTTGGAAGATACCATGACGAACCTACCATCGTCAGACGAACTGCAAGTCATCAGCAAAAGCGTTGCGAACATAAAAATTCAATTGGAGGCTTATCAAGATTTCGAACACATTCAAACCACCATCGCTACGCTTCAGGCGTCTCTGGAGTTGATCAACGAAGAAATTAAAAATATTCACACTGAAGCCAGTGCGTTGACGAGCATACAAGACACGTTAAGCACGGTTCAGCAGAAGATCGAATATTTAGAAAATTTGAACGTCGAAACGAATCTTGCTCATTTTCATCACGTACTGGACAACATACAGGGTGACTTGGAATCGTTACGGACGAGCGTACCTTCGAGCGAAGATTTGGAAAAATTGAAATCGGCGGTGACGGCACTATCCGATTCGAGCAACATCAAAAGTTCATTGAGCGATCTCGAGAGTAGGGTGGCCAATCTCCCCACCTCAAAAGAATTACACGCTTTGAAAAGGAGCATATCACGTATGCTGAAACGACTAGAAACGGAAACGGCGAACGTGGAACAGATTCGAGACGAACTTGCTTCGCTGGTGTCGACGCTGCCCACTTCGCAGAGCGTCGCCGACCTTCACACGCAGTTTACCGAGATGCGAAGCATCGTGAACGATCTTACCGAGAAAAGTTCGAAATTAAATCAAGTCGAAAACCTTCAGAGTATCGTCGTCAACATCAGAGATCAAGTTGGAGTGCTGGAATCCACGCAGGAATCGACGCTGGCCTCTTTCGGTGCCAAATTACAAGAACTCAACGAAAACTTCAAGCAGTTGAACGTGGAAGTGAAAATCAAACCGTCATTTTCTACAGTAACGGATACCATCGTCGAACATTTGTTGCCCGTACAAAATACACTGGGACAGCTTCACAGCAACCTCGTTAGCGTCGATACTAAATTCGCTAAACTGCATTCTCTGCAAGCCATCGAAATCAACAGCGTACCCAATCAACAGAGAATCTCCACGTTCGTCGAAGGTAACAAACTGTACATGTTACATCCTTATCATCCGTACTACAAGTTTCTCCTCGATGGCACGATTCAGATAAATGAATTTTCGTACTGGTCTCACGGCAGAAAAGCTAGCGTTCCCACCATGACCTTGATATCGAATCGCGGTGTCCAGAAAGCAGGAAACATTCCTCTGGCACGTTGGAACGAAACGCGCAACATATATGAAATACACGAAGACGAAGATCTCACCGTTTTTGACGTGAGTGCCGGCGATAAGCTGATCATTCAAAACACGAGCGAAGTGCCACCCTCTTTGAATCCCATCACGCTTGTGCTTCTCTTCAAACGTAATCTCTAAAAAATGTCTAGGCAAGCCATCGTCGAAGAATTGCATAAACCTGCACGCCGCAACTACGAACGTTTGGCGGTGGTAACCAAGGGAATCGATGACCTCTGGCAAAGTGACCTCGTGGAGATGAGTAGCGGCAATCTAAAAAATGTGCATACATTGAACAAGGGCAACAAGTACCTCCTCACCGTCATAGACACGTTTTCGAAATTCGCATGGGCTCTACCTTTGAAAGCCAAAACGGGGACATGCGTCACGGAAGCATTCAAGACAATTTTTCGCGAAAGCAACAGACGACCTCGGTTTTTGCAAACAGACAAGGGGAAGGAATTTTACAATGCCGTATTCCAAAAGTTTATTCGGAAACACGACATTCGACATTATTCAACCTTCAGTCACATCAAAGCCAGCATCGTGGAAAGATTTAATCGAACCTTGAAAACACACATGTGGAAACGATTCACGCTTCGAGGAAATTACAAATGGGTCGACATACTGCCGGAACTCGTCGACACCTATAATGATACGGTACACAGAACGATAGGCATGAAGCCAGCCGATGTTACGAAATCTGACGAGCGGCGTTTAATTTCTACAGTTTACTGTCCAAAGTACACTCCCACGACTACCAAGAAATCAAAATTCAAAATTGGAGACCAGGTGAGGATCAGCAAATTCAAACGCACCTTCGAGAAGGGGTTCACAAAAAATTGGAGCACGGAACTTTTTACGGTGGTTCGAGTTTTACCCGGAAACCGACACACGTATATAATAAAAGATAGTAGTGGCGAGATTTTGAAAGGAAGATTTTACGAAGAGGAACTCTCTAAAACAAAACATCCCAACACGTAGCTCATCGAGAAAGTATTGCGTAGGAAAGGCGACAAACTGTTTGTCAAATGGCTGGGACTTCCGGAAAAGAGTTGGATCGACGCGAACGAAGTGATCTTGTGAGTACGTGGAACGTGGTGAAGCGTCTACCGGATTCGGAAAGTCAAACAAAAAAAAAGAACGGCGAGTTGCTTCCCGACAGCATCCGCTGTCTGATCGTAGGTCCTTCGGGGTGTGGGAAAACAACACTGCTCGTGGACAATTTTCTCCTCGCACCGAATTGGTTAGATTGGAAGAACAGGCACCTGTACATGTTCTCGAAAAGTTTGGAGCAATCCAAATACCAGCAACTGATGAAACTGTACGATGGTCTGGACATTGCAAAGTTCTCTTCGGAAATAAAGCCACTCGACGATTGTCGTGAAAATTCAGTCGTTGTGTTCGACGATGTCATCCTGGAAAATCAAAATGAAATTCGCAATTTTTTCACGCAAGGTCGTCACAAAGGAATAGATTGCTTCTTCCTAGCTCAAACGTTTTCCAAAATTCCAAAACAGTTAGTACGCGACAACGCTAATTTCATATGTTTGTTTCGTCAAGATCACACCAACCTCAAGCACGCGTACGATGACTACGTAGGCGGAGACATGAACTACAATCAATTTTCGGAACGCTGCTGCTCCCACTGTTGGAACAGTGACGATTTCGGATTCGCGACGATCGACATGACGAGGAAACCCAACGATGGAAAATACAGAAACAAAATCAACGATTTTCTAAACGTTGTAACGTTGTGAGAAACGACGTGTATAAATAACGCTATGACGAAACGAAAAATCGAAGACGAAAATCTCAAGCTTCGCGATTACCTCGCGAAACGTTTCAAAGGTTGGAAATCCGAGAATCGCGGATTCTACGAAGAGAAGAAACGTCAAGATCAACCTGTAATCGACGCCATCAGCGATCTAGGTAAAGAAATTAAAGGCGTCACGGAACAAAATAAAAATTTGATCAACGAACTCGTACCACTTGCAGCTAAAAGTTACACCGTACCCACGCCCATTTCGAGCATTCCTTCCACGCCGTTCGAACTGAAGGACGTACCGCCACGACGTCGAGCCATAGGTAGCACGCCGTCGTCTTTGGATAAGATCGAGTTGGGACCTTTGGCACGAGACTACCTGAGCACGGGGAAATTCGACAAGGATGAAGTGTTCGGATTGTATCCAAGCATGGAGAGCAACGAAGGCGGCGGTGTGGTTTGGAAGATTGGAAAATCGAAGGTGAGCTTCGAAGGCAACGACATTAAAGTTAATTTAGGCGAGAAGGATAGTTGGAACAGGTATCCGGGTACGGTGGGACTGTGGGAACTCGTTGCCAAAAAGCAGCCGAAAGATTACACCGACGAAGATTACCAGAGTTACAAGGAAATTTTGATCATGACGGATGCCTTGTACCAGAACAACGACGCCTCGCAGAATAGAGTCAAATCCAGCAGCGGTGAGAAGTACAGAAATCTCATCAAACCGATTTGGAACCAGGTGAAAACAGGCAGCGGCGTCAAACTCTACAACACCCTGCCCAAAGAGTTTGTGTGGGTGGACGATGTGCGCAAGCTCATAGACCGATTGTTGGTTATTGCAGGAGAGGAGAATGCAGGCAATCGTAATTTCTACAACGAGAAGGTAGGAATTGTGGACATGATCAGCACCAAACTTTCCAACTTCATCGTGAACGACGACAAGGGCATAGGTCACCTCATTAAAATTATCAACACGCTGCCTCCGAGATTCTGGAACGTGGCCGAAGGAAAAGGACTCGTGAACGACATCATCAACAAGTTACCTTTCGAGATGCATTTACCCGGCTACCAGTACTGCGGACCGGGTACCAAACTCAAGAAAAGATTGGAGAGAGGAGACAAGGGTGTGAATCCGTTGGATGCCGCATGCAAAGATCACGACATCGCCTACAACACCACTCGCACCGATCTGGATGCACGTCACGAAGCAGACAGAAAGTTGGAGCACGCAGCTTTCGAAAGATTCGTTAGCAGAGACGCTTCGCTGGGAGAAAGAGTTGCAGCACTGGGCACCACCATCGCCATGAACACGAAACAAAAATTTGGATGGGGTGTGTAGAAATAAAAAAAATTCTCGAACCGTGAAAAAAATTTCTTTGGTATATAAATAACACTACGAAAAAAAAAAAAACTCCAGTTGTGTTTCTCATTTTATAAAAATGAGTAAACAATCACTAGACGCTCAAGCATTAAAACAAATGCTAAATTCATCAGTCGAATATGTAAAAATTCAGGAATTGGAAGTGGACAAACCTTACACGATAACTTCCGGTTCAATTGTTTCTACCCAGTATGGTCCCAAGGCGCGTCTGTTGCTCAACGCACAATACAGTCTATTTTTACCAGATCGATACGCTAACATGTTATCCGACGAGAAGCTAGCTATTTTAATCGAGAACAAAACTCAAATCGTGTACAAGGGTACAAAGGAACTTCTTGGTAAGAAAACAAAGCACGTAATAGAATTTGTGTAACGGCTCTGCGCGAAGTATATCCTTGAAAAAAAATTACACAGAACAAAAAAAAATCTCAGAACATTTATATATCAATAACATACCGAAAAAAAATTACACAAAACAAAAAAATCTCAAAACATATATATAAATAACATACCGTGAAAATTACATATAGAGCATCAACATGAAGCCTAAAGGTGTCGTGTACCAGATACCATACTCCAATCTGAAAAATCTAGGTGCCCTCGATGGTTTACTCACCAAGAAACAACGCGAGAAGAAACGTTCTTGCTTGACGAAAGGACACGGAATGAAATTACTTCTCAGCACACCTCAATTGAGACGCTTGCAGCGTTCGCGGAAACAGCAAAAAATCGGAGGTTTCATATTCAGCATCCCAGCCATCCTGGCAGCATTGGGGGCCGTTGGAAGTTTGGCCGGCGGAAGTGCCGCCATCGCGAAAACAGTCATCGACTCGAAGAAGAACAAGGCAGAATTGGAAGAACAGAAACGTCACAACCTGGCTATGGAGAAGAAGGGGAAAGGTATAACCAAAAAACAAAAAAGCAACCTCGTTGCTTTGAAAAAATATAAAAAAAAGAAGAAGCCTTGTCCAACTTCGATATTGAATCTCTGATCGAACTGTTGGGAATAAAAAACTTCAGGGGTGTTTTCATGTCCGATTCTCTACCCTCTGCTGTGAAGAAAAAAGAGTATGGCGTGGTCAACCTGGACAGTTACAAAAATCCTGGTACACATTGGATATGCTACCTCAAAATTGACGATAACAATGCATTTGTTTTCGATTCGTTCGGTGGCACACCACCTGCCAGGTTGGTGAAGTATCTCAGTGTTGCCAACCTCTACTACAATGACAAACGCATCCAGGGTTTCACCGATGTTAACTGCGGCCACCTATGCCTTTCCGTTCTCGCATACATGTCTAAAATAAATAACCCATCGGTGGAACATTTTCAGAAAGCATTGTGGAATCTTAAACACGATGGGCGTGTTTCATCTCACGAGCGAATCTTCAATCTGGAAACTCACGCTGCACGACGACATCGTCTATCCTAAATCCGTAGCTCTGCGTGCATTCTACAGCATGTACCTCATACCTAACGTCACGCAGCACAACAACAAAATTAGCGTCGGAAGCGAACACATCGTCGTCACGCCAGGCCAATACAATCTTTCCACTTTGCAAGCTCAATTACCCAAGGGCACGTACCTTTCTCAAAATTCGGTCACGCACAGAGTGGAAATCGTGTCGGCGACGGAGACCGTTGACCTGGGTACCATAGGAGAACTTTTAGGTATCGAGAACAACACCAAACTCGAAGCTGGCATCAAGCACACGGCAGCAAACATTCCTAAATTTCTAGCCATAGAGACTCTGAACGTTCACTGTAACGTGGCGGAAGGAATGATTACTAAATCTTCGGACGGATTGTTAGGAAGTCACAAGCAGACGGGAATCATAGCTACGTTCAAACCCAGTTCCGAGTTCATGGAACCGATCATCTACACACCCTCTTCGCCGATCTATTTTCCAGTATGCCGCAACCGCATAGACGACATAGAGTTGGTGGTGACAAACGAGAAAGGAGACGTGGTGGATTTCGCAGGTGCCACTACGACGGCCATCGTGGAGATCAACATATAATAAATAACACGCATAGTAAAAATGGAGCAAATCGAAAGTTACGAATTGCAATCTTTCCCTCCCAACCGTCGCACGTTCGCCAATCTCAACGAAGCGAACAGGGAGATCGAATACGACGTGGACGTAGGCGATGGGTTTGTTCATCCTCACAGAGCGGACCTCTACCTTCAATTCGACGTGGTGAAGAAAGAAAGCGGAGACGCGTTTCCGCCCAATGCAAATTTGATACTCGTGGACAACTTCGTGCCTCACCTGTTCTCGCAGGTGGAGGTGAGGAAACACAACACCGTCATCGACAGAATAGACTATCCAGGCATCACGTCGACGGCAGTGGGAACATTGAAATTATCCAAAACAGACGCAACATACTATCAAGCAGGAGGATTCGAAGCAGGGACGAAAATATCGACGACAAGTCACACGGTGCTCTTTCCCATGCGTCTGCTGCCGGGATTCTTCTCGGACTACAAAGAGATCATGTGGAAGGGAGGATTGCGCGTCACGTTTCGAAGAGCAGCCAACGACAACGACGCGCTGATGCGATACACCAACTTGAACGCCGACGGCACGCCGATAGCCAACACTTTACCCGAAGCAGCCAAGTGCGTCATCCGGAGCATGGAGTTGAGAATGCCGATCGTGGAATACGAAACAAACTATGCCCTCAAGTACAAAGCGGAGATCTTGAAGAGTCCGCAGGTGCCGATTCGCTTTCACGGTTACCAGTGCGTGCAAAAGGTGGCGTCGGGAAGTCACATGGAATTCGACGTGACGACGCAGTTCAACAACATACAGTTCGACATGCCAGATTTCGTCGTGGTGCTTTTTCAGACCGGGCGCGATAAAAATCAGGAAAAAAATTCCAGCAAATTCGACAACTGCAAGATCAAGAATATTTATCTGAAGAATGGAAGAAACGAAGTGTTCCCGCGCGAGAATTACAACCTCGACATGACCAAAAACGATTACCTAAAACTTTACGAAGCTTACACCTCTTTCAAACGCGTGACCGAGGGAAACGTGGACATGTACTACACGCCCAGCGAATTCATAACCCACAGACCCATGTCCGTTATCAATACCACGAAGAGGAAGCAGGTGGTGGTCAACGATCGCACCAACATCAAGGTCGTCTGCGAGTTCAACAGCCCGTTGCCCGAGGACACCGTATGCAGTGTGATCCTGGTCGCCGAGAAGTCCTTCGTCCACGACGTGAAGAACGAGAGGGTCACAGAGCAGTTTTAACAAGTTTTTAACATTTTTTCTTGCACAATAAGAAATTTTTGTACTAGCACAATCAGTTTCAATGGCACAATACGAAAAATTTCACTAGTTCAAGATCAGTTACAATATCAATTTCATCACTTATCAGTTACAATATCTTTTGCACTATAGCACGAGAGACAAATCAGAAAATTTGCACAAAAATTTTGTTGTTGTTGTTTTTACATGAGAAAATTAACAATAAAATTTTTTTTTATCGTTTCAGATGCTGTTGAACATCAAAAACACATACACATACAAAAACACTAAAAAAATAAGCATGCAACTTTATTTGTAACACACACACATATATTCTCCATCTTCATCAAAAAAATATTATAATAAACATAATTATTTTTATCTATCACACAATAAAACTCTATATCCAAAAATATTACAACATCAAATAACACTAGAGTCGTTAGTACACGTTGCATGCATTACGGAGGTCCTCTGTAGGGTTTCATGGAAGTTTGGGGGAAAAAAAAAAACACGTGAAACCCTACAGAGGTGTGGTTATCTACAGCCGCAGCCGTTAGAACCTTTTTGGGTTGGGCACCACGCACCCTGGCGGGGTTAGGGGCCAGGCATCCTAAAAAACAACAATTATTTATTTGTTTGTTTGCCTCACAATACAAAAAATAATAAGAAGCACCAGCGCCCACGTGTGTATAGCACATCGTGTTTCCCCCAAGAGAGGTTTACAAAAGTCGCGATAGGTCTCTCTTTCTTTATCTTACGGCAATGTTGGTATCTCTATCTTTTTTTTTAGTTGTAGATGGGTTGCCAACACACTCTAGTTAATAATGCTACATATTATACACACACACACACACACATACTGTGTTGCCATCCATCCATCTCTCTCTTTTACGGCAGTATATATTTGTTACCAGCTCTATTGCCCAGTGCATGTATGTTACGCCAGTATATAAATTAGCTAAGCCCTTGCCAAGTAAGAAAAAAAGCTGTAGGTAGGTGTTGGCAACACTGTCGGTTGTTTAACTCTTCCCTCTCTCTCTCCTCTCTTTTTTTTTGTAAAAAAGCTATGGCAAAAATACCAGTAGGTTGGCAAATTGCTTTATGCAATTAATTAAGGCAAGCCTCAAGCAGTATTGCCAGCTCCTTGCTTTAGGTTAGGTTAGGTTAGGTTAGGTTAGGTTTGGTTAGGTTAAGTTAGGTTGGTTAGGTTGGTTAGGTTAGGTTAGGTTAGGTAGGTTAGGTAGGTTAGGTTAGGTTAGGTTAGGTTAGGTTGGTTAGGTTAGGTTAGGTAGGTTAGGTAGGTTAGGTTAGGTTAGGTTAGGTTGGTTAGGTTAGGTTAGGTAGGTTAGGTAGGTTAGGTTAGGTTAGGTTAGGTAGGTTAGGTTAGGTTAGGTAGGTTAGGTAGGTTAGGTTAGGTAGGTTAGGTAGGTTAGGTAGGTTAGGTTAGGTTAGGTTAGGTTAGGTTAGGTTAGGTAGGTTAGGTTAGGTTAGGTACAAGCCTCAAGCAGTGTTGCCAGCTCCTTGCTTGAGGTTAGGTTAGGTTAGGTTAGGTTAGGTTAGGTAGGTTAGGTAGGTTAGGTAGGTTAGGTAGGTTAGGTTAGGTTAGGTTAGGTTGGTTAGGTAGGTTAGGTTAGGTTAGGTAGGTTAGGTAGGTTAGGTAGGTTAGGTTAGGTAGGTTAGGTAGGTTAGGTTAGGTTAGGTTAGGTTAGGTTAGGTTAGGTTAGGTTAGGTTAGGTACAAGCCTCAAGCAGTGTTGCCAGCTGCTTGCTTGAGGTTAGGTTAGACCCAAAAACAAAAACCTTGGTGATTTTTTTGAGTGAGGAGTTGGCAACACTGCGAGAAAATGGGGCTCATGCCTTACAAGAGAAATCCATTAAGGCGAGCCCCACCGAGCCCCATTTTCGGTTGGCCAACCGGGCTGATTGCTCTACTTGCGTATTTAACATTATTTAAATACATTACATAAATCAATTCATCCTCCCCATAACAAATCAACAGCAAAGATGATATAAATTGTCTCTGAAATGTGCGCTCACCTTTACCTCCGAACAATTGATTGATTGATTTGTTTTACTTTACTTCGCTTTTTGTGCCACTTTTGGTTAATTTGCGATAATGGGAATGAGTGATGATATGATGAAATTGATGAATGGATACTCACAAGCATCCATGCCCAGGCCAGGATTCGATTCATGGCGCGATGTGCTAACCACTCCGCCACGGGGACCGGCCTCCGAACAATTGTTCCTGTATTTAAGACAAAACTGTTTAGCAGCAACAGTCTGAAGTTCATAGTTATTAATATTTCACCCTCTCTCCTTCTACTAATTTACAATGCAGTACAGAAAAGAAGCAAAATGCGAGGGAAGCGAGCAAGAAGATTTTCTGATCCAAATGTTTGCAAACTGAAAACAATGTTGATTTATTAGGGCACAAAAAAATTCATGGGGTGCCATGGCATTCTCTTTACATTTTTTCATTTATAAAATTTTAAATTGAGTGGGCAATTACCCCTCTGTGCCCCACTGCAGATTCTCTTGGCCGTCTGGAAGAAATAATGCAATAAAGACGTAAAAACTAATACCATCTTTAGTGTCCTTTTGTCCTGCTACTCTTAGATTCGGCTAGCCTTGCTTTCTTTTACTTAATTGTTTGCGTTCCCCCCCACAAATTGATTTCCGTCCACTGCACCCCTTACCCCGTAGTTGCTTTGAAATTTCATCAGCTTGAAAATATACTATCGTTTAATAACGGCAATAAGATTCCTATACTCTAAATTTCTAGGTGAAAGTATAATATAGGGGAATGGACATCTGGCCACCAGGCCCGTAGCTAGAATTGATCTCCAGGGGGAGCTCACAGGTTATCAGGGGAGGGGGCTTTGTAAAGAAAGTCTATTTTTCAAAAGTTTAACAGTATCAAATGAAGGTAAATTATGTGTGTGGGGGGGGAGGCGTGGGGCGGGGAGTAGAGGGTCATTAAGTTATATATATATTTTAGAGATATCATACAAATACTACATTTTTTTATATCTTATAAAATATCGCTTAAAGTGTAAATTGACTGCTACTGAAATTATCGCTTGCTACACACTCTATACTACTATTGATGATAGCCTACAGATATTTTTATCACACAAGAAAAATGGACAGTATTCAGTCACTGTGCCTAGCGAACATTCCACCCCCGGGCCGAAACAATAAAACTCCCCTTCGTTCCATGCTGGCCTTTGACCCAGATACCGAGGGAATTTGCATGATGACGTGTCAAAGTTACAGGTTTCTGTCTAAACGGGAGGTCGCAACTCGTAACAGGGGCAGCGAAGGTACAGATGAAGAAGCTCCCCTATGAAGCAACTTTCTAAAGTCTAGAGAAGAGAATATTCTATATACTTGTCGCTATTTGGACTTACTATAATTAAGATGCTCGAATGTAATAGCTGCTGTTCATGTTCTGCGACTTTATCCTTCACCAAAGTTGTGAGCGTAATAATATCTGCTGTATACATTTGCACTCTTCACTGCAAACAAATTACACAAAATAGTTTTACCTAATGTCAAGGGGACTGACGGCAGTGCCAGGGGGACTGAAGAAAGCCCCCCTGGCCCCTGCTTGACTACGGGCCTTCCCCCTTAGAAAACGAATGTCAATCTAAAAGTATATATTTCACACGTATAATTTGATTTCAGTTATAGTAATTTACATTAATTATTATACCGGCAATGCGGATGCGGGAATGCGATAATTTCAAATTCAGGTGGTGTTTTTTTGAGGGAGCGACACTATTATCGGGGTAATATGATCTATGGAAAAATACCTTGCTTGTCCCTCCGTGCAAAAAATCTGCGAACGTTCATGATTAGGGGGGGGGGGGTTAATATCTCGTTTAGAATGCTGACATGTTTACAGTACCCTCTTTTGAGGTGCCCAACATAATCTTGCATTGCATGAAAACAATTTGGTTAGAACAAGTGAAGATGTTTCAAACTCCCCACAGGAAGAAACTGAGGAGCTTGCTGAAATATTTATCTTCTACTAGTAAATTGTAAAGTCTGTAGTTTCTATAATTAGTTAATACAATTCCACAAGGCACGCTACTTAGTATTGATGCTTTTCTGTTCATCTTGTGTCAAACAACTTGAGAATGTTACGGTGTTTCCCAGATTTTTTTGCAATGCGTTTTTAAAAGCCAAATTCTCTAAGAAAACTCGAAGGAAAAAATATATCTGATTCGACAGTCCCAATGCAGTTTCTTATCGCAGAAATTCCGAAACTATCAGGAAATTGCAGCCATTTGCTCTGCAGTCCCACTTAGTGTGTGAAATTATGTAATTTCCTTCCCATCCGTATCCCGTCCTATACGTTTCGAATTTAGGAGAATAAAATAAGTCCGAAGAAATTTTTATGAACAAGCGGATAGGACAGGTAATCTGGTAATTTTATTGAACCATATGAGCGGGTTTGGACCCGTTGAACCCCCCCTTAAATACGCCCATGAGAGATACGTTATTTACATCTCACTCGTGATCGAGCGGTCGCTTCTGATTGGTTATGCTACGTGATGCGGAAATAGGACCGATTCTATTCTTGAGAAATGTCATGAAATATGCCATGGCATCTGAAATGCCATAAGATCTTTCACTTTGCACGGTAACATTTTGGTCATGGCATAAATCTTAAGAAAAATGCTAAGGAAAATGTTTTTGTCTAAAGCGCGCCTAACTATGATCCTGGTCACAGGATATTGATATGAAACTCGGGCCGGTAAAACCATCAGTGATATTATTGTCTATACACAGAATCTCGCCTGTTCGTAGAAGTATGAAACATGATAGGTTTTCGACATAAGTTGCTTCGTATGGAGCACTTCCAGGTCCGTAGCCATGAATTCTTTGTAGGGGGGCGAAGTCAATCCTAAATGGGGCAAATTTTTAATTGTGTCGCATTGGCAGATATAGCAGGCTACACAGAGGCACTTGCGCCTCCTCCCCCAAAAGAGATAAGTAACATACCTTGAAACTGCAACGAACCAAAAAAACTTCGAGCGACATCAAATAGCAATATTTCGATAATGACCTTTCCAGATTGCCAAAGAATATAAAGTTTAACATAAATAGGCTAATAGGGAGTGTATCTACTTGATATTTACACGTTGATAATGTTAATAGACGATTAATAAGTACCAACAGCTTTCAGCCACTCTGCAGAACTGATTAAGGGAGCCCTTTATAAATCCTGCTTCATAATTCTCACCGGGCCTTTTTACATGACCTATGTTTGACACTTAGTCCGGAGACCGAAGTCCCCTTCCTAGGTGTCGGGCCCAACTAACGGTTTTGATTCCAGGGTACGTGTGACCGGATCGGTTTTTACCCCCGACGAATAGCCGACTCGTGCATAAAGTGACGTTGAATAATAATAATAATAATAATCAATAGTAATAATGACGTAGATAATAATAATAATTGATGTTAGCCAGCGGAAATGCTTTGCTGACTTAACGTTGACTAAAATATAAATACCAATAGTTATGAGGATTAGTATACTATTTGTATGAATACAAATCATAGTCAAATCATAAATAACAAAAATGTATATATATAACACACAAAAATAGACAGATTACACAACCCCTCACTATCATTCAAGCATTCACACACTCTCTCATACCGCAGGGGAATAATTACATTAAGATAAATACATTGGCCCTTTCTTAGACACCATGCAATATTTAGTTTTTTCTTATGAATATTTTACTGCGCCTGAAGACGTTAATTGGCTTAGAATTAAAGATACTAAACTTTCATCTGCGCGTGCTCATTACCTTCTGCCAACGGGCATGACACGTAAACTTTTTATTCTTGCAATTTACCAAAACATTTAAACAATTATTGTTTAAATTATTACTAATGCGCCTTGGAACTTCAGTAACATTAGGCAGGGCACGCAACTCGTGCAACATAGATATCAACTGCAAGGCATACATGTTTACAGAAAAAATGAAGACACTTATGTATGAATATATATTAAAAATAGCACGCAGTTAATTTACTTCCTCACTTAGCAAACTTGAGGGATGATTTCTGCAATAGATACACGATTTATGCAGTTTTAATCAAATATTACCGAGTAAAGCATATAAGGTGACATAAACAAAAAATATTACTCAACAGTTCGGCGCAGAGCGTGGAAAAACAACAGTATGCTGTGAATCGATCTTCCTAATTAGCAATTGTTTTGAAATTTAGATTATGTTGGCAAGAAATAATTATAATCAATACCTTCGCGACTTTTAACTTTAAATACTGGCATCCTTTCGTCCGACGGCCGATCTTTGGGGTCTTGGGTAGATGACCACTCACACATATAGAAAATTAACAGTAGTATACTATACCATCTCGACGTTCTAGACGTTTCAGCGACGTTTACCGTAGTCCTCTAAACGGCGGCGTGACGTTAACCCGCGGTCCTCTTTGCGACACTAACACTTCCCCACGCTACTTCTTTGTAGCGGCACTTCGCAATCTTCTTGGGCACACCTTCATTCTACGCTTCTACATCACGGCGATAATCTTGTCGGCCTCGTAATGGAGCGATTAATTGCTTCGCATCGTCTCTCTCTCTCTCTGGGGGGACGGCGAAGAGGGGCGAAGTTCTTTACCGGGGGTACTCGTGGATTCTCGCTGCTAATCTCACGCGGGACGTCGGCGTCGTCTCAAGACGCAGTAGGTGTCGCTTCATTATCTCAATCTCTCTTCTAGACGGTAGATCTAAGTGTGGGCTGGTGTCGCTTCATCTTCCAATTTCTCTCTCTCTCTCTCTCCGTAGAATTCTCGTCGGGCGTCGGCGTCTCGACTGGCGGCTCTCGGCGGTATCATTTCATGGCTTCTAATCGGGCTGTGGGCGTCGTTTGTGGCGATGTGTTGTTTGTGGCTTTTGTAGCGCTTGTGGCGGCGTTTTAGTAGTGTGGCGTCGCGACGCTGAGCGATGATCTGCTGCGTTGTCGGCTTCATGCAGGCAGGCTAGGAAGACCCATAGCCCTCCTTCTCTCGTGATTAGCCCGCCATTGTGGTATTAATGTTCCTCGTCACAAAACGAATAACGCGAATCCAGTGCACAGGTCACTAATTAACACTGCGTATTCGTTCAACTAGTCACTGTCACTCACTCACGCAGGTTAAAATACACGGCGCGGTAGAAAAAAGACAAAGTCCCGAATCTTTACTCCGACTGTCGCAGAGGTGTTGTCGGTTCGAAAACTGGCGGTAGACTGTAGGTGTTTGTTCGTTCTGCCACTATATAAAGACAGCTTGAAACTTCGAATACAACGGACTGACTTTTAGGCGCGGGAATCTGAAGTTACGACGTTGGTGGTCAAGCGTCCATTTTTTGCCTGGTCCAGCTTCTTCAAGCACACGTGTTGCGTTAAAAATGGGGTGAAAAGAATAGTTCTATCCTCATCCGGTACGTAACATGTTCCTTCAGTAATTGGCCTCCCAAGTTGACTTTCCGTCGCCAAATGCACAAAAGTCGCTCAAAAACAGTGAAAGATTTATCACAGCACATTGTTGGTCCCGAGCTCCTACGACCGAAAGGGGGAAAAGTTGACAAAAGCAGAAAAACACAAAAGGTTCAGAAACGTGGCGTTTTTCTACCGAAGCTTCAAGCGGATACGAAGTTACAGAAAAATATAAAATAACGAAAACCTAGGATAAAAAAAAGTAGGTGACAAAAACTGACTGTCATATAATGATTCCCTCTAGTTTCCAGTATGCAAGATTTTTACGCATAAAGGAATCTAACGAGAATCCAACAACACCATTGTGTTGTGTTATGCAAGAAAAATCGAATTAATTAAATAATAACGGTTACATATTATCTACACTTTGATGAATTTTGTAAAAAAATTGTAATACATTTGTTTTGTACTTGCTAAAGCATTAAAACATGGGTCCCTTAGTCCACCACGGACTCTTATTTCCTTCAAAGGGGAGGAGACTCTTGCATCACTACAGACAACGTTTGCCTATTGGTTACGTTAACCAATTTGCAAAATATTGTGTGAATTGTATTATATTATAGTTCAAATACATGTTTTGACACCTGACAAACAAATGCGAATCCCTTGATTGATCAATGACTTCTTGGAATACAGTGTCATCTTTAATATTTCATATTAAGTTTCATAGAAAGAAATTGTTTTATTAGGGTGCAAATAATTTTACGGGACACCATGGCATTTTCTTTGTAACGTATTTTTTCCATATAGATCGTCTGGCTCCCACAGCCCCATTGCTATGGCTACGAACTTGGACTATAAGAACAGCAGACATTGCGAGCGAAGCGAGCAAGAAAATTTTACGAAATGTATTTTTATTTGTATAAAATTTGATATCGGGGAGGCGGGTAATTGCCCCTCTGTGCCCCTTGCAAGTGCCCTAAGTACGCTAAGTAACAAAAATCAAATATCCACTTCATCTCTCTATTACCAAAAGGTAGACTTGTGAAACAAAAATTTAAGCAGTTCCAAGTTCATAGCAACACATCCAAGAAAAACATCCGAACACATTAGGCATCTTTAATACAAGACTACTCAAAATGTCACAACTGTTCTAGAGTAACATATGATATAATTGTAAAGATTAGTGAGAATTCCAGATAGGAATGTGTTCTGTATTTTCCACAGGGGGGGGCAAAGCAGGCTCTCAGGGGGCGCACTTGCCCCCCTCCCCCCTGGCTACGGGCCTGAGCACTTCACAGTCCTCGAAAGAGCTGGTTGTAAGGGACTGTATCGAAGAATCTTGCTGCCACGAGGCGATACACTTCGGCTAGGGCTTCTGAACCTGCAGGTAACGTGACATTCTAGACTGCTTTGTTGTTATCGTTGAAGAACTTGTTCGTCGCCTCGCCAGTCAGAAACGTTGCGAAAGAAGAATCGGGTCAGAAACGTCTGGTTTCTTGTTGAGAAATCCAGAGCATGAAAGTATATATTATTTCGGTGATTTCACACTAAAGTGACAAGCGTTCATTCGTTTTCAGTTTCACACAGATCACTACTAGAAAAACAATGCACATTGTAATGAGACTTAATACTTCGTACTTTACAAATCTGTAACAATGCATCGTGCATTTGATCAGTGAACTATTTTATTTACAGTATAGTATAACTCAAATTTTATTAAAAGGTTTAATTTACGTGATTTGAATAAGGTACAATTCGTGATGAAATTTTAATTTTTTCTGTTTTATTTTGTTCAGTAATGTAAGATAAAGTGTAATGTTTACTGTTCATTATTTTAGGACTACTGTTATATTATATATACTACATATATTTATACATTCTCTCTGCAAGAAAAAGATGTCCCTCCGTTGTACAAATTTCCGAAATGCATCTTGCAACTTCCAGCATTCCATTTTATCTGAAATTTGTCGAGGTTCAAGTACGTCGCATTGTTTACAACTTTTGGAGTTCCTTCGAGAATCCACATCATCTCAGAATCATCTGAAACAATTTGCATGTCATAGGTCATCAGTAGGGCTCGGACCTAAAAAATTTCAAAAAATGACCTATATAAATTTAATTCTTAGAAAATGACCTATTTTTAAAAAAAAAATTACCTAAAGTTAATTTCCGCTCTGAAAATGAAAACTGTGTAAGCCATTCTTCTTCTTTCATAGTGGACCTTTCATCTGAAAATACAGTTATGTTTCACGTGCTTCAGATTAAATTCTTCAAAAATATTGTGACTAATTTTAATTTTTCTAAAAACTACAGATTATAGCGATAATAGAGGCCACCAAGTTAACTGGATGGAAAATAAATTTTCCACAATAAATAACCGTACTTTCAATTAATGGCAAAAATGCTAAAATGATCAAGTCAGGAAATGTAAATATGTAAGTTATGCTAGCAAACGCATTTAAAGTTCACGAAACAACAAGAGAGGAGGGGGAAAACCTCAGAAATTAAGAAAAATGCAATAAAACTGCAAGAAATACTGAAAATGACCTAAAGCCAAAACGGTCAAAACATGTTAAAAAATTCAAAATATCAATCATGTTTTCTGGTTCTAACTGAAGGAAAAACGGACTGATATCAGATTTGTAATGGTCGGGTTGACCATTACTGGTTTTGGTAATATGTTAATTAATTGCTGGCCAGCTATAAGGTGTAGGATTAAGTAATATGTTTCCATGAGTGTACTTTTATGTTATCACTGGATGTAAGTGTATGTGCTTATTGGATTGTGCTTTACTGGATATTAGATTCCCCTGTTTTTTAGCTTCCCGGTTGGGGGAGGTAGCTGTCTTTCAAATGACCGTTACAGTGGAATTTTTCACTGCTACTGGGTCCACGTTCACGGACGTTTACCCCGACTATAAGAAAGGTCAGTTAGGCATTAGCAAAAAAACAGTGTTTCCCCACCGATTCGACGACGAGGAACGTCTCCTCGAGTTTAGCCCACTTTTGGTGGCTAGACTTAATATAATAATGTAGCATTTGGTGTAAGCCAATCCCTGTTGCTGTCCCAAGTCCCCTTTTAGAGAAAGCTTTGAATATTTGGATATTTCTGTATTGAATAGTTGATGCCCAAAAGAAAGAGTGAAGGCGTAAGGAAACGCATTTGTAATGAACGGAATATCATTTAATCTGAGGGTAGGCCCTCAGAGATAGTTTACTCTGCGGTAAAGGAAGTGCCGATGGTGTAAGGGTAAGCCATAGGTGCGCAATTTTGTTGATTTAGAGTTTTGTTAATTTGGTCTATGCAAGACACACATGGAAACGCTATGTAAATATATATATATATATATAACGAAGGAACGAAGGGGAGTTTCATTGCTTCGGCCGGGGGTGGAATGTACTGTAGGCACTGTGATTGAATATTGTGCATTTTTTCCTTGTGTCATATAACTATCTGTTTCATCAAAAGTGTAGTAGGGTAACTTCGGTGAATAACGCCAGGCGGGAAACAACGCCATTTCAAAGTTTCAACCCTGAAAGCATGGACGCATGTAAAGTTAAGGGGTGACTCACCGTTTTGCGATAAACAATGGTGCCTGGTAGCATTGCTGATAAGAACGGTTGCCATTGTCGAGCCTTCATTTAAGAGAAACACTTTGAACAGTGTAGACGTTTGAGTTGCGTTTCGAGGAAAAAGGGTCCACATTTTCATCGCGCCGACAAAGATGAGTGTTTTTCTATTGTAGGATTAGATTTTAAATGTTAACAATGTTGTACGTACACAATACGTTTATTACGTAAGAGAATGATGTGTGTACGGTTTTCATGGTCGGTGTCGTAAGTTTAGAACAGTTGGTTAAACTGCAATCTGTTGTTTCGGGAAATAACGCCATCATCGTGTCGGGGAATAACGCCACTCAATTTAAACTCAAATTCAAGGAAATGTTGATTTCGAAAATAGGTGTATCCTTGCTCAGTTACTTTCGAGGCGTACAGATATTTATTCTCGGTTAATTTCCTCTTTCAGATGGCGAGGAAATGTAGAAATATACAGGCCAAATGGTCAGTAGATGCCTTTAGGCAAGCTATGGCAACCGTCAAACACGGAACTAAGATAGCATGTGTTGCACGTTTGTTCCAAATTCCTCGCAGAACTTTGAGGGACTGGGTATGGCGAAAAGACAAAAAAATACATGCTTTTTCTAATAACTTACTACAGTAATTATTTTTCCTAGTACAGTTTAGTAAAGAAAATGTGAATGTTTTATTTGTAATTAAGATAATGTGAATGTTTTACTTGTAATTAAGAACATGGCGTTATTACCCGACAGGTCTGGAAATAACGCCATTTTGCATTAACACAGAATTTCGTATTTTATTGCTTTCATTATAACAGTGCAACCAATATTTTATTATTACACAATAGAGGAAAGTTCATTCTCCTAAACATGTAAGTTTCATGTTCCTAACAATAAAAAGGTATGAGTTATAGAACAAAATGACCAATTGGTGGCGTTATTCACCGAAGTTACCCTATAGTGTGTGCAGTAAGGGATTATTTCAGTAGCAGTCAACACTTCAAATATCGAAGTCTTAAAAGATATAGAAAAATGTAGTATTTGTATGATATTTCTAATTATATTATGACTTATTACACACACATAATTTCATTGTAATCTTGAATTTTATTTTAATTTTTCTTTAATCTGTTCTACTGTATGGGATTTTATTCCTCTTGTATTTTATTGTACTTTCTTGTTCAATTTCTTCGTAATCTTGAATTTTATTTTATTTTTATTTTAATTTGTACTTTTTGCGATTAGGTGGTAGACCAGCAACAGTTGAAACTGGCCTAACAATAAAGTAAATTCAATTCAATTCAATAACTTCATTTCATACTCTTAAACTTTTGAAAATTGGACTTGGTTTACAAAGCCTCCCCCCTGATAACTCGTGAGCCCCCCCCCCCTGGAGATTAATTCTAGCTATGAGCCTGGTGATGCTGCTCTGATTATTCCAAGCGAAGCATCCAAAGTACATAACAGCATATAGTCCTCTCCTAATGAATCGTGAACTACATCAATTCGAACTGTTTTGAGGGAAAACTAAAGCATATCCATTAAGCTAATTTAACTCACCTTATCTATCGAGAAGCCGAAGAAGTTGTTGCAAGGAAACCCTAGCACACTCGTTCAGATTTGGATCGTTGACGTCACATGTATGTAACACGTCAGATTCATAGAAACAACAACGAAAGAAAATACATTATTAGAAAGGCAGGTCGAATAAAATTTGATTAAAAACAAAACTGATTTATTATTAACTGATTTCAACTTAACTCATTTGAATCAGTCTTCAAATTCAAGATTTTAAGAGTAGTACATTTACAAATAATAAATTACATTATGGACAACAAATTTAGCCTACGTATTCTATTTATAAACTTTTATCTCCTTATTTTACCGTTAGTTTGATAACAATGTTCGAATTGGATTGGCTACGGAATCATCCTTCTGAGTCATTGGCGTATCCAAGATTTTCATAAGAGGTGTATAGAGTTAATAGTGTGTTAATTCTACGCTATGCTATCTTTTCCTACCTTTGACATTCTCTTTTACGTATGCCTGGCTGAAAGTGGGATCTTCACCCCCATTCCTGGGTATGCCACTGTGCTGACTTTAATTTCCAGTCTCTACATTTGACCAACTCGAAAAAAATGTTTCGTACAAAAGTTTTTGAGACCTAACAAATGAAGTGTCACCTGATCCCTTCATTTCCCGGGTTCTATACCCGGTGGAGGCACAATTGATTCGGATCCCACTTTAAACTGTAGGTCGAGTCTCGATTAGCCTTCCTGCGCATAAAGTGGACTTAAAAGCCAAACTCAAACTCCCTTCAACCATTTGGAAATTTTGAGTTAACCCGCTAAGCAGGGTACCACGTGCGTTCAAAATACAACCATTCGACTCACCCCCATGCGTTTTTGTCAACGTTGACAATTTTGAAACAAAACAAGAAGCAATATTACAAGAATGTACAAATAAATTCACAAAAGATTTGTGATTCTGATTTATAAATTTATAGAGACAAGTTTTGTAGAATTCGAGACCCATGCAATAGTATATATGAAACTTGTAGAGGCAAATAATTGAAAACAGTTCTTTTCGTAAACCAAATGCAATACTCACGAAAATTCCTGGATGTGCACTGTGTTTGAACGGTTAATGATAGCGTGACCACAAGCACTCGCAATCCACTAGTACTTCTTGGCAAATTGTCCATGACTATTTTCATTAATTTTTCTCTTACATCCTGTGTGTTTTTAAGCGATGGATTTTTATGTACGCTGGTGCAGAAGTTGCCAAAGCTTGTTTTGAGTTTTCTTTTAATTCTTGAAGCTTTTATTGGATCAAATAAAGTGCACGAACATGGTGATGGACAATTTGCACTGTAATACTCATGGATCCCTCTGTACATACTTCTCCCATTGTTTCAAATTAACTTCCTTTGAAGTCTGGTTCGATTACAATATTTCAAATGATTGAGGATCCCCATAACGCTGAAACAACGTATGAGAGGAGTGGAGAGTGGAGAAGTTCTCTTAAACACATACACATAACCCTGAACTTCGTGTCTCGTTCGAGTTTGTTCACTTATTTTGTTAGCATCATTTACATCGGGCATATCGATCCGTATTTGGTACGTCGAGGTCTTTTTAAGGTCGTTAATAAGAGCTGCCAGACAACGCTGAAAATGAAGCATTAGACGCATCAAAACTTTTGTATTGTTTCCCCTGCAGATTTTCATAATTTCGCCATGGACTGACTATCTTGCCCGGAAGATTAATACCTCCAAATAGGCTGTTTAGTTCCAAACTTGACAGACGGCGGCGCCACTGTATGGATGTCTAATTTTACAGGGAGTTTGTTGGTAGTCAGGAATTTGTACACTGCGCTTGCTGCATTTAAAAGGTAACAAAAACCTGGCGGGACATTGTTCTGCTTTATAAAAGGCTTTTTCATGTTTTCAATTAAATATGAGACTCGAAAGAGATTAATAAAAGTTGTACATATAATGAAGAGACTTGCATAAAACAGGTTACATAGAAGGCCACCTACCTTGACGGCATGTACTAATTTGGCGACATTACTGTCAGTTATACATTGTTTTGTTTGTCGGGATTGCACCAAAGTTAGCAGTAAGATCCGAATCATTGTGGAATCTACCCACACCGAACATCAAACGAGGGACCATTTGATTAACACACCATCCGGGGAGGACCTTTCCGACCGTCAAAATATAATTTCTAAAGTATGATATTATCCAAATTAATATCCATTATTCCATTCTCCCTTCTCTTGTCTTTTCTTTCCTTTTCTCAGTTTTCCTATTCTCACTGTCTTCCTTTTTCATTCTACTTTAT
This sequence comes from Lepisma saccharinum, assembly GCF_977018435.1. Classification (NCBI taxonomy): domain Eukaryota; kingdom Metazoa; phylum Arthropoda; class Insecta; order Zygentoma; family Lepismatidae; genus Lepisma; species Lepisma saccharinum. Next base: position 28,528,650 of record NC_139238.1, read on the forward strand.
TACTTTCCTTTGCCGCTCCGGTTCACACTTTCCTTCCTCCTCTTCTTTCTCTCTCACTCTGACTCTCTCTCTCTCTCTCTCTCTCTCTCTCTCTGTCTTCCGTTCTTACGCTCGATTTGTCTCTTCTCTCTTTGTCACCTTTCTCTTTCTTTTCTTCTCTCTTCATTTTCTATTTTATTTATCTTTTCCTAACTTTTACTCTTTCTTTTGATCTGTCTATTCTCTCTCTGTCTCTCTTCTCTCTCCATTTTTCTTCTTTCCTGTTCTAATTTTCCTTCTCATTCCTCTCTCTCAGACTTTCTTTCTTTATCTATCGTTCTATTTTCTTTCTCATCTCTCTTTCTCTATTTTCTATTTCTCCTTCCATTCTATCTCTCCCAGTCTATTTTGTCAATCTGTTTGTCTGTTTTCTCTCTCTTCTCTACTGGAATACCTCGTACGTCATCTTTCAATCACCATTTTCCTCCACCCTAGATTAATTCATTTCCCAATACGCCATGTTAGAATCAATCTATTCACCATTTTAGGTTAATATGATCGTAATTAGCTGCAGACATCGTCTCCAACATTAACTTCATCCCGCTCTAGATTTCCTTCCACCTCCTAACTATACGCCGTCATGGCATACTAGTGGCAGAAAGCAAACGTAAAATATGCAATACAAAATATGGATATTTTATTTGATTAATAAAACGAAAGATGATAATATGTGTGTGAAGAGAGTCTTTCAGAATTCAAAGTCCCGGGAACAACTTCCTGTAAGGGACTGCACTGAAGAATCTGTCAGCCAAGAGCTGGAACACTTGGGCTATGGTCTCAGCCCCCGAGGGCAACGCCAGGTCCAGAACTGCCCTGTTGTTGTCGTTCAGGAACTTGTTGGTCGACTCCTCGGTCAGGAAACCTACAAAAGAATGAAGAATCGGGTTTCAATCACTGATAAGTTAACATCTGCTTCGGAGGGGTGACCTATTTACTGCTATTTTCAAGTCTTGACATGAAATATATTTGTACTGTGTATATACTCTGTTCCAGGCGTCTGTGGAGCAAGGGAACGAAAATAAGTGTCTCTGCATGTAGTAACTCGAGAGGGATCGGTCAATGAACGGGATTGCATGGAGGTGACAACGTGGCTGCAGCTACCAGCAGTTAGCAGCGACGCGTACGGCTTCGCACCGCCCACTCGCTTTCTCCCCTTCCCTACTTTTATGCGCGGCCTTGCTCCACAGGCTCCTGAAACAAGGAAATTGTTTCATTTTTTATGTGATATAAGGGCACATTATTGTTATATTTGTTTACTAAGCTCTTGTTTGTCGGATATTAATGCTCACATACATAACTATAAGATTATATTTTTGTACATTATAGATCAGACTATAATTCACACAATAGACAAACTAAAGTATAAATAGCAATTCGTAGACATACTCCAAACATTTATGTATTAATCTATCCATGTATATGTGGGTTTGTGTGTATGTGTGTGTCTGCGTGTGTAAGAGAAAGAGAGATTAGATATACAAATTGATTTCTTGTTGTTCTTGTTATTATTCAACAATAAACTGAAACCAAACCATGATTAAAAGTATGTAGCATCATTCCAAAAAGCTTATTCTTAATGTTCTCTAAAATATACTTATTGAATATGATCTAATTAACCTATTTTATTCTAGAGAGCATTCCAGTCTTGATCTACTGATACAGTAAATATTTGGCCAAAAATTCAGTTTTGTGAATTTTTATTGTTCAAATATTGGAACTTTGAGATACTTAAAGACACATGTGTTTTCTTAGGTATATTATTAATATTTATATGGTTTTAGCAAGTCAGGTTTGTATCCAATATAAATTATAATTTGAAATTTAATATAAATGTGCTGCAGTTACTACACTATGTAGCTATATAATAATTGTTACTTGACTATTATACTAGCAACATTATTGTTTCTACTATTTAATTTTACGTCGACAAAACTTTCTGTCCAGGGTAGTCTGAATGTTCTTAGAAATAACTGAAATAAATCATTATCTACGTACCTAAGAATTTCTCTCCGTTGTACAGGTTTCCAAAATGGAGACGAGCGCTTCCAGCCTTCCATTTGATCTGGAATTTGTGGAGATTCATGTAAGTCTTGTTGTTTACATTCTTTGGGCTCCCTTCGAGAATCCACGTCATATTCGAATCATCTGGAACAGTGTTTTTAGAAATTATCAAGTTTCTTTTGGTCGAAATCCGATACGGCGAAAGGAGACCATACTGTCATGCAATGACACATTCGTAAAAAAAAAAAAAAGTAAAGTGCTCCCCTGTGCATAGCACCACGCCATGAAGACGTATAGGGGGTGTGGGGGGTAACGCCCCACACTTTCTTGATCCGGTCGGGAGTGGGGGTGATGTGATCAACATCACGCCCCTGACCGCCTTTACCTCCCAGGGTTTCCTCCAGGTACGCATGTTATTCGACGCTGGGTGGGCGCCGGGGCCGCTTCCAACGTTAGAAAAGTTCCCGGATTTGAACCGGCCGGGGATCGAACCCGGGACCTTTAGCATGGTAGTCAGACGCGTTAGCGACTGAGCCACCGCGGTAACTTGACACATTCGTGTACATGCTAAATCAGACGTTCTGATTGAAAATGGAAATAATAAACATTGAAAACGAATGGAAATTGCTGCCTTTAAGAGTTACTTTGGCACAAAAATAGCTAAAGTTCACTAATATTGTTTACATTTAAATTTTGTTTATAAAAGTGAAAGGTTCATACCAACTTTTCAATGGCAGGGTTAGGCAACACGCTGCAGGGATCTAGGTGTCCCATTTTTATTGCCGGAGATTGTACAAAGGAAAAGCGAAGATGATTCAGACAAAAAAAAGAAGAAAAAGAAATCTCATACACATGTTAAGGAAAAGTATCAGTAGCGTAGCACAGTTTTCTATGACCTTCAGCAAGCAAAACTTTAGGGACCCTACAACAATAATATACACATTGATATGCCAGACGGGTGCACAGACATACAAAAATTAGCTACACCCACCCCGCCACCCTACATCCCCATTCCTTGTTGACTTATGTGTGTGTGTGTATACATACATACATACATACATACATACATATATATATATATATATATATATATATATATATATATATATATATCAGGGAAGTAGCTTCTGGAAAATAAATCGAGTAAATCGAGATGATATGAATGTGTCTGATAAATAAGTGGAGGAGAAAATTGAAAATATTATACAGAGCATTCCGTGACATTCGCTACGAGACTCGGCGGCAAGCGGCCCGGCGTGTCTTTCCCGGTAGTAGTAGGTACATTAGATAACGTCAATCGCTATTTAATATTCGCAATTAATTTCTATGTACTTATAACTAATGTGCACGGGTTTTAATTAATTCGCAAGTACTTAGAATTTATTTGCATGTACTTAGAATACTTTACATTTATGTATTTGCATGTTTATAACTTTTATGAATATATATTTATTTATTTTATGAAAAATATGTATATAGAAGGTAATTAGAGGTACTAAACGCTATGCATATGGTTTTATATTTATTACTGCAAAGTATGTAATGTATAAAATGTTAATATTAATGTTTATAGTATTGAAAATAAGAGTTTATGGTTTATGAACCGCTATGAAAGGTTGTAATGGCTGTAGGTACAGGTCCAATTACGATTGGGGACGGTCCCGGTACTTGAACCCGAGATATGCAATATTATTAATTAGTACTATGTAATAATGTATGTTATTATGGTATGAAACACGATGGTGCAACACGCTAGACAGAATACTGTCTCAGAATCTCGACTCGGCTCTGATGTCAGACAGAGAGAATGAATTAATATTCCGCCCAGGTAGACGAGAAAGGAATTTGGGGAGTGTGCGTTCAAGGTCAAATGATGTCACAACGTCAGAACAAAGAAGGAACCCAATTGACCAATCAGAGAACGCGTCGGTAGGTTTTCAGAACCGGTTTTTCCAAGGTTAACCAGTACGCAAGAACAGGAGAAAGGTATGCAATGCCGTAGGGCAGGGGAGGGATTCAACCAGACAACAAAGGATGTCTGAGAATGCGCAGCAATGGTCAAATCTCTGAAGCTATGCATCGCTTGTAGAACCGGTTTCCGCCGCCAATTAATATTCCGCTCAGGTTTGCCTTCAAGGCACAGGACGCTTTAGCGCAGGGTTTTTTTATCTGTACTATGAAGAAGGGAGAGCTATTAGGGACGGGGCCTACAGTTTTCACCATTTGCTTTTATCACGGGGTAACGAACCTAGGACCCTTTGATTATTGATTTAGGTAGTAAATGTATGTTACTGTGTGCTATTTAACTTAATTTTGAGTTTATTTTTTACCAAACTTTGACTTTATGTCAAACATTTTCACAGCTTATCCTTATTTTTACAAAAATAACACTATTTGTACTATTCAGGCAACATTTTTTATTAAATTTTGGACTCGCAAAGATATTTTTACAACTTTTTAACTTATTATTTTACAATTTTATGTTAATTTTTTACCAAAATAACACTATTTGTACTATTCAGGCAACACTTTTATTAAATTTTGGACTCGCAAAGATATTTTTACAACTTTTTAACTTATTATTTTACAATTTTATGTTAATTTTTTACCAAAATAACACTATTTGTACTATTCAGGCAACACTTTTATTAAATTTTGGACTCACAAAGACATTTTTTTCAACTTTTAACTTATTATTTTACAACTTTAAGTTAATTTTTTACCAAAATAACACTATTTGTACTATTCAAGCAACATTTTTTTATTAAATTTTGGACTCACAAAGACATTTTTTCTACGTTTAACTTATTATTTTACAACTTTATATTAATTTTTATCCCAAAATAACACTATTTGTACTAATCAGGCAACATTTTTTATTAAATTTTGGACTCACAAAGACATTTTTTCAACTTTTAACTTATTATTTTACAAATTTATGTTAATTTTTACCAAAATAACACTATTTGTACTATTCAGGCAACATTTTTTATTAAATTTTGTATTTACAAAGAGATTTTTTCAACTTTTAATTTATTATTTACAAGTTTAGGCTTATTATTACTCAAATAACACAATTCAATCTGTTCAGGAAAGACTTTTAGTTATATTTTCGACACACAGAGTGTGTGATCTCAATTTCTATCTGTTTATTTCACAAGTTTAGGCTTATTATTACCAAAATAATACAATTCAATCTGTTCAGGAAAGACTTTTAGTCGCATTTTCGACACACAGAGTGTGTGATCTCAACTTCTATCTGTTTATTTCACAAGTTTAGGCTTATTATTACCAAAATAATACAATTCAATCTGTTCAGGAAAGACTTTTAGTCGCATTTTCGACACACAAAGTGTGTGTTCTCAACTTCTATCTGTTTATTTCACAAGTTTAGGCTTATTATTACTCAAATAACACAATTCTATCTGTTCAGGAAAGATTTTTAGTTACATTTTCGACACACAAAGTGTGTGTTCTCAACTTTTATTTGTTTATTTTACAAGTTTAGCCTAATATTTACTCAAATGACACTATTTATATTATTCAGGCACCATTTTTATTAAATTTTGGACTCTCAAAGACACACACACACACACACAGAGAGAGAGAGAGAGAGAGAGAGAGAGAGAGATATTTTTTCCAAGTTTACAGGATTATTCTCTAGTTTACTCAAATAACACAATTTAGATGTGTTTTGAATTATATTTTGGATGCAAAAGTATGTTTTGACAAGTTCTACCCTTTTATTTTACAAGTTTAGGCTTATTATTACTCAAATAACACAATTTAATCCAGTCAGGAAGGATTTGTTATTATATTTTGGATGCACAAAGAGAGGTTTTCAACTTTTTTATTGATTTTGTGCAGGGTATGTATTAATTTTTATTTATTTTGTTTTGTATCATATATACATTTACAAATTTTTAACTTAGAGTTTAGTATTTATTTAATTTTTTCAAAAACACTAAAAAAAAGTACTTTTAGCTAAAATGTAAGCCACAGAATATATTATTATTATTATTATTATTATTAGGGTTTACTGATTTCCACTATGCTATTTTTGGTTCTGTATTTCTATATGTATTTATTTAGGGCAGGTTACGCCTGCCACGTAGGAAAGTTTGTTTATTTTAGAGTTTGCTGAGTATTTTGTTACTGCTATACTAGGTAAAAGTTTTCTAAATATACCAGATAGAGCTCTATGTACTTTTGTTTTTGCTATTTTGGAGATGATGCGATCAGCACCACTCTCCATCTGCTTTTTATTTTATGTACCCAATATTATTTTGAGGCTTAGTGAATTCTAGAGCCTATTTATGCAGGAGAGAGGACTTGAAAATTTTGATCTCAGACAACCCACAACTATTTGTCAGAGTATTTTAAAGAATATTTTATACTTATTCTGTGCCACTAGAATATCAAAGCTTGCTTAATTTTTATGTCTGTAACGCATTTATTGTATTTCTAGCTAAGGCTTACTGGATAAAGTACACGAAATGTTTAACATTTCAACTATTTGCTTTTATACGAGGGCAATTTTTTAGTGTAACGAAAATTATGATGTGTCTATGAGGTCTGAAACCCCTTTACCGAGGGTCCATATTTGGACGCTTACTAATATTGTTTTTTCCCCTTACATATAACAATTTAACAATATAATTACAATACGAAGTTAACAGACGACTTGGGGCCTAGGTCCACTTTCCAAACTTTTTTACTATTCTAGAAGAATTATTTAGCTTTATAGCCTTTTTCAAGGTATTTTTGAAGTATTACTGGCTTCTTTGGGTGCATCAACAGTTGGGTTATTTCCATTTGGTTTATTGTACGAGGCTACAATCACTATCTGAACACTGAAATTCTCTGAATGAAACTAAAAGCTTAGGCTGTAACTAGGGACTTAGCATGTATATCGACAATTTATAGGACAACACGAATTTTACAAAGGATTATAGGTGACGTACGACCACACGCCAGAGCTTTGTTAATCTGCAAGAAGCATTTACAGCTAATATTACGAGGAAATGAGGTTAATTTTTCATTGTTTCACAAGGAGGCTATTTTTTACACAACCAATATTTGCTTTTTTCAAGTAACTACATGTACCAGAAGCACACATGCCAACACTAACTAGATTTTGATTTATACTATCTCAGGTCCTAAATGTATCAAGAACACTGATTGTATATATTTTTGAGAATCCAACTATATCAGGATTTTTCTATGTAAGTATATTTTTATTGACTGGCTTATTTAACAGATCAAACAGAAAGACGGCAAAATTCACTAAATGTAGGTGATTGCATGAAAATAACTAGATCAAGGGGTGACCAACAGTGAGCTGAATGTATATATAGAGGGTTGCGCTCTATTATTCTCACCTTCGCTGGATTGGCGAAGGAACGCACTTGTGGGCGGTAGAACCTGAACGGGCTCCACCATGGCATCGGAGACTCGAAGCAGATGTTTTGGAGGATGAACCCAAGTAGGGTCATAGGCGCTACGACCAATTTGGTCATTGCTTTTTATATGAGGAACCAATTTGGCCCGCTCCCAAAATTAACTTAGATTGCTTATAACTTATGAAATTTGAAGTCTGCACAAGATCCGATGACAAAATCTAAAATTGTAACAACCCTGCCAGGGACTTGAACCCTGGACAGATAGGTTAAAAGCCTAGCGCTATACAAACTAAGCTACCTGCATTTTTAAAAAGTTAGTTATGTTAAGAAATATATTGAAACACCTGAGAACACTCTTGGTCTGGTTCGACAGAGAAGGAGACAACATTTCCAAATTTTTACAGACTGGGTGTATTTTTCCACTATAGAGGCCTTCACTATATGTAATTCGAAACGCTAAAGTTCAGCTAGCTTCCAAAATTGAGGTAAAGATTGTGTTTGGCGAGATTAACAAGTTACAATTATATCCAGTTACGGACAAATAAAGCTAAAACTCTTAGATTTACTGTACTAGCCAAGTTTTAGTAACATTTTCTTCACTTTAGTACAAATACCAAAGAAATAGGTATATTTTATTTATAATTTGACAAAATGTACTAGTATTTAATTCACAAAGTTAGGTAAAAGGCAGTATTTTAAAAACTTCAAATTTACTGCCTTCAAATTTTATGTTATTTAGCCACTAACAACTGGTTTACACTGTTTGGCATCCTTTAAATAGGAAAAGAAGGAATTATTTGTTTAGTATTTTTACTACTTTATATTTATTTAAGAAAACAATTCTACAGTTTAACTTAATTTTAACAAATTGTTACTAATTTATATATCAAATTTATGTTATTTAGAGTGTATGAAGGCGTATAAAGTTAATATTTGTACTTATCAGTTCAACTAACAATTATATTTTACACACAAAAGATAATGTTTACAGTTAAATTACTTGAATCAGAGAATAATATTTTACAGTAATTGAGTCATTCAGCACTAGTCAGTACTTTTATGCATCAGAAAGTTTTCTTAATTTTCTATTACGCATGCTATTTTGGGCTATTCTTAAAATGTATTTCTAGGGCAAACTGGTTTAATTTTCTGCTTATAATGCAAAGTTGACAGTTTTCGCACAATGCATTGTACATTTGTTATATTCTCTACTTACAATCCAAATATTGTGCTTATTTAATGTATAACTAACTAACTCTCTAGCCTTCTTAAACCCGAATGTTCATGCCTGCAGCAACACATGCCTTTCATCTGTCCCTGTCCTGAGCAACATCTATATACTCCTTTCCTTCCTTACCAATTTCCTTTAGGTCCATCTCTACATTATCCCTCCATCTTTGTTTTGGTCTTCCTATTGATCTTTTACCATCAGGTTTCCCAACAAGAATCCTGTATACTCTTCTTTCCTCTCCCATTCGTACCATATGATCTACACACCTAAGTCTTCTTGATTTAATCATTCTAATAATATCTGGACATGAATACAAATTATGTACTTCTAAATTACGTAACCTTCTCCACTCATCTGTCTCCTCATCTGTTTTAGGCCCAAATATTTTCCTAAGGATTTTATTTTCAAATACTCTCAATTTATGTTCCTTTTTCTATGTAAGGGATCAAGTTTATTTACTGTATTTAACTTTTATTTTTTGTAATTAACAAAAATTAAAAGCTTATACTGTAGTTATTAGATCTTTTTCTATCAGCTTATTTTGAAATTAATATTATTAGGTATAGTCTTTGATTTATAACTATATTGCTTTTTTATCAATTTATCTAAGAGTACACGCAGACAAACACATGTGTACACACTTTTCTGTAAATAGATATGCCTTTTTTCAATATTTTAGTATGAAGATTGCACTTTAGCTATTTAAGCAAGGGTAGGAAAGGTAGGATTTCTGAGAATTTGTTGCAGGATTTTGCTGTCCAAGTATAGATGAGAACTGAGCTGGGAGACTGTTTTGAACCTTTTCATGATAGTTTGCATGTGAACTGTATGCAAATTGAGCACTATTGACTGTGCATGCTTCTAAGTTTTGCTGTTATTTTACATCAAGTCTGTGAGACTGTAGTCAGTTTTCCCATTTCAAGTAGTTTTTATTGATTGTATTTGTATATGTTGTGGGGACTTAGCAGTTTTATGTTATGAGGCAGTTTGTTGTAGAATATTTTTACATGATTGTTTTGAGATATTGAGTGTCTGCTGTTTTACTTGTAATTATTTTCCTTCTTGTGTTGTGTATTTGACTATATTTTGTCCAAGTTCGTAGTATTTAGAATAATTGTTGTTAACTTGTAGATGTAGGGAGTAATAATCCTTTGCAAGATGCCCTATACTTTAGTCTTAACATTATTCTTAGTGTTCACTTTTGAAGCCTTAGTATTCTGGTAGTATTATTAATGTAGAGGTAAATTAGGCTGAAATGTAGGCATTTTTCTGATAAATTATACTCACTTAGTTGTTTCAGCAGGTAGAAGTTGCATGATGGTTTACTGCTGATGATGTTAATTTGCTCTTCTTATGTACTACGTATGATGTAGCTTACTTGAGTAATTGGAATTTTCTACTGAAAAAAGGATTGCTTGTCTATTTTATTCCTATGTTGTTGAGTTTGTCCATAAGCAAGCCATGTTTTTACTCTATACTATGCCTTGGAAGAATCTAGATATCTATTGTGCTTGCAGTTTTAAGTTTCTCTAAGGTTTCAGCTATGTAGTTTTTTAAACTGTGCTATGGGTGTGACTACTGATTTCTCTTTCTGGATGCCATGTTGGTTTCTGTGTATTCCTCTTGCTGCTTGAATTTGACTTAGGTTGTTTGCTTTTTTTTTCTTAGATCTTTATTTGTTTATTTGTTCAGTATTTTTTTATTTTTTGAATTTTAATTACTTTAATTTTACATTAACTAACATATTTTACTTTAACAACAAAAGAATTTACTCTAGTATAAAAACTTCTACTATAAAAAATGTACTATTATAACTTTTAATTTTAGAAAATTGTATTTTTAAAACTTTAACTTTGAAAAATTGATTTTTAATTACTTTAATTTTACATTAACTAACAATTTTTACATTAACTAACAAATTTTACATTAACAACAAAATAATTTGCCCTAGTATAAAAACTTCTACAAACAAAAATATACTATTATAACTTTTAATTTTAGAAAATTGTATTTTTAAAACGTTAACTTTGAAAAATTGAATTTTAACACACTTTGACTTTAACAATGTACTTTGAATTTTTATATGTAAAAGAATCTTTACCTCAATTTTGGAAGCTAGCTGAACTTTAGCGTTTCGAATTACATATAGTGAAGGCCTCTATAGTGGAAAAATACACCCAGTCTGTAAAAATTTGGAAATGTTGTCTCCTTCTCTGTCGAACCAGACCAAGAGTGTTCTCAGGTGTTTCAATATATTTCTTAACATAACTAACTTTTTAAAAATGCAGGTAGCTTAGTTTGTATAGCGCTAGGCTTTTAACCTATCTGTCCAGGGTTCAAGTCCCTGGCAGGGTTGTTACAATTTTAGATTTTGTCATCGGATCTTGTGCAGACTTCAAATTTCATAAGTTATAAGCAATCTAAGTTAATTTTGGGAGCGGGCCAAATTGGTTCCTCATATAAAAAGCAATGACCAAATTGGTCGTAGCGCCTATGACCCTACTTGGGTTCATCCTCCAAAACATCTGCTTCGAGTCTCCGATGCCATGGTGGAGCCCGTTCAGGTTCTACCGCCCACAAGTGCGTTCCTTCGCCAATCCAGCGAAGGTGAGAATAATAGAGCGCAACCCTCTATATATACATTCAGCTCACTGTTGGTCACCCCTTGATCTAGTTATTTTCATGCAATCACCTACATTTAGTGAATTTTGCCGTCTTTCTGTTTGATCTGTTAAATAAGCCAGTCAATAAAAATATACTTACATAGAAAAATCCTGATATAGTTGGATTCTCAAAAATATATACAATCAGTGTTCTTGATACATTTAGGACCTGAGATAGTATAAATCAAAATCTAGTTAGTGTTGGCATGTGTGCTTCTGGTACATGTAGTTACTTGAAAAAAGCAAATATTGGTTGTGTAAAAAATAGCCTCCTTGTGAAACAATGAAAAATTAACCTCATTTCCTCGTAATATTAGCTGTAAATGCTTCTTGCAGATTAACAAAGCTCTGGCGTGTGGTCGTACGTCACCTATAATCCTTTGTAAAATTCGTGTTGTCCTATAAATTGTCGATATACATGCTAAGTCCCTAGTTACAGCCTAAGCTTTTAGTTTCATTCAGAGAATTTCAGTGTTCAGATAGTGATTGTAGCCTCGTACAATAAACCAAATGGAAATAACCCAACTGTTGATGCACCCAAAGAAGCCAGTAATACTTCAAAAATACCTTGAAAAAGGCTATAAAGCTAAATAATTCTTCTAGAATAGTAAAAAAGTTTGGAAAGTGGACCTAGGCCCCAAGTCGTCTGTTAACTTCGTATTGTAATTATATTGTTAAATTGTTATATGTAAGGGGAAAAAACAATATTAGTAAGCGTCCAAATATGGACCCTCGGTAAAGGGGTTTCAGACCTCATAGACACATCATAATTTTCGTTACACTAAAAAATTGCCCTCGTATAAAAGCAAATAGTTGAAATGTTAAACATTTCGTGTACTTTATCCAGTAAGCCTTAGCTAGAAATACAATAAATGCGTTACAGACATAAAAATTAAGCAAGCTTTGATATTCTAGTGGCACAGAATAAGTATAAAATATTCTTTAAAATACTCTGACAAATAGTTGTGGGTTGTCTGAGATCAAAATTTTCAAGTCCTCTCTCCTGCATAAATAGGCTCTAGAATTCACTAAGCCTCAAAATAATATTGGGTACATAAAATAAAAAGCAGATGGAGAGTGGTGCTGATCGCATCATCTCCAAAATAGCAAAAACAAAAGTACATAGAGCTCTATCTGGTATATTTAGAAAACTTTTACCTAGTATAGCAGTAACAAAATACTCAGCAAACTCTAAAATAAACAAACTTTCCTACGTGGCAGGCGTAACCTGCCCTAAATAAATACATATAGAAATACAGAACCAAAAATAGCATAGTGGAAATCAGTAAACCCTAATAATAATAATAATAATAATAATAATATATTCTGTGGCTTACATTTTAGCTAAAAGTACTTTTTTTTAGTGTTTTTGAAAAAATTAAATAAATACTAAACTCTAAGTTAAAAATTTGTAAATGTATATATGATACAAAACAAAATAAATAAAAATTAATACATACCCTGCACAAAATCAATAAAAAAGTTGAAAACCTCTCTTTGTGCATCCAAAATATAATAACAAATCCTTCCTGACTGGATTAAATTGTGTTATTTGAGTAATAATAAGCCTAAACTTGTAAAATAAAAGGGTAGAACTTGTCAAAACATACTTTTGCATCCAAAATATAATTCAAAACACATCTAAATTGTGTTATTTGAGTAAACTAGAGAATAATCCTGTAAACTTGGAAAAATCTCTCTCTCTCTCTCTCTCTCTCTCTCTCTCTCTCTCTGTGTGTGTGTGTGTGTGTGTCTTTGAGAGTCCAAAATTTAATAAAAATGGTGCCTGAATAATATAAATAGTGTCATTTGAGTAAATATTAGGCTAAACTTGTAAAATAAACAAATAAAAGTTGAGAACACACACTTTGTGTGTCGAAAATGTAACTAAAAATCTTTCCTGAACAGATAGAATTGTGTTATTTGAGTAATAATAAGCCTAAACTTGTGAAATAAACAGATAGAAGTTGAGAACACACACTTTGTGTGTCGAAAATGCGACTAAAAGTCTTTCCTGAACAGATTGAATTGTATTATTTTGGTAATAATAAGCCTAAACTTGTGAAATAAACAGATAGAAATTGAGATCACACACTCTGTGTGTCGAAAATGCGACTAAAAGTCTTTCCTGAACAGATTGAATTGTATTATTTTGGTAATAATAAGCCTAAACTTGTGAAATAAACAGATAGAAATTGAGATCACACACTCTGTGTGTCGAAAATATAACTAAAAGTCTTTCCTGAACAGATTGAATTGTGTTATTTGAGTAATAATAAGCCTAAACTTGTAAATAATAAATTAAAAGTTGAAAAAATCTCTTTGTAAATACAAAATTTAATAAAAAATGTTGCCTGAATAGTACAAATAGTGTTATTTTGGTAAAAATTAACATAAATTTGTAAAATAATAAGTTAAAAGTTGAAAAAATGTCTTTGTGAGTCCAAAATTTAATAAAAAATGTTGCCTGATTAGTACAAATAGTGTTATTTTGGGATAAAAATTAATATAAAGTTGTAAAATAATAAGTTAAACGTAGAAAAAATGTCTTTGTGAGTCCAAAATTTAATAAAAAAATGTTGCTTGAATAGTACAAATAGTGTTATTTTGGTAAAAAATTAACTTAAAGTTGTAAAATAATAAGTTAAAAGTTGAAAAAAATGTCTTTGTGAGTCCAAAATTTAATAAAAGTGTTGCCTGAATAGTACAAATAGTGTTATTTTGGTAAAAAATTAACATAAAATTGTAAAATAATAAGTTAAAAAGTTGTAAAAATATCTTTGCGAGTCCAAAATTTAATAAAAGTGTTGCCTGAATAGTACAAATAGTGTTATTTTGGTAAAAAATTAACATAAAATTGTAAAATAATAAGTTAAAAAGTTGTAAAAATATCTTTGCGAGTCCAAAATTTAATAAAAAATGTTGCCTGAATAGTACAAATAGTGTTATTTTTGTAAAAATAAGGATAAGCTGTGAAAATGTTTGACATAAAGTCAAAGTTTGGTAAAAAATAAACTCAAAATTAAGTTAAATAGCACACAGTAACATACATTTACTACCTAAATCAATAATCAAAGGGTCCTAGGTTCGTTACCCCGTGATAAAAGCAAATGGTGAAAACTGTAGGCCCCGTCCCTAATAGCTCTCCCTTCTTCATAGTACAGATAAAAAAACCCTGCGCTAAAGCGTCCTGTGCCTTGAAGGCAAACCTGAGCGGAATATTAATTGGCGGCGGAAACCGGTTCTACAAGCGATGCATAGCTTCAGAGATTTGACCATTGCTGCGCATTCTCAGACATCCTTTGTTGTCTGGTTGAATCCCTCCCCTGCCCTACGGCATTGCATACCTTTCTCCTGTTCTTGCGTACTGGTTAACCTTGGAAAAACCGGTTCTGAAAACCTACCGACGCGTTCTCTGATTGGTCAATTGGGTTCCTTCTTTGTTCTGACGTTGTGACATCATTTGACCTTGAACGCACACTCCCCAAATTCCTTTCTCGTCTACCTGGGCGGAATATTAATTCATTCTCTCTGTCTGACATCAGAGCCGAGTCGAGATTCTGAGACAGTATTCTGTCTAGCGTGTTGCACCATCGTGTTTCATACCATAATAACATACATTATTACATAGTACTAATTAATAATATTGCATATCTCGGGTTCGAGTACCGGGACCGTCCCCAATCGTAATTGGACCTGTACCTACAGCCATTACAACCTTTCATAGCGGTTCATAAACCATAAACTCTTATTTTCAATACTATAAACATTAATATTAACATATTATACATTACATACTTTGCAGTAATAAATATAAAACCATATGCATAGCGTTTAGTACCTCTAATTACCTTCTATATACATATTTTTCATAAAATAAATAAATATATATTCATAAAAGTTATAAACATGCAAATACATAAATGTAAAGTATTCTAAGTACATGCAAATAAGTTCTAAGTACTTGCGAATTAATTAAAACCCGTGCACATTAGTTATAAGTACATAGAAATTAATTGCGAATATTAAATAGCGATTGACGTTATCTAATGTACCTACTACTCCCGGTGAACGGGTTCGCGATAATCGCACGCTACAGTCTGTTTTTTTCGCTCTCCCTGCCTTTGCTCTCTTTCCCTTTCTGTTGACGTTGCAAACTGACGCCAGTATAATCCTTCCTCGGAAGTTGTGTTGTGTTGTGTTGTGTCCGTGTGTTGAAGATTGAGGCTTAATATGGCACCACAAAAGTTTACATTACAACAAAGGATTTATCTTGTCGAGTGTTACTTCGGAAAGAGGAATTGTGGAGAAGTACGACGACGTTTTGCAACGAAATTTCCTCGTGTTCCCGTTCCACATAGGACCAATATATTAAACCTCGTAAAATGTTTAGAGTAAAAGGGTCAGCCTGCGATTTTTATTTATGGAGAAATCTAAAAAAATAAAGTATACAATGACAATCAGCACACCATCCGTGAGTTAAAAATTCAGTATTGTAGGAGAAATCTGGAGAATTACAGTAGACGAACTTGCACGTGTAAATGCCAATTTCCTTCGGAGATGCCAGGAATGTGTTGCAGCAGAGGGTGCATTTTCAACACCTTCTGTAGTCAAGGTTAGTACACAATATGAAAACAGTAATTTTAATAGCCGACTGCAGCGGACCCCGTTCACCGGTAAAGACAAGCGCTGACGACGGACCGCTTGCCGCCGAGTCTCGTAGCGAATGTCACGGAATGCTATGTATTTTACTTCAACGCAGTAGGACAGCCAGAATTCTTTCTTGAGAGAGGAGAGAAGGAATTTCATGTATTTTTTGCTTGATATATATATTTTTTTAAAAAAAATTATTAGGTCAGGGCTTGAAGTGATCCTGAACTCTGGAACTCCGTTTCGGAAAATCAGTTTCTGCTACGACCTTGGACATCCATTCGGTTTATTTAATACACTAAACAAAAATTCATCCTTTGTTACATTAATTCTTGTAAACAATAGATGAAGAGAAAAAAAAGAACATTCTTGCAATAAATTTGCCTTCTGTCGGTGGGTGGTCTTCAATTATTTTTTTTTAATGTAGCTACTTCCGTCAGTGCTATTCGTTTATGATGTAAACGAGAACATAATTTTCTGAAATAACAGTCATGATACGTAGATCTTGTGCTTTTTGTGGGGGTATGGAACTGTATGCTGGACTGGCATCTTCTTTTAGGTGAGAATAAACTAAATGCATTTTATTTTAACGAAAAAAAATGTGTGTGCATGTGTTTGTGTGTGCCTACAAGGAAGCACGATCATTTTATGAACATACCACAAGATTTAGAGTAGTTCCTATGATAAACACAATAACAAATAATAATAACAACAAACAAAGTTGAAGAATACCGAAACCTTTTTCCCAGAAGAAAAATCACTGATAATAATAAACGTAATAATGAATACCACCGTTCTTTAATATGCATGTATCATTATCACCATCATTATCATTATTATTAGTAGTAGTAGTGGTAGTACTAGTAGGCGTGTCTATTGATTTGTGTGTGGTTGGCGTTCCGGCTAGTGGCTGATTATATTACATATATATAATACACCACTGCCGTCGTTGGGAAAGGTAAGCCCCTACGCCAACTATATCCGCGAGACGTACGTTTTGAAAAGTTAAAATATAGATAACTTCCATTTATCTCAAAAAATTTAAACTTAACCAAAGTTTTTCGTGATTATCATACAGAGCTCGTGATTGGTTTTAGGGAACAGAGTTAGGACCTGTTATCCACCTTCAAAATCCTTGATGGAACTGGGACAGGTTTTGTGTGAAGAATGATATTCATGTATAATTCCATTATCCACCATCCAGGACTCATATTTTTCCATTTCAAGGTGAATTCAGGCTGTTTTGGATAGCCAGAATGGTCTTACAATTTGTAAGGCTTCTACCAGGTATTTCCAAATTTTGTCCAACCCTTGTGTGTACATATCGATACTTGAAAGTATTAACAATTGAAAGATGTTTAAACTATTGATTAATGCAAGTATTGGACTGCAGAGTTTTACTTCAAAATATACGAGAATTACATCCGCATCAAGGACGTATTTAGGAGGCGGGTCCAGGGGGTCCGACCCCCCCCCCCCCCGAAAGGCTTATCAAGTACTAAAATTAAATAATGAAAAATGTATTTGTTTAGCCTTTGTTGTATAATGTCCTCTGAACATTTTAGAAGGCAAGAATTATATTGGGATCATACGGCTTTGAATGACATTACAAAGAAGATTTATGTACACTACTACTCAAAATAATATGCATAAAATATTAATCAGAAACTTATTTTTCTCCAACTACATGTAACATCATTTTTTATATTCGATAAATATTCAATTATTCATCTATTTGACATGAATTTTATTGCCAGGGCACTTGATTTTATGTAAATTATTCCGATCTTAACTACAGGTAAGCTACTTATTGAATATACGCTGTTATATCTCTATTCCTATATAGTATTTTTATCTATTCGTGTAATAATAATATTAATTTATGTATTGTATTGTATTTTAATTTAAAAAATATTATTATTAGTATTATTATTCTTAAGACACTTGGTTCGGACCCCCCCCCCCCCCTTCCCGAAACATATTTCTAGATACGTGCCTGATGTGCATGTTAAAATATCGGTTAATCACGTACTACAGTTTTTCCCACAATACCGGTGCAAAATAAATAAAAATACACTCCATGAAAGTGGCACGTAATGTTTGCGGCCTTGCAAAACACCAAAATGTCGGAAAAGTACATCACCGTATCGGGCCAGTTCTGATATAATAAAACAATGTTAAAGTACCAGGTTATTTCTTACGATGCAGAAAATAAACCCAAAATAGCTAATTTTAGGGTTCTCCATCTTAAACTAATCACCTAAGATGGTACATGTTCTATCTTCCTCCGGCCAATTAAGGAAATAGACAATACTTACATAGAGTGCCGTTCAGTGGACCGCTACCGAATACTGGAAGAAACAGCAAGGTTCCCTCGATTTGATACTGGCTCTTGTGGTGGTACTCAGGCACAAAGAGATCGAATTCCATTCGATAGCTCTTGGGCGAGACTCTGAAAGGAATGAAGTACGATTGAATCGAAAGAACAAACAAATTGCATACATGTTATAATTAGACCTAGGCTATGGTTCATAAAGTATATTGATTACGTGCTTAAAACTTCCCAAATATGGGACTAAAACGTATCAAATAAGCACCTAAAATTCCTCAAATTTGCTACTAAAACTTTCGATACTTAAACTTAAAGCTTCCCAAACTTGCGGCTAAGGTTCCTAAACTTGAGCCTGAACCTCCTAAGCTTGAGCCTGAAACTCCTAAGCTTGAGCCTGAAACTCCTAAGCTTAAGCCTGAAACCCCTAACTTTGAGCCTGAAACTTCAAAGCTTGAGCCTGAAACTTCAAAGCTTGAGCCTGAAACTCCTAAGCTTGAGCCTGAAACTCCTAAGCTTGAGCCTGAAACTTCAAAGCTTGAGCCTGAAACTTCAAAGCTTGAGCCTGAAAGTTCAAAGTTTGTGCTTGAAACTTCTAAGCTTGAGCCTGAAACTTCGAAGCTTGAGCCTGAAACTTCTAAGCTTGAGCTTGAAACTCGTAAGCTTGAGCCTGAGACTTCAAAGCTTGAGCCTGAAACTTCTAAGCTTGAGCCTGAAACTCCTAAGCTTGAGCCTGAAACTCCTGAGCTTGAGCCTGAAACTCCTGATCTTCAGCTTGAAACTTCAAAGCTTGAGCCTGAAACTCCTAAGCTTCAGCCTGAAACTCCTAAGCTTCAGCTTGAAACTCCTAAGCTTGAGCCTGAGACTTCAAAGCTTGAGCCTGAAACTTCAAAGCTTGAGCCTAAAACTTCTAAGCTTGAGCCTGAAACTCCTAAGCTTGAGCCTGAAACTCCTAAGCTTGAGCCTGAAACTCCTAAGCTTGAGCCTGAAACTTCAAAGCTTGAGCCTGAAACTTCAAATCTTGAGCCTAAAACTTCGAAGCTTGAGCCTGAAACTCCGAAGCTTGAGTCTTAAACTTCTAAATTTGCTACTAAAACTCCTAAAACGTGCTTTTAAAACTCTGCGACTAAGACTCCCCAAACGTATCCCTAAAACTCGTAACCTTCAAACTAAAACTCCTAAACTTTAGCCTAAAAGTTCTAAATTAGCGAGTAAACCTTATAAAGTTTGTAAACTTGTAAAATAAACGTTGTAAACCCAGAGACCTTTCGCACCAAAGGCGAGAGCGCTAACCATTTGATTATGCTAGATCTCTAAAAGGAACGGCAACTCTCCAAATTTCGTTAACCAGTATTGATCTCGACCACACAGCAGCATGAGGACTTTTAGGCAATGACATTTTGCATGTGTTCTCCTCTCTTCGTCTATCTCCTTATCCACCCCTACCCGTGTAAAACCAAGTTAGCTCCAAAACTCAAACAAACACTAGAATAAGATTTGCCCAGATCACCCAAAGCTATAATACAAGACTCAAATTCGCCTTCGGTCTCCCCGATGGATTAGTGCTAACGTCGCCGCCTTGTGATCAAGGGGTCCCGGGTTCGATACCCGCTGGAGTTCAACAGTGGTTCGGATACAACTTTGAACTGTAAGTCCAGTCCCGAGTAGCCCTTCTGTGCATAAAGTGGACATAAGGCAACAATTGAATCAATCAAACCCGCAGAGTTGGGAAAAGCTCAAATCAAATATCCCTCGCTTGGATATAATAGAAGTATCCATTTGCTTCGGGTTGCCCCTTTTTACAAAGAAAAATCGTACTGGATTTCGCATAAGATTCATTGTCTTAGTTATGGAAAGAGGCGCAGAAGCAATCAAACAACAACCACCAGGGTAGAAGGGTATAAAATGGTTTTTCTTAGCTTGTAATATAGTATGATGGTTCTGGACGCAGGGTTGCCACATGAAGGGAAATTCGGACCGAAAATTTAGCCAAAAAGGAAAAGGGAATTTCGATGAAAAATACCACAATTGTAGGGAAATTTTGAGGTCATCTTACATTTTTACAGTTTTTGTTAATTTCGAATTTCATATTCACATTTTTATGTTATTTATTTATTTTGCTATTTCTACTTGTTTCTGCTCCTTTAAGTTTATTTCTTTATTGTACGTTGCTTTTATGCATCTTTGGATAAATAGTAACGATGATGATTAACGATTAAATGGATTCCTGACAAGATTCAAACCTGGGACATCTTGTCGGAAAGTGATGAAACTGAAACGTGAAAGTTTTAAAAAATATTTTTTTAATCAAACGAATAACGAATTCAACGGAATACTTAATTAAGTACTACTACTGATTCCACCACCACCACTAATAATGTTGCTACTACTACTACTACTAATTATTATTATTATATAATTTGCTTAGGTGAAGGGAAAAATTGGTCCAAAAAGGGAAATTTTGCCCCTTGGAAAGGGAAATTGAGTCATTCCATGCGAAATCAACACAGCTTCCAACCTGACCATCTCCGATTTTCATGAAATTTGGGGAGTTGAAACTATGCATGGAACTTAGTAACTATGAAAATTTTTAGTTCGTGCGTCTTGTAATTGTTAAATTATTCAAGGTCAAAGTTAGCAGAAATTGCCCTTTTTGAGCCCGCTTAGCTATACTAAATGTGCTGTAACTCCGCCGATATTTTGCCTAGGAAGCTGAAATAAAGCTTATTGTACAGGGAATTGAACAAGCTTTCTAGTGATATATAACAAGCCCACCTTTCGATAAAAATGTAATTTTGTCACGTGACCTTGACCTTTGACCTTGAATATCTCAAAACATGTCATCACCAAAAATCGTGAAAAAAAATATTTGGTCTCTCATTCCATACTATAAAACATATCAAAAAATCATTCTGGGACTGCAATGGGATCAGAAAATACAAAATAATATGTGTAACTATGTGACTGATAAAAGCCTCATTACATGAACTATGACGACTCAAAAGTCCTTTAACACCCCCTACAAAATGTAAAGGAGTTATCCTGGTCATGAAAGAAATAGGTTAGGCACAGGGAGATCTCTAGCTGCATGTGTCAAGCGCAGGCCCAGCATATTTTTGACCGCCATATTGAATTCAACGCAAAAATTTCAAAGGAAAAGGGGTGATGTGATATATCAAATGAGGCTAGAATTTCACGAGAAATAAAGCAGCGAAGGTTTTTCCAACTTATTTTTAGGCAGCAAAACGTTATACGCATATCTTTCACTTACGATATATGCACATTATAGTGTTGTCAATATTCCTGTGAGCACACTCGTTGACGTCTCTCGCACTCACATAGAACATTTGGCAATGTAGCAGGTGCAACATCATTGCAAGCAGCAACTATGCCTTCTCTCAGATGGTCAATATCAGGGACTTTTAGTGCATACACCATTCTCTTCAAATGTTTCTGAAGGTAAAAGATCTTCTAAGATGTTCGATCTGGGGAATGTGCAGGCCTTTTAATAGATCCCCGTCTGCCCATCAATGTACCTAGAAATTTACTATGATGAAATTTCCAAAATGTTCACATAGTGTGGTCACACACTGCCTGTTTCAAAACTCTGGAAAAGTGCCATATCCCGTAAGCAAGGATGAAAAACCTGTTCACTTAACACATCCAAGAAGCCCTCACCATTTAAGGTTCCGTTGTTGAATATGGACCAACCATTCCCGTTCTCCATACACTATACCACGTCATTAGCTTACCAGCAACAACCATTTGGCTGGGATCTGTCTACTGTAGATTATCAAATCACAGGTATTGCATATATTTTTTATTAACTTTACCGTGAACATAAAAATTAGCCTCGTCACTGAAGAATTTTTCATTCCAAAGGAAGTGTAACGTAATTGTTTGAGATACTTTTCCCAATATTCTCTTCACTAATCAAGTATTTGGTGAATGTTGCTGATTAAAATCATATCCATGGTTGGCATGTTTAAAACAAAAGTGTTTAAAACACTTTGTTTTAAACGTTTAAAACACACGGCTTTGTTTTTTTACAAATGTTTTAAACGTTTAAAACAATGTGTTTTAAAAAAACATTTTAGAAGTGTTTAAAACACATTTTGGTACTTGATATTTTATAATCTGTGATAATTTTCTTGTTTGGCAACCCTGTCTTTTCATTGAATCTGTGTCAATTAATCCGGGCTTTACGGGTCTCACTTATCGCACAACACTTGACCAACCATATGTTCTGACGTCACGGGAGAAAGCTTTTTTAATTTTACGCTAAATGCCTACGTTGTTAGGTTAGGCAGGCTAGCTTTCAAAACTGTTGTGCGACAAGAAAGACCCGTGCTTTAATGTAGAAATCGAAACTTCTCAGTTCTTTGTTTCCTACCGTCCTGTAAGTTTGAGACTGGTGGAAGCTGGAAACTAATAACTGAATACACAATGCGTGATTTTGATCATGACGTGATTTTTGTTTCTCTTGCGTTACGAATCATTGGTTTGCATAACTCAATGAGGCGCAAATGCTTACTTTTGGTAACATAATTTTGTACTTGGAAACATAAATTGATCTGGAGAATCTATTATGACACTGCAGGTTGTTTTCTGCTATATGAACTGCTCAGGCAGCAGGTAATATTTCACCCTGATTTTTCCAGGACAAGGATAGTAATTCTATAATATTTAGTTTCTTGAAATTTAGATGAATATGAATCCTAACCTACTTCAGTAGTGACTGAAAAAGGGGGGCTATTACCCGCAACCTTTGTCCCTGCAGTAGAGGTGTGCGGGATCCCGAAAAGTCGGAACCGGGATCGGGAAAAAAAATTCCCGTCGCGATCGCGACTTCGGGATATGACTTCCCGGCTAAACTGGATCCCAAGCAGTCGGGAAGTACCGAATGGTCATTTTCAAAAGTCGTCAATTCTCGACGTTTTCTGCATTGTAAATGTCTGGCACTTATCGGAAATTTGTTAGTTTCTGTACCCGAAGTGCAAAAACAAGCACTTAAGATGAAAATTACGTGTAGAATTCGAGATTTCAAGAGCTTTTGGAAATTTCAAACATATCCCGTCCCGAAAATTTCCCGACTTTGTCGGGAAATTGAGAATTTTCCCCGTCCCGAATGTCGGGACCCAGAAAATTCTGTCCCGCACACCCATACCCTGCAGTATGGTAAACCTTATCTCCAATGGGAAATAAACTGTCCTTGTCGCCACTGTACTCATAAAAATGAGTATTTTTTCTTTAACGACTTTAACTATAATTTACTGGGAAAAGGTTGACTTTCTTTTGTTTAAAACATGTTTAAAACGTGTTTTTTTTAAACTCAAGTTTTAAAAAAAAAACATGTTTTAAACAAAAAAGACAGTTTGTTTTGTTCTTTTTTTAAAAAATACAAATTTTGCCAACCCTGATCATATGCAATGGTGCGTATACTGGTTGAAGTTCTTCTAATGTGTAAAAATGTATGTATAGGAACATTTGAAAATGTTATGTGATTTTTTTTTGTGAGAAACAAGTGTTTAAAACGCGGGGGAAAAAATGAGTCTTCAGTTTTATCTACTGATCGTATCTTTCACTTCCAGTCCACGACTTCAAGACCATACTCGGAGGATGCTCGCTTCAAGTACGGTCTTCCACCTTTTGGACACGACCTCAGTTTCACAGCAAAATGAGAGCGCGCGTGGCGGAATAGCTAGGGATTCACAGACAAAACAGAGGTCTCTGGTGGGAGCTGAACCGAAAGTGGCCGTGAATGTCCTCTTCATATCTATTAGCCCCGTCTAGTTGGCTGCACTTTTTGGCACTCGGTGCAGTGCAGGTGTATCCAGCGTCAGGGTAGTGCAAGGGCGGTGCAAGGAAATGACGTTCAACCAACTAGCGGTGTTCAAGTTCAGAAGATTCAACAAATGCCTGTCTTCTGCTTTAAACGGTCATTTGATTAGTTAGCACTCACCACGTGACCATACACGAAACATACACCGGTGCGGAAGGTAGTGCAGACGGTGCAGACACCAAATACACTACTTGACTCGAAATCAACCAACTAGACGCTTCGGTGCAAAGAGAGTCAAAAAGTGCAGCCAACTAGACGGGGCTGATACTCACCGTGCGGAGATGACGTCAATCTTGTCGAAGCCCCACTCCTCGAGATTGGTAACGTTGAGGACAAAACCGAGCTGACTATTCCCTTGACCAACGCTCGCTTCCACAATCCGAAGTGGGTCCAGGTGAGGGAGCTTGAATTCGGGCATCTCTGTGAAGAAGAAGTTGATCAGTGAGTAATGTGTCATGTGTTTCGTTAAATATTATTATTTCTTGTCTTAAATATTGTTACAATTTTGGAACTCTCTAGTATGTAAAAAAAAAAGCACTCGCTGAGCATGCGAGATCAACAGACCGAAGCGACATGATGCTACTGAGAAAACCGCCCAGTCCGGGTGACACGCAATAAGCAGTTGCAGCTTGTTGCGTCTCTTCAACACGAAAACTTTCATATATTTCTGATGCTTCGTTTCCAAGTGACAAATGTGGCTTATCGTTTGTCCCTTCGCTCTGAAACTTCCTAAACCATATAATATTTGTTTAAAATAATATTAATGCAAATATTGGTATCATGCCTTATAATGAAAAACCTACACGAGAAATATATTACTGCAAGAAATTAAATGCAAGGAAGTGCATGAATCACAAACACATTTAATAGCAATATAAAATAAAATAAGGGTGCGATACACACACACAATATACACACACAGATTGGTAATGTTTGTGATAAAACAGATACACCATAGGCCATTGTAAAATGTATTTTAAATAGTAATGTATTGAGTACTCTGGAAAAAACTGAGGATTCTGCAAAACTCAGGAAAATCTCAGGGAAAATGCAGTTAGAGTTAACGTAGGAACCCTGGAATCGAACCGATCCATCGAGCACTTTGTGTTTCCGAGGTGGGTGACTTGTTTTGGGTGTAATAAGCAATGGCAAATACAATAATAGTAATATCAATATCAGTCAGCCTAATAGTAAATTTTGTACAGTAGTTCATTTATTAGTATCAGTCAATAACAAAACTAATTCACAAATAATATGCCATATTTGTGCACATATCGTAATTAAAAATTAAGGTGTACGTGGGAGTTTTCTCAGTATATTACAGCACATACAATAAATTTTAAGCGCCTCATTCGAAACCCAGTTTTACCATCAATACTTTCACAACTTTAGAAGATTCAAAGTCAACAACTACCCCCAGAGAATGAGCACGTGAGTCATTGGTGACAGAAATGTTTAGATGCCATGATGAAATTGGGAGATTACAAGAATCAGGTGACTGTTGTAGCACCCTGTAAGATAAAGAAATCACCTGGCGAAATTTTCAAGATCATTCAGAAGTTTCGAATTTCCAAGGGATTCATGTATGTTTCATGGACACTGGAACAGTGAATGACAGACCGAGACACTAATAGCCGCACACCCTAAAGACTGTGCAATTGGTAAAATCAGTGGTGGCTGGTTTGTATGTGCAGAAATCCTGTATGGAAGCTTGTGAACTGAACATTGTCAAAATGTCCATGTCTGGTATATGTTAAAAAGTGACTAAGACTGAAAGGTTACAAACGACCTACAGGTCAATTTTTCCGAGATGAGTTAAAGCGTTAGAAGGCAATAAAAGCAAAGCATCTATTGGAGTGTTACGCAGAAAATGGTCACAGAAGAATTCTGTGATCACTGATGAAAAATGTTTACTGCCGAGGGGTTTTCAAGTTGCAAAATGTGAGGGTGTAGTCCACAAGTTCATGAGAAGCTAGTGCGATGGCTCACCAACCTATCCGAAACCCTGGTGCGTGAGCAGTGGTGCTAGTGTTGCTATTTAAAGTTACGGGAAGGTTTGTAGTTCGCATATTCTCCGAGGTTCCAGAAAGCTTGGTGGATCTATCTATAAGAGGAGGACACCATCCTGGTTAAATCATGGTTTGGTGAGGTGTGAGTGATGATGAACAATGGTAAAGGATCTCAGCAACACTGTCTTTCAAGGTGAGGAGTGGAACTTTCAGCGGGATTTTGCACTAGCTCATGAGGCTCGAACAACGCAGCAGTGGCCATCTGGCAGTCCAGACCTCAACTCTCTGGACTAAAAATTGTAGTCTCCACTTCAACGCATGGCTTGCAAAAAGAAAAACGTAGTGTTCCTAGTCTCTTGTGAGAACAATGGCGGATGTCCCTATCGATACAGTGTGTAATGCAGTGGGGTTATTCTGGAAATTTGACCTGCTTTACAACAGCAATTCTTCTTTATGGTATATATTTATTATACGCCCCATCAAAATTAATTAGGTGTAACAAATAAAACACCAATGCAGTCACGCAAGTACAATAAAAAAAAGTCTGACAACTTCAAATTTTCTGGCAATTTCTAAACAACAATTTCTAAATTTGTTTACCTGCGGTAAATGTGCTAACACGGAGAACAAGCCACTGGCGTAATGCAAGCGATGAGTGGTCACAAACAAAAAAACGTACGACATGTGTAAGGGTCAAGGTGGTCATTTTGAACAATAATTAGTGCTTCTTGTTCACAATACATCCATGTAACACATACGCATTGGATATTACAATATCTTAAAAGTATCTTCTGTTATTTTATTCAAATCCTTGTGACAGTATGTATGGTAAGACGTGTTGGTGTGTCTGTATATAACACACTTTCGGCAAACAGAATTGATCTGCATGACTTTCAGATGTGCTTCGTTCAGACTCAATGACTAACTTCGTGATTTTCCTGAGATTTCCCAGATAATTTTATTTTTTCAAATTCTATGAGATTTCCAGGTTCTTCAGGTGTGTGGGAACCCTGGATTCCCCCTGACGACGCCCAGGTGAGGAAGTGATTAGAACAGAAAAATCTGACGTATTTTGAGGACTTTTTTTTAACAAAAACCTTCACTGCTTTTAACTCACGTTCTTTGGAGATGACCTGGAGAAGGTGCTGGAGTGACTCCCGAGCACACTCGTTCAGATTTGGATCGGTGGCATTACAGACGTGGAAGATTTCGGCTTCACATGGAAAGAGAAAAAGATGAATTACATGCCTAAACCACATGGATTATTATCAAATCACTACAATTATATTTTCTACTCCAAAAGATTTAATGTTATGACCGTTGATCTAAATTTTGATGATTTGTTTAAATTTTTCCGGCCGTCGTAAATCGTATGCTACACGAGGTGGTATCCAGAATTATGTAGGCTAGTACTTCCATTTGGACAGCATTTGTAGTATCGCTCGCTGGACTTTTCTCGGATCTATCGCGAAATCGTCACACGCCACAAACACTTCAAATAAAAGGACATAAACGGTCAACGCGTTCAGCCACCCGCGTGAAATTTTGTATGTACACTTACACCCAAGATATGCTAGTGCATCACGACAAAGCGTTGTCTAAAACTTCCCTTTTTGACCAAATATAACAAGACTGTCGTTCTCCACCCGCTCTACTCGCCTGACTTGGCTGTCTGGGATATATTTCTCTTGTGTTCCCTGACTGAAGATCAAGTTGAAAGACCTCCGGTTTGACACAACTGAGATGATCCAAGCAGAACCGCAGGCAGTATTGGATACCTTCACAGAACACAACTTTAAGGACGTATTTAAACTTATGCCGGCCCCCGTGGCGGAGTGGTTAGCACATCGCGCTACGACGCAAGGTTCCCGCGTTCGAATCCCGGCCTGGGGATTAATGTTTGTAAGTGTCCATCAATTTTATCATATCCCTCATCCCCATCTTAGCAAATTAGTCAAAAATGGCACAAAAAAGCGAAGTGAAATAAAGCAAATCAATCAATCAATCGCTGGATGTGTGCATGTGGAAGAGGACTACTTCGAGGGTCTTTGCGACCAATAGGTCAAACGTGAGCTTTTGACCATACGGTAGCAATAGTTCCGAAGATTTTGAATACCACCTCTTATTTCAAAGATTTTGTTGCGAATTGAAGCATAATTTATTCTCTGTGATATGTATGAGTCTTGTTCCCCAAGCTCCCCCCCCCCTCTCAATTCACAAACTTGTCTTGAAAGTTTGAATTTATTCTCTTGTAAGAACCGGATAATGTAACGTATCAGGTTTTCCCCCTAGACTCTTCATATCTTCTCACCAGTCATTCATATATATAAATATATATATATACAGGATGTCATTTTAATGGCACCCACGAACCACAGATTCGTCTCGTAGAGGACATCAAAACAAACAACTTTTCTCAGTAATATTTCTCTCGTTGGTGCGTAGTTTCGGCGCTACAGTCGTTCAAAAAAGCCAGTTTTTCCGCCTGAATGCTGGCAACCACACACAACATTTAATTGCATTTGTGACGTCATATCCCGTCGTGAAGCGATGCGTTCCAGGGTTACCTGGAAGACACATATTCTATGAAAAATGACATAGCTACAATCAGCCACATTATGCACCGTAAAACAAAACGAGAAAACACGTTCTGTAACCTAACAGAAAGTAGACAAACGATACGAAAAATGTTAGAAAGAAAATAGAATTCAAGTGGAAGTGGTCAAATCGAATTTTGTCTCAGCTTACATGTCAAATATTTGTAAATCTAGTTACCAAGTTGGAATCTACAATTTAGTCTATCCACTTCGCCCTTCTGATACTAGTTGTCTGTGACACACTGAACAGATGACAAAATAGAAATGAAAGAACTCAAAATTCCAAAGGTAAGCAACACATAATATAATTTATATTCAGGGCATTATGAGGCAAGTGGCAAAATTGGTTGAAAAGACAGGGATATAAGTAGTAGTAATACAAGCTCTCCGACGACTGTGTTTATCTATGCACCGGATACACATGTAATAATTAGTTTGCAACTGCGAACAGGGCAGTATATTCGTTACTGATTCATCATTACGTTGCTACTGTGCTTGTACGTGTTTTAGCCGTAATGTAACTACGTGAACCTCGGATACTTCCGTTATCAGCACAAAAGTACACAAACCTGTAGATATCAAATTTGCAACTAATTAGATTTGCAAATATTTGACATGTAGTTGGGCGTAAACAGCCACATGTAAGCTGCAAGGCCAATAAAATTTATTGTTGTTGATATTTGACATGTAGGCTGAGACAAAATCCGATATCGACACTTCATTTTGAATACTTTTTTACCATTTCTCATATCGTTGGTTCACTTCCCCCTTCCCCTGAGATGACTGCTCATCATCTTGCTGGTAGGCTATGATGTTCGGTCTACTGGACGCGTTTCTCGCTTCGTTTATCAGCTAATAATATGGTTGGTAGTTTGTCATTTTCACAAAATTTGTGTGTTCCTTGCAACCCTGCCGTGCGCCGTTTCGCCTCAGGAAATTACGTCACAGATACGATCAAATGTTGTGTTGGGTTGCCAGCATCCAGGCGGCAAAACGGTCTTTTTTGAACGGCTGTAGCGTCGAAGAGACGCACCAATGATAAAAATGTTACGGACAAAAGTTGTTTGTTTTGATGTCCTCTATACGAATCTGTGGTCCGTGGGCGCCATTAAAATGACACCTTGTGTATATATACAGGGTGACCTGTAATTAGATGTATTCCCTGAAAGGGGTTAAAGTAGAGACAATTTGCAATAATTTTGACCATATGATACCCCGTCCGAAAATTAGTAGTTTTCGAGATAATCGAACTTCTTTTGTTTTTTTTAAAAAAATGACAAATTGCACATAAAAAGATGAATTGAAAAAAAACTGCTCATTGTATGGCACTTATTTCAGCGTTTTCTGATAGCTAACAAGTAAGTGGTTCGTTGAAAAAGAGTTTTTCCCAAATAACAATCAAATGTAAGTAACGGGTGGGTCTAAACTTACAAGTGATGATAAAAAAATGCACTCTTAGTTTACTTGGCAACGTATTAATAACAAAAATGGTATGACACGAAGCGTACAAATGACTTAAATTACTTCCTTGTGTCATCAGCTATCCAACAAGGTACAAATGTTGCTGACATTCACATTTGTGTACAAGAAATAATACTTCATTCATCTTCATGTGAATGGAATCAATGAACAATACAATTAAAGAACGTTACACGTCTTGCTCAAAGTGGGCACCTCCGTTACGAATGCAGGCACGCAGGTTTTTACGGACATTTGTTCTCTTAACTCGTGATGTGATGGTGTCCTTGATGTGTTGACCAGCTGTTAAGATCCTCTCCCTGAGCCCTTCTTGCGAGTTTACCGGTGTCTTGTAAACTAAGTCTTTCATGTGGCTCCAAATGTAAAAGTCGCAAGGCGTCAAATCGATCGGGGGATCGAGCTGGGCAGTCATCATGCTGATAAATCATGTCACGTCTTGTAGCTAGAGGCACATCCTCCAACAACATTGCCATCCCGTTCCTTAAAAAATGTTCATAAGTGATGCCATTTAAGATTTGGTGCAGGAAAAATGGCTCGATGAAATGATTGTTGATGACGCCCATCCATATTTCTGCCTGGGCGTGCGACAGTGGCTGGATAAAAATTACCCAAAGAAATGAATTGGCCGAGGCGGCCCGATTCCTTCGCCGGCTCGATCCCCAGATTTGACGCCTTGAGACTTCTACATTTGGAGCCACATGAAAGACTTAGTTTACAAGACACCGGTAAACTCGCAAGAAGGGCTCAGGGAGAGGATCTTAACAGCTGGTCAACACATCAAGGACACCATCACATCACGAGTTAAGAGAACAAATGTCCGTAAAAACCTGCGTTCCTTCATTCGTAACGGAAGTGCGCACTTTGAGCAAGACGTGTAATGTTCTTTAATTGTATTGTTCATTGATTCCATTCACATGAAGATGAATGAAGTATTATTTCTTGTACACAAATGTGAATGTTAGCAACATTTGTACCTTGTTGGATAGCTGATGACTCAAGGAAGTAATTTAAGTAATTTGTACGCTTCGTGTCATACCATTTTTGTTATTAATACGTTGCCAATAAACTAAGAGTGCATTTTTTTTATCATCACTTGTTAAGTTTAGACCCACCCGTTATTTACATTTGATTGTTATTTGGGACAAACTCTTTTTCAACGAACCACTTATTTGTTAGCTATCAGAAAACGCTCAAATAAGTTCCATACAATGAGCAGTTTTTTCTTAATTCGCATTTTTATTTAGAAATTGTCATTTTTTTAAAAAATAATATAAATTCGATTATCTCGAAAACTACTAATTTTCGGACGGGGTATCATATGGTCAAGTTTATTGCAAATTGTCTCTACTTTAACCCCTCTCAGAGAATACATGAAATTACCAGTCACCCTGTATATATATATATATATATATATATATATATATATATATATATATATATATATATATATATATATATATCACACACACACGCAAACACACACTCTTTTCTCTCGATATCACATCTCTCATTCTTCCAGCCGTACTCACACCAACGGTCCTTTCCATCACTCTCTGTCGCCCCTTCTCTACCTCTCTCCCCTATTTCCTCCCCTCAATCTTCGTATCACCCACCTCCTTCATTCTCTTACCCTCCATATCTCCTCTCTCCCTCAACAACCCTATCCTTCACTCTGTCCTCTATTCCTGCCCTCACCCGCCCTCTATCTCCCACCTCTCCTCTCACGATCTCTCCCTTCCCATCCTTCCCGTCTTTCATTCTTTGTCCCGTCTCACCCTCTATTATTCCCCAGTCATTCTTATTCTCACCTCTCCGCTCTTCTCTCTCACACCTCGTTCTCCCTCTCTCACCCCTTCTGCACTCTATCCACACACCAGATCCCAGGGTAAGGCTCCCTCCCCCAATGGTGTATGCGCTAGGATCTGTTACTTAACTACTTAAAAGGTAATACTCACAAAATTCCTTCGATGTGCATTGTGATAGTAAGCCTAACAATATTGTTATAGTAAGTACTCGTCTATAGCATCCCATTATAGCAGTTGCTTGAAGTTACCTCCCTTGAGAACTGTTCGATGAGACAATGCTAGTAATGAGAAATCATCCAACACCACTAAAACAATGAACTAACTTTAATTTGGAAATCCTTTTTAAAGCCATGAGTATATAACCTTGTACCAGTTTTTAAAAAAACAGTTTATTAAGTTACGCAACTTTTTTTTTTTACGTACATAGACAATTAAGTCTTTTGCTGCGTCCTAACCTTGAATACAACAACTGTGGTTAGTAGTAAAAAATCTAACGCATAGTCACTTCTCAAGTGTAATTGCACATTTTCTCGCATTTCTATTGTTATTTCTGTCATGCACAGTCTCATCGCCAAGTTAAATGTATTAAAATGAGAGGTTTAATGCCAAATTTACCTCTGATAACAACAGTGAGTACGTCAGAGACGATGTACCCCCCCCCCTTTCCCACACCTCCCGCTCGACCAGTTCGCCCCTCTTCCCATACTCAAGCAAACAATTACACAAAATTAACGAACTCTCTTTATGATCTCTACTTCTCCATTTTTTTCTGCCTTCGTCACTGCTCTGTACCAGACCTCACCACTGTTGCCAGGTTGGTTACTTTCCCCCTTTATCTAAACCCATAATCAATCTACTATTACTCTCTTTTGATGTACCATATTATCACCATTGTAATTAGTCTTATTAGTATTATTATTATTGGAGCAGTAGTAGTTGTATATAGTAGTAACAGTACTAGTAACAGCAGCAGTGGCATTAGTTGAACTTAATGGAAGTCTGTAGGGATGGAAAGGATTGGATCTTACCCAGTAAAGATTGATTGATTGATTTGTTGTTTTAAGTCCACTTTATGCACAGTAAGGCTAATCGGGACTGGACCTACAGTTTAAAGTGGGAATCGAACCACTTGTGCCTCCACCGGGTATTAAACCCGGGACCCCTTGATTACAAGGCAACGACGTTACCACTGCGCCATCGGGGAGGCCTTACGCAGTATAGAGACAGATGGAAGTGTTGTGTTGCTGCAGCCATAAACCTTCGGGGTTAGTTACTAAGTGGTATTAGTAGTAATTAATGTATAATAGTAAAATAAATAGTAACAAAATAGTAGTCCTTGTAGTAAGAGAAACCGCAGTAACAGCAGTAGTTGTGGTCATTGGCAATGATAGCAGTAGTATAGTAGCAGCAATGACAGTAGAGAGAGATTTTTAGCTCAATTGTAGCTCCTTTTTCCAAACTATATTTGGCAACACTTGAAGTCGGTGATGGTCCGGAGAGTCTCTCTCTTACAATATGGTTGATTTACTGCCGAAAAATAATAATGGGGGGGAGCAAAACAGGGTTTCAGTTAAAAAATTGCAAGTCTTGAATAATATGTAATAAAAACAATCGCTTAATTGGGAAGGAAACTCGTAAATTGCGCATATGGACCACTTACCGACATGCAATGGACTTTGCTGAACCTTCTGACGTAAATGCGAACACAATTTTATTCAAGGTTATCCATACAGCTTGTTCCATGTATAAGCTTGACAGGCGTCTTTTCTGCCCTGCTCAAGACATACAGTTTACTTTTAAATCCCGCGTAAATTTAGAAAATCGCAAAAATCCTACATATGTCAGCATCATATAATTTCCATTGGATGAATTCTATGGAAAGTTAAAACAAGATTTCATGTATTTAAGTTAGTCAAATTGTACATGACGGATTTAATGACTTAGGAGTAATAATGTTTGACGTGTCCTTATATAATATCTTTAAATAATGGACTGAAAGTTTAAAAATACTGCCGATATAACCTGAGATCTTTTCCCAGCAGATGCAAGTTGACCATTTAACTTATGTAGTAGTAAATAAGCATATGTGGTTGTATCAAACAAATTATATGTATCTAATCAGAAACATGAAAGAAAACATTTTGTAAAATTGTACAGGGGTATCCAGTAGTAGGTATAATCGTGCAAATTGTCCATCACCATGTTCGTGCACTTTATTTGACCCAATAAGAGCTTCAAGCATTAAAAGAAAACTCAAAACAAGCTGTTGACAACTTCTGCACCAGCATACATAAAAATCCATCGCTTGAAACCACATAGGATTTAAAAGAAAAATTAATGAAAATAGTCATGGACAATTTGCACGGTAATTCCCATGCATCCCACTGTACATCAATAGTCTCCGGAGAATGACACTTTATGTTAGTCAACCTAACCTACACAAGGCGTTGGTGTGGCAGGGTTTGATTGAATTTGGGCTCTAAGTCCACTTTATGCACAGTAAGGCTAATCAGGACTGGACCTACAGTTTAGAGTGGGATCCGAAATACTTTGCTTCCACCGGGAATCGAACATGGGACCCCTTGATTACAAGCCGACAACGCTACCACTGCGCCATCGGAGAAGCCATAATTGGCAGGGTTCCGAGTGCTCAAGAAATGTATGATGTGAAATAGAATAATAGGAAGGCATTGTAAGTTTATAATACCAAACAAAATACTTCGTGATGACTAATGGAGTTTAATTTTTTTTCAAAAATATACAGGGTGTATTTATGACCATTAGAGATGGTCATAAATGAAACCAGAGATACATCACGTCAAACCAAGACGAAAGTTCCTCTTCCACTTTTCCGAGAGATGCTCAGTGTCGGAGCTAGACACCATCGAAAGTGTGGTAAAGTACAGTTCACACCTCTGTAGGACGAGTACTATGGCAGTTAGAATGGCGATTCCAAAGAAATCATAAAGGAACCTTATGAACTCTACCAAAAACGCACCATGGAAGATCTGTGGGACCTATTGCGGAAGAAACTCATAGGAAATGGGGTTCCCCGTAGAAAGAATACGTGAAAGGGATATGTGAGGAAGCAGGTGGACGTCAGTTACATGATATTCAAATACAATTCCCAATTATGGAAACACGATATATATATATAAACAGGGATATTTTTAGCATGGTTGCGTTGCCGGAAGGGCAATGGGCATAGCAACACCGACAGTAAATGCAATCAAAATGCTCATTGGCTGACGAATGTCATGGGAAAACATTGTGGTTGAATGTGACCTCACATGGGAAACAGTTTCAAGGAAGGTATTAAAAAAATACCCTGAACACGTATGATACACTTTACTTCACAGGTACGTAGAACACTGTACAAGAACTTGCAGCAAGTGCTCAAAATGACTTCCATTCATTTCCACACAACAGCGCAACCGTCGGTGTAGTGAATTCCGCACTCTTTCCAATATACCCGGTGTATTTCGTATTTGTGCACATGCATCAATCACACGTTCCTCTAACTCGGCAACATTATCGACAGGAGAGCTGTACACCATGCTCTTCATGTGACCCCAAATACAAAAATCTAATTGATTTAAATCAGGTGACCGTGGTGGCCACAATACAAGCCACGCACGACCTATCCAGTGCCGACCATAGCGTCGCGTAATGTGCCGGCGCACAGGTAAAGCAAGATGTGTTGGTGCCCCATCGTGCATGAACCACATACACAACCGCTGGTGAAGGGGGAACATCTTCCAGGAGGCGTGGAAGATGATTACGTAGAAACTGAAGGTACAGACGATCATTGAGTTTGGGCGGCAGGATGTGAGGTCCCAATGTGAAATCACCTACTACGAATCAAAAAGTAAGTTACACCCGAGCCGTATTCCTGTACTTAAAGAGAGAAAATAATCACGTTTGGTGGCAACTCTGTCCGAAATGTATACTCCCCATACGAAAAGCAGCCATGCTGCAGCTGCTTTAATATAACAGTAGTCACCGTATGAGTATGGCGCATCGTATTGAGGTGGCGTCCAAAATTAAGGTGTGCTCTGTTGTTCGACTTTAGTGGACACGAATGCATAATCAGAGTGAAATCCATCGCCAAATTGTCTAGGTGTATGGTGAGAATGCAATGTCACACCCCATGATCAGGAAATGGTGCCAGATGTTCAATGAGGAAAGAACAAACGTGAAAGACGAACAGTGTGTTGGGCAGCTTGCAACTGTGAACACTATCGACAAAACGGAGCGTGTGAATGCAATCATTCTTGCCAACCGCCGCGTGAAAATTAAAAGAGATTGCAAGCAGTGACGTCGTTAGGGGGCGGGGGGGCACTGGTCCCCCGCAAACGTTCACCTGGCCCCGGCAAATGTTTCTGTATTTTACTGGAAATTTTGATTTGATGGCAAATATTGCAAAATTGTTCTTCAGTAAATTTTGCTTACAGTTTGAAACACTGTTCCCAAATTTCTAGCGCCATGAACGACAAAACAAGACTGGTACTCATTTTTCTACTGCTTGCCTGTCGAAAACATATGCAACGCAGGAGCTGCCGTTAATGATTTTATAGCCCGTCTTTTGAAATTGTACGTACTTTACCTCCCTGACAGGTCAAATATCTGGCCAATTGACTGGTACGCGGTAAGAAATGCACCTCGGGATCGGCGTTACTCCCTCCGGAGCTCTTTGGAAACAATTTTCATTCCTGCCTCAGATTACGGAGACAGTCATAGTGTGGTGCGTATGATAGAACATGCAAGATAAAACTTCAGGGGTCGGGGGATTGCCGCTAGCATATGGTCTCCACGAAGGGTAGTGGGTAACACGACCGCCTCCAAATAAACGGTGGTGCTAGGTTCGATTCTGGTATAAACTACATACATGAGATGCCCAGCTGAGTTAAATTCCCATATTACAGATCCATCACCTCATTTGAAACCCTAGCATACAAGTGTCAGGGTGTAAGAAAGAGGAAGGGAAGTCTGTAGTTCCGATGTTTCAGTTATCTTGGCGCAAGTACACACCGCTCAAGGCTTATGTGGGCGTCTATGAAAACTGAAATAACAGACAACATCCATTTCTAGTAAAATTCTACTCTCAAAACGATATTTCGTAATGATTATTTTTTTTTGTTACACGCACACACGTGAACTTGCGGTATCCCAGTAAACCACCAATATTATTTATAATAGGGAGTGGTGTTTACGGAGGGCGCTCAAGTATCAGCCTTTCTTCCACGTAGTACTCCGTGGACTGCATTGTTGCAGATTAATGAGGCTCCGGTATGTGGACTCACAGCCAGTGTAATCCTATGACGGGTTCTGTTTTGTCTTGTCAATGCTCCTTCGTGATTGTCCTTTCATCTTATCATCATTCGTCCTCAACGCCGCGATTAAAGCCAGTTTTTGAGA
Source organism: Lepisma saccharinum (assembly GCF_977018435.1). Taxonomy (NCBI): domain Eukaryota; kingdom Metazoa; phylum Arthropoda; class Insecta; order Zygentoma; family Lepismatidae; genus Lepisma; species Lepisma saccharinum. The sequence continues at coordinate 28,566,115 of NC_139238.1, forward strand.
ACTAGATATTCTCGTAGTAATAAAAGGGGAGGATAACAAGGAGCAAAAGCATTAAATGCATCCACAATTTCCAAGTTCTTCCCTGCAATATTCTCTTCTTATTAATATTATTTTCTTTGAATAAAGTATTTTCCAAATCATCAATTTCATGTAGCTACTATTCATCATATTCGTTGCGATTAACCGAATGTAAATAAAGTGACGAAATATAAGGAAAATTCAATAAAATACCAAAACAATCAAGTCAACACAGGTGCCATCAAGTGCATACGTGTATTTTCATCATGTTGGGTGGCTATTTGCCTGCCGTTTTAAAAGTCTTTAGCGTCTATAAATTTGCACCCCTGCTCGTTGCAATAAGAAACAACAGCACTACGTGCCTTGTAGTACTGAAGTATGAGATACTCGGAAGGCAGTTTCATCTTGATGGATCAAAAAGTAGTCAATCTGCTTTCGGAGGTATGCGCTTATGTCCTGGTACTTGAAAATTAATTTAGTTTCATCTCTATGTCAGAGAAACCCTCCCGCGGTTGTAAACACAAGAGGGCGGAAAGGAGTTGTGAGTGGACCTTCTGGCCCTGAATGCCAACGGCACAAAGAATGGGATATATCGCATTTTATTTGGCCGACTGTCTGTCCGTTTCTTTTCATCCTTCCTCAATTTGGTCACACCCTAAATGCAAGTGTGCGGGGCAGTACATCCTTAAATTTGTCTTTGTCAGCTTGAACACAATAGAATCACGAATGTACTCCTTCCAGAAATAGTTTATGACGGGAAATCGGTAGAAACTTTGTTTCACAAATACAATAAATATGCCACTCTTCGGTGTCGGTCTGTCAGAAAATATGGAAGAAACAAAAGTGGCAGATGAAAACCCCCCATTAGCCGCCCCCGTGTCGGAGTGGTTAGCACATTGCGCTACGACACCAGGGGTCCCGGGTTCGAATTCCAGTTTGAGCATGGGTGTTTGTTGAGTGTCCATTCATCAATTTCATCATATCACCACTCATCCTCATTTTCTCAATTAGCCAAAAGTGGCAGAAAAGCGAAGCAAAATCAATCAAATCAATCAAGCAAACACCCATTACTGGCCTCGACAAGGGCGCAGTGGTAGAGTCGTCACTTGTAATCAAGAGTTCCCGGTTTCAGATCCCACTTGAAACTGTAGGTCCAGTTCCGATTAACCTTCCTGTGCATAAAGTGGGCTTAAAATGCCAACTCAATGAAGCAAACCCCTATTAAAATTAGCCACGATTATTATTTTGTCTTAGTACAATTTTAACCTCCTATAGTGCATTACCCACTTTTACAATTCTACCATCCCCCTCCCCCCGCCAAAAAATCTTGCGTACGATGGTGAGTGGCGTGCGTATGTATAAGAGAGTTGATTTTAATTTAACAACGACTGTCTGTCTGTCTGTCATTCTATCTCACTCTCATATTGATTGATTGATTGATTGGTTTGGTGTTTCAAGTGCACTTTATGCACAGTAAGGCTAATCGAAACTGGGCCTACAGTTTAAAGTTGGATCAAAACCACTATGTGCCTCCATCACTCTCATATATATAACTCACAAAAATCCATACATATATAATGTTGGTTGTTGCTAAATTTCTTCATTATTTGATAGAGAAATTTCTGACATTTGAACCCCCCAAACTGATAAACCTAGCTACATCCCTGATTGCAAGTGAACTGAACATATCCTACGATAGTGTGTCTATACTGATTCATCACCAGTTGGGTGTATCGTAAACTGTGCTCTTATTGGGTGCCGCGATTGTTAACCGATGAGAAATAAAAGAAACTGGTCATACGATTCAAAAAGTGCTTGGAATACTTTGGTGACTATGTCGAAAAAAAGTTAAATGTGCATACATTTTTGTACAATAATTATTTTCTTCCTAATGTGTTTTGTTTGTTGTATACGGTGGGAGTAACTTACTTTTTGATTTACCCTAGTACACTCATCCACACATTCAAGGTGAAACGTTGCTGATGTCGTGACTCAAACATTTCATGGGGATTTTCGTCACACCACACGTGAGTATTATGAAAGTTCACAATTCCGTCACGAGTGAATCCAGCTTCGTCTGTGAACAAAATGTCACCTAAAAAGCGTGCAAGTTTATGCAGCATCCACTCACAAAACCTAACTCTGGCCTCGCAATCCGTTGCTTGGAGACCTTGTACGCGTTGGAGATGGTACGGGTAGAGACACTGGCGGTGTAAAATGCGCTACACACTGCTCCTGTGCCTCGATCCTCCTAGGTGACGTCCCTGGTGCTTCTTCAACGCGTTGTAAAATGCTTTCCTCTTCTTCCTCTGTGATACGTGTTGGCTTACCGCTTCTTTCTCCATATTCAAAACTCCCGTGTTCTCGGAGGCATTGGTGAAATCTTATGAACACGCGACGATCAGGCTGCCGTCGGCGAGGAAAAGCTTCCTGGTACAGGCATGCAGCCTCCACTGCATTGCCGTCTGCTTTCCCGTAGAAGAAATGCATGTCCGCATATTCCTCGTTAGTGTACACACGTTCCATTTGAACCGCGAAGTACACCACTTCACTGACAGATACTCTTGTACGTATTCCGTCTCGAACACACACACTTACTGAACTACGTCTCTGTGTATATTCTAGCCTTGACGCAAGTCACGCTGCCCCCTGACGGTAAGGATAGGAACTACGCAAATTATTATTACTAGTAGAACACCTAGTACATTTTAAATCACTGTACTACATACTGTAGGTGCCTTTGAATCAGGTAAAAGGTGGATGATAAACCTTTCTGGAGATGAGGCCTTGCACCTTTTACCTGATTCAAAGGCACCTACAGTATGAAGTACAGTGATTTCCAATAACGTCATGTACGTTTCGATTATGGATGGTATCGAGACGAGACGAGACTTTCCTTGGTCTCGGTCTCGTCTCGAGCTCAATAGCGTGATCTCGTTCTCGGTCTTGTCTCGTGTACTAGGTGGCCGTCTCGGTCTGTCTCGTCTCGAACACGTCTCGAGGGTGGTAGTCTCGTTCTCGTCTCGTCTGCACAGAGGTGGTCTCGGGATCGGTACCATCCCTTGTTTCGATTAACAATACGTACGTATGTAGGTATCGTGCCTACATCCTGCATTCACACCACAACACTACTGTGTCACAGTGCCCAAGTGGTAAAGTGTTCGGCTTGCATTCAGTAGGTTGAGGGTTCAACTCCCGTGACCATCGGAAAACAAAATTCATCTTACTACTGTAGGCATTGGTATTGTTTCTTTCATCTTACGTATTCCCTCTTTTGTACGGGTGTTTCTTCCGTCACAAAGGTGGGATGGAGGTTTCTTCATAGGACCTCGTCGACTCCCTTTACACATCATACTCTTTCCATCTTTTATAAACTACCAGCTAAACACTGTTTTCCAATGACATTCGTCAGCCAACGAGCATTTTGATTGCATTTACTGTTGGTGTTGCTATGTCCATTGCCCCTCCGGCAAAGCAACCATGCTAAAATTATCCCGGTTTATCTATCGTATTTCCGTAATTGTGAATGGTATCTGGATATCATGTAATTGACGTCCACCTGCTTCCTCACATATCCCTTTCACGTATTCTTTCTACGGGGAACCCCATTTCCTATGGGGAGTCCCATCCGCATAGGTCCCACAGATCTCCCAAGGTGCGTTTCTGGTAGAGCGCATAAGATTCCTTCATGATTTCTTTGGAACCGCCTTTCTAACTGCCATAATACTTGTCCTACAGAGGTGTGAATTGTACTTTCCCACACTTTCGGTGCTGTCTAGCTCCGACACTGAGCATCTCTCGGAAAAGTGGAAGAGGAACTTTCGTCTTGGTTTGACGCGATGTATCTCTGGTTTCATTTAAAAATTTCATATTTTCTCATTAGTGAAAAACGTTGATTAACGCAGATTTACGAACCTAAATTTTGATGTATTTTACATAGGTCTACTGGTTAATTTCTAATTGGAGTCTAAACTCGAGAATCCATAATGCTTAATCCGATAATAGTTTAATTCATGTCGCAATACACAATCTTGATTCAATCAACTCACCATCTTAGGATATTATCGTAATTACACGCTCCCTCGGGAATCTCTGGAGCGAGCAAACGAAAGGAAGTCCTCTGCGCACGCAGGACTCGAGAGAGCTTGTCCAATGAACGCGTGAGATGGAAAAACGCGGCTGTAGCTACGGTACCAGTAGTTTGCAGCAGCGCGCACTGCTTTTCCTCGCTAACTGAACGTGGAATCCGGTCCGGTAGGACCATTTTTGATTGATGATCCTAGTTGGCAAGATTTAAATGTAAGCAAAATTGTAGGTTACTACTTACACCTCTCTGGAATGGATTGTGTCAATTATAGGGCTAAGTTCACCGCAATCTTCTTGGGAGTTGTAAAGAAAGATACAGGTACACACTGATAACCATAACTATGTATTATAATTTATACACACAACACGAAATCACACTTCCCTGCACTCCTGTCTAGGGAAAACTGTTTTACACAAAGTTTGCAGCTGGTGTCACGATAACACGCCACTAGAGTGACCGTCAAATCTCCTGCATATGGCGATAGCCAATAGCAGCGCGCTGCAGCGGGGCCATGTATAAATCTCACACCGAACAGAGACAGAGTGGTTGAGCGAAACGCCTTGTCACGGAGAGCACGGAACATTAGATAATATAACATAGCTATATTAAAATTAATGGGAGAAAAGATCATACTTGATTATGTCAGAGGGACTGCCAGGGGCTACTCGTCACTCCAACAACTGCCGTCGTTGTCCTCATCGTCACTGACCGCACTACTTTCGCCCTCTGTGTCGTCCTTCAAATTGATTATAATTGGGTCCAAAATTTCGTCCCGATCTATCTCCCTTACAAAATCGTTTTCCTGTAATTGTTGTGCATGTTTAACACAAGCGGCAATTTTTTTTTTTTTTTTGCATTACATTGTCAAGTTCTTCATTAACAACACATTTTATTGTGTGGTTCTGTTTTACCCATGTCTCGTCAAGGTCTCGAATCACAAGACACTGGAATTTCGTGCATTGTACGAAGGAATTGTACCCTTGACGTAACAGTGTCACTTCTCTCCATCAGAAATTTACAACCGTTGTTGGTTTTCCTGTACTTGAAGACTAATTGTTTCAATATTCTCCAAAGACGGTTCTACGAACTACGTCTTTTTCAAAGTCATCTAAGTTTGTCGTTCTTTTCAGTACGTTAATGTGCTTTCTAGGTGATTGAAACATTGGAGCAGGCCCCGATTCACATTGTTTTACCCCCGAACATATCCGAGACATGGTAGCTTGATTCACACCACACTCTTGAGTTGTTAGAGCCTGGCACTTATTAAAGTCAATTTTACTTCTCTATTCTTCACTCGAACATTATTTTAAAAACAGGAACGAAGGGAGAGCAAAAAGGATACTATGCAAATACGTTTATAATAACATTGCTTCTACAGAGGGAACGGTATAAGCTACAATCACGCTTGTTTTTCGTACATACTCGCAAATTCATTATCTTTCCATCTGTTGAACTACTGACACTTGAAATAATCTATTTATATCCGAGCGCCAGGTACACGATTTAGTAGCGAGGTGAAACAGGTTCTGAACTAGGCAACGCCGCACGTCTGTGATTCGCTGGTTCTGTTCAGTTATTCAAGGCCATATGCAGGAGATTTGACGCGCACTCTAAGAACATAGCCACGTTAGGCTTGCGATATCCGTAACTGTCCGCAACGGTTTCCAGTTGTTGCCCGAGTGGCTTCTCCGCGCACACTGAAACTGTAGAGTGCAAAGATATGGCAGTAACAAGACACCGCGCTCAGAATGAATTAGCCAATGGGAGTGCAGGTTTCTTATGGCATTTGATATATACAAATAAACAATTGAAGCTATATGCAAACATAAAAATAGACAAAGAAAGAATAAATGTGGTTAGTTTTATAGATAAATCTCCAACACTAACTCTCTTCCCTTCTCTACCGTTACGCGCTGCTTTGCTTCAGATATTCTCGAGACATAGTATAGGTACCGATATCATTGTTTCCATACAATAACTTCATCCCTCTCTCCATTTTTCCCCCTTTCCTACTTCCACCCTGCCCGCCTTCATGGTATGCTGTAATGCATATAAATACCATAAAAGTAGCAGAAAACAGACGTAAAATATGCAATATAAAATATGGATATTTATTTGATTAATACAACGAAAGATGATACATAATGAATTTGTAAAGGGAGTCGTTTAGCCAGTGGCGTGCTCAAAGGGGGGGTTGATAGGGGTCATAACCCTCTTTGGCTCAGTATAACTAGAAAAGAAAAAAGAACGTCAATAGCAGGAAAAGATGACAAAATGAGGGCTGACTACAAAAATGTATACGAACCCCCACCCCCTCCCTTTCGAAAATCCTGGACGCGCCACTGCGTTTAGCATTTCAAAGTCCCGGGAACAGCTTCCTGTAAGGGACTGCACTGAAGAACTTGTTTGCCACGAGACGGAACACTTCGGCCATGGACTCCGCCCCCGAGGGCAACGCCAGGTCCAGAACTGCCCTGTTGTTGTCGTTCAGGAACTTATTGGTCGATTCCTCGGTCAGGAAACCTACAAAAAGAATAAAGAATGGGGTCTTAGTCATCAGTCACTGATAAGTAAACATTTACCTCGACTATCTACTATCATTATCAGGTCTTAACAAGTAATGTATATATATATATATATACAGGGGAGTATATACCTGTCCCATTACCCCCTCTTTGAATTGTAGACAAACCTGCAAAATGTTATTTTAGCACCATGCGAATGATGAGAGGATGGTATACCATTAATTCAGACAAATGACCACGATTTACTCCAGAGGATCTGTGTGCACACCGCCATTTTCATGGCACAGTGTTATTCGCCTCCAGGTGCGATGTGAAATCCTCCGTAACTTGGCTGGCGTGAAGAAAGCGAACGCACTGTGAACAGCTTCTTGAAGTTCCTTAGTTGTCTGATAACGATCATGGGCGACTTTCTGTTTGATGTGTCCCCATAGCGCATTATCACAAGATGTCAGATTTGGACCTCGGGGTGGTCATTTGAAAGGTGCTGGTAAATTTGGCGATCCTCGTCCAATCCGTTTGTCTCTGGACACATCATTGAGGAATTCTCTTAAAATGGCCACCCCGAAATCCAGATCTGACATCTTATGTTACGGAGGATTTCACATCGCACCTGGAGGCAAATAATACTGTGCCATGAAAATGGCGGTGTGCACACAGATCCTCTGGAGTAAATAGTGGTCGTTGGTCTGAATTAATGGTATACCATCCTCTCATCATACGCATGCTGTTAAAATAACACATTTTGCAGGTTTGTCTACAATTCAAATGGGGGGGTAATGGGACTTTTGGTACACCCTGTGTGTGTGTGTGTGTGTGTATGTATATATATATATGTGTGTGTGTATATATATATATATAAGATATATATTATTTTTATTATTACATTAGTTACTTAGCACGCGTTTTAGATGATGGCAAACTGGATTCTACATCCCCGTAAATGGAACGGCTAGCTATGTAATGAAATAAGCTCGTACAATTACACGGACAGTTAAAAATTGAAATGAGCACGTATCTTGTTAGAAGAGGTGTTGGTAATGATGTCCTCTTGTTTCCACACATTTATGGCATTTTTAAAGGAAATTATCACTAACACGTGTGTGTTCCTCTTCCGAAATTGCTTCTTACTCTCCTGATGTTTTATTTCAATTTTTCTAATGTATGGATTCAGGTTTGAAAACTTAGTAGCTCGCCATGCAGACGTCATTCAAATGTCTGTTTCTTGCGGATGGATCTTTGAAAAGTGTGTTCCAATCATGCTCCAACGTCGTCTGGTTTCTCCCCGGTAAGCACACGCCGTTTCTCCTTCGCTGTTATCAAGAACTGACCCTGTTTCCAGAAATTTGATCACAATTATCCGAACACTGTATCTGTGTGGAACAGGAACATCTGGGAATTCTGCTGCCAAACGCCGTCTGACTTCCCTACAAGAATTCGTAATGGCGTAAGAGACGTACATAAAAATGTGTTGTTTAAAATTGCACGTGGCATTATTAGACAGCAGAAAAGCACCTGTAATACTTAAAACAAAACAATTTAAAACACTTGTTAACACCTTGACACTTCACAAACACATGCAAACTTGACCAGCTTGACACTGCCCGGCGTGTAAGCCGCCGCTTCACGGAAGACTCGACAGTGAAAGGCACTGTATATGTGTGCATGTGTGTGTGTGTGTGCGTGATCAAGGTGTCCTGGATTCGATAGCACGTGCAGGCACATAGTGATTCGGATCCTAGTTTAAACTGCAGATCCAGTCCTGATCAGCCTATCTATGCACAAGATGGACTTTAAACAAAAACTCTAACAAACAATATGTGTGCGTGTGTGTATGTGTGATTTTTGTTGTTAAACATGTGTTTTAATTATGTAAACCAACAAAAAAAGCATGTAGCATCGTTCCATACAGCTTCTTTGTTAATCATCTCCTAAAGATACATATTGAATTTGATTTTCTTATGTGTGAGAGTGCATTCCAGTATCGAGCTACTGATACAGTAAGAGTTGGCAAAAAAATACTGTGTAGTGAGTTTTTATTGTTAACAGATTGGAATTGGGAATATCCCAGTGATGTACAGGGTCAACGAAGTTAGTAACAAGTCGTGTTTTATACAGCGTATATTGATACACCTGTAGATTGAATTGTATCTTCTGCAAATATGCTGTATAAAGAAACAAACTGCCGGAGTACTAATTGAGGCAAGCGTACAAAGTGATGTAGATTCAGTGCTTAAAGTGGTTTCAATCAATAGCCAGAACGCCACCCACAAATTAATATAGATACATCACCCAACTCTCCATTTGCTCGCCTTGTTGATATTGTGGTCTATTGGAACACTTCCGGCACGCGATCAACATTTTCCAAGTTAGGTCGTTTTCATGTGTGTCTCTTCGCACATAAACAACCAGTTTCCACGAAAGATTTGTGCCACTGGTAAATTGATTTTCTTGTTGGCGTCGGCTTCTTGTAGTATGGAACCATCGTTGTACAGTCGTTGCGGACTCAGTTTCATGGAACGTTAAGCCAGCTTTTTCTGAAAGTCGCCATTTTCTTTGACACTACGCCAGCGCCACAATGAACGTGTTTTAAAATGTTTTGCGCATGGAAACACAACTTTAAAATTTTCTCATTGTTATGCAACAAACCTCACTGTTGTGTTTCAGATTATTTTTTAACAATAATTGTGTGTTTCAGATCATTTTTTTAATAATAAACCTGAGAACTTGTTTACTCTATTCTGATACACCCGGTATATTACATATCATTAACTTCTATTTAATTTTACATCGCCAAAAATTTCTGTCGACGTCCGTGCAAGGTTAGTCATTAAGAATAACACAAAAAAAAATTCAACGTACCTAAGAATCTCTCTCCGTTGTACAGATTTCCAAAATGGAAGCGGAGGCTTCCAGCCTTCCATTTGATTTGGAATTTGTTGAGATGTATATAAGTCTCGTTGTTTACATGCTTTGGGCTCCCCTGGAGAATCCATTTCATATTCGAGTTATCTGGAATAGTGTTTTTAGAAATTACAAAGTTTGGATTGGTCGTAATCAGATTGTACGAAAGGACACAGAAAAATTCTGCAGACGTACGACGGAAAATGAAAATAAGAACGAAGGAAAATTGCTACCTTGCTAGTTCCTTGGCACACAAATAGCTTTTGATATTTTTATGTTTGGGAACGTTACTAATTGGATAGTTTTCTTATCAAATATGATGTTTAATTTAATTACTTCCCATTACAGTGATGATCTTGGAAGCTTTTAGCAAACCTGAAATTAACGAATATATCTACAAATATGAGACTATATATTTTTTTATTGGTTCCATTGCCGTTGAACTAGATATGCACAGTTTTGCATTAGCATGCAATGTAAATTGGACATTATCCGTTGTGTAGTGCTTATTCTATCACTACGTCTCGAAACATAGTGTTAGAATAAGTATACTTTTAAAGCACTAGACAATGGATAATGTCGAATTAACATTGCATGCTAATATAGAACATTATTACTAACATTCAGAGAACTATTATGCACACTTTACCTTTATTTATGAGAAACAAATAACATGGCATTGTGTAAAAAATGAAGATTGTAAAAGAAATAATTGTAGATGTAATTGATGAGTAAATGTTTGCATTTAAGATGTATTTTAGTCAAGCTTCAGCAACTTGCTACAGCTCTTGTTCAGTCTTACGGAGAGCGCATGCTGGCAAGGGAAGTGGGGAGTGGGGAAGCGACCAATCCATCGCGATAAGAAACGCAGCAGACTGTAGAACGAGGTGCGCGCAGCACATCCTCTCGCGACGTCGTAACTCTGGGCGCCACCGCTGTTGTCTGGTTGGTGTGCTACGTGTTCCCCGCTCCCCACTTCCGTTGCCAGCATGTAGGGCGCTCGCCGTAAGACTAGAGAAGTAGCACTTGCGGAGGCCATCGAGCGCTCCATGCCTACATTTGGATCAAAATTAATATATTGATTGTCTTTTCTTTGCGCGAGACTTGCTGGGTACCATGTTTTCTGAATACTGAGATTGGTCGGCGAGGTTCCATTGAAAAGGGGCCTCCATGCTCGCCTTACTTGAACCCATAGAACTTTTCATTCCATGGATACCTGATACCTTGGGTGTACAGCGAGAAGATTGGAGATCACGAGGAAAGAGAACGAATGTCTTGTAGCCACGTCCACCCTGTGATTCCCTACAGACCTGTGTGCCACTCAGCGGAGGGTATATTCAACAGATACTGTGATTCGGCCTATGGTGCGAGAATTTTCGGACATTACTTAGATATACACGCACAAAATGTTTGCGTTCCTCGTCCGTTCTGGACTAGTTTTATTAACGTAAGTTCAATAGTTTTACTTGCAATAAATTTTTGTAACCCCTCAGTTTTTTTATGAAACACCTGCTACCATATATTAATTGATTGATTTGCTTTGTTTTCCTTCGCCTTTTGTGCCACCTTTGGCTAATTTGCGAAGATGTGGGATGAGTGATATGATGAAATTGATGAATAAACGCTCGCAAACTTCCATGCCCAGTGTTTCTTTCAGGCACTTTTCGTACCCCCGGAGGTAATCTACCGCCCCCCCCCCCGGACAAAATTGTATAACAAAACCAAAATATAAAACTTTTCTGCTACCGTTGTTTCCCTCGCATCGGACCGCATTACTTTGTGTGGCGAATATTTTTGCCTTTATATTTCCCTCTGTAAATAACAACGCCCACACTTGTCCAATCTTACAGAAGAAGCAGAATAAAACTGGCAACCGCACTAGCCTTATCTCCTCTCTTCCACCTCGAATGAAAGTTTCATTATTACTTGCAATGTGATGAATAAAATCCTCAGTGCACTTTCTATCCTCAGCAACGCTTTGGAAAAGAAGCATTTGAGTCTGGCTAAAGTCATCCTTCTAATTACTTCAACCAAATTGCATTTCCAGGATATTGCAAATCAGTGTGAAAACATCAACAGTGATCTGCAAAAAAGCATTCGGATCGAACTGAAGAATATCGGATCTGAACCGCACCTGGTTGCTGATGAAAATGCTAGGAAAACTTTCTGTGGGATGAAGGAATGCGCGGAAAGTGTAATTGAAGAAATGGAAAACAGGTTCAACGATCAATCTGTTGATACCATGAGAGATTCGCAAGTCAATTTGAAACCTTTCAGTCAGTAGTAGACTTGCAAGACACCGAAGTCAAAAGGTTTTGTGCTCATTTTCCCATGCTTAAGGTGCAAGGCGTTCTTGCTGTCCTCAAGTATTACAATTTTTTTGTCAAGTCGATGCGTGATAATGGAATAAGCTGACAATCCATTGTTGAAAATCTTATAAGCTGACGTGGAATATTACGAGTTGAAAAACTCTGTGAAGTCATTCTAACAATTCCCGTAACGACAGCCGGCGTAGAAAGGTTTTTTAGTGCTATGACTAGGATACTAACTTGGACAAGAAGTAGAATGCTACCAGCAACTTTAATACATTGCATGATAATAAGCATTGAGGGACCTAAGATTCCAACTGATGATTTTCTGGAGAAAACAGTAGATTTATATGCCACGAAGTAAGCTTGCAGGATAAGATTGCTGTAAATTCTTCATGCCATCTTAAGCTTTACATGATTGTTCTATTGAGTTTAATAATTTTGATATTTTTCCTGGTGCACCATTGTGGAATTTATTCTGGATGATTAAATGTAAAAGTAGGTGATAATTTACTATTGTAATGCTAATTGACAATACAATATTTGTAACTGTTAGGCAACAGACTATTAAAAAGAAACAGACAAATAAGAAGAGAAATCTCTGTCTTTCCACATTGAATTACTAAGTATACTTAGGTCACCGCATCCTACTTAATTTTTGTTACTGTACGTCATTTCACATCTGTAACTCTCAGCGTCAAGTTCATTGACGAACCACCACTGGTAATTCTCAATGTTAAAAGCACATATGTTGTATTTCGCAGATGCGATTCACAACGCCCTCCCGGCTCTCTGGAATGCCCCCCCCCCCCACCCGGAGCAAATTTTCTGAAAGAAACACTGTCCATGCCCAGGCCGGGATTCGAACCCGGGACCCCTGGTGTCGTAGCGCGATGTGCTGTACCATACATTAAGGCTGAGCCGATATCCTTATCGATTCCCACAGATATCGAAGCTAGAAATATTGACAACTGAAAATATTGTTCAAAATATTGATTAATGTATTTCACTGCAGAAAAGATTGATTAATGTACTTCACTGCAGAAAAGATTGATTAATGTACTTCACTGCAGAAAAGATTGATTAATGTACTTCACTGCAGAAAAGATTGATTAATGTACTTCACTGCGGAAAAGACTGCTTAATGTATTTCACTGCAGAGAAGATTGATTAATGTATTTCACTGCGGAAAAGATTGATTAATGTATTTCACTGCGGAAAAGATTGATTAATGCATTTCACTGCAGAAAAGATTGATTAATGTATTTCACTGCAGAAAAGATTGATTAATGTATTTCACTGCGGAAAAGATTGATTAATGTATTTCGCTGCAGAAAATATAGATTAATGTATTTCACTGCGGAAAAGATTGATTAATGAATTTCACTGCAGAAAAGATTGATTAATGTATTTCACTGCAGAAAAGATTGATTAATGTATTTCACTGCGGAAAAGATTGATTAATGTATTTCACTGCGGAAAAGACTGATTAATGTATTTCACTGCAGAAAAGATTGATTAATGTATTTCACTGCGGAAAAGATTGATTAATGTATTTCACTGCAGAAAAGATTGATTAATGTATTTCACTGCGGAAAAGATTGATTAATGTATTTCACTGCGGAAAAGACTGATTAATGTATTTCACTGCAGAAAAGACTGATTAATGTATTCCACTGCAGAAAAGTTTGATTAATGTACTTCACTGCAGAAAAGATTGATTAATGCATTTCACTGCAGAAAAGTTTGATTAATGTATTTCACTGCAGAAAAGACTGATTAATGTATTTCACTGCAGAAAAGATTGATTAATGTATTCCACTGCAGAAAAGACTGATTAATGTATTTCACTGCAGAAAAGACTGATTAATGTATTTCACTGCAGAAAATATTGATTATGTATTTCACTGCAGAAAATATTGATTATGTATTTCACTGCAGAAAATATTGATTATGTGTTCCACTGCAGAAAATATTGATTAATGTATTTCAATGCAGAAAATATTGATTATGTATTTCACTGCAGAAAATATTGATTAATGTATTTCACTGCAGAAAATATTGATTAATGTGTTTCACTGCAAAGTTTTACTTTAAAATATTCAAGAATTACATAAGAATATTAAAAATACCTGACAAAATCCATTTTTCCCCACAACACTGGTGCAAAATAAATCAAATTTTGCATAATTACACTCCACGAAAGTGTCGCTGGAATTTTTTGCGGGCCTCAAGAAACACCTAAGTACCGGAAAAGGTATCGGCCGGTATCGGTAAATAAATTCCAACCGATACTTCTCGATACTGATACATCGATATCGGCCCGGATCTGGCATAATAAAAAAGATGTTACTGTATCAGGTCAATTCTTATAATGCAGCAACAAGAAAAATATTAATTTTAGAGTCCTCCATCTTAAATTAACCACCTAAGATGGAACAGGGACGGAACTTCTGGGTTGTAGGAATTGCATTGGATCCCAATGTGATCATAAGTGTTCGTGACTGTACGCGAACACGTCACTGTCTTCTTCCCGCCAAGTAAGTTAAAGACGGAGCACAGACAATACTTACATACAGTGGCGTTCACTGGACCGCTACCGAATACTGGAAGAAACAGGAAGGTTCTCTCGATTTCATACTGGCTCTTGTGGTGGTACTCAGGCACAAAGAGATCGAATTCCATTCGATAGCTCTTGGGCCACACTCTGAAAGGCATGAAGTACGATTGAATCGAAGGAAGAAATAAATTGCACACACTCGTATGTTTCAAATACATCTAGGTAGTTTGATTGATACATTTAAGCTTCTAGAATATGCCTAAAACTCATCAAATGTATTCATAAAAACTCTTCAAATAGGCACCTAAAATTCTACAAACTTGCGGCTAAAACTCTCCATGTTGAAGCCTAAAACGCCCCAAACTTGCGACTAAAAACGCCCCAAACTTACGACTAAAAACGCCCCAAACTTACGACTAAAAACGCCCCAAACTTGCGACTAAAACGCCCCAAACTTGCGACTGAAACGCCCCAAACTTGCTACTGAAACGCCCCAAACGTGCGACTAAAAACGTCCCAAACTTGCGACTAAAAACGCCCCAAACGTACGACTAAAAACGCCCCAAACTTAAGCCTAAATCACTCCAAGGTTCCGACAAGGCCTTCCCAAACTTGAGGCTAAAACTTCCCTATCGTAACTAAAACCTCCCAAATTTAAGCCGTCCTCGCCTTGTAATGAAGGGGTCCCGGGTTCGATACCCGATGGTGGCACATAGTGGATCAAATCCCACTTTAAACTGTGTGTCCAGTCAAAATTAGCCTTACTGTGCATAAAGTGGACTTAAAACAGAAATTCAAACCAAACTTAAGCCTAGAACACTCCAAGGTTCCGAAAAAACTTCCCAAACTTGAGGCTAAAACTTCCCTATCGTAACTGAAACACCCCAAAGTTGCTACTAAAACACCCCAGAGCTGCGACTAAAACTCCCCAAAATTTAAGCGCAGGGGGGTTGTAGGGGGGGTGAGAGGGAATTCCGCCCTCTGGATACTTGTGCTCCCCTCTCAGCTTGATAAATTTTATCCGTGGTGGGAAATGATATTTGTGGAGGAAACAACAAATTATTAGCAATTTGGTTACTTTTAAAAGCATTAGTTCATGCTGTCTCTAGACAGTCAGTAGAATCCCCCCCCACTGGAAATTTCTTAAATATCACACTGCTTGAGCCTCAAACACCCCAAAGCAGCGACTAGAATTCTCAAAGCTTAAGCCTAACACTCCTAAACTTGATGGGCATGGATGTTTGTGAGTGCCCATTCATCAATTTCATCATATCATCACTCATCCTCATCTTCGCAAATTAGCCAAAAGTGGCACAAGAAGCGAAGTAAAATAAAGTAATTCAATCAATTAATCAATCAATCCTAAACTTTACCCAAACACTTCTAAATGTGGGACTAATAATTCTCAAACTACTAAACTCCTAAGATTGAGCCCAAACTTCTAAAATAGGTGCTTAGGTGCTAAAACTAAAGAAATACTCACATGGTGCAGGAGCTCTTGCACCAAAGGCACTTGGTTAGGCTACAGATCTAAGAGAAACGGCAAGTAAGTTACCTTTTGAAATGAGTACCTGGAACTGACATACTTCTGACCGAAGTAACTGCACACATTAACTTTAAGTTAGTTACTTTTAAAAAGTAACTTTCCGAACATCAGTTACCACCATTGATCTCGGTCACAAAGTAGCACGAGGACTTTTAAGTATTGACGTTTTGTAACTCACCGTGCGGAGATGACGTCAATCTTGTCGAAGCCCCACTGCTCGGCGTTGGTGAGTTTGAGCACAAACCCGATTTGACTATTTCCTTGACCAACACTCAATTCCGAAATCCGTAGGGGGTCCAGATGAGGGAGCTTGAATTCGGACATCTCTGTGAAGAAGAAGTACAGTGGATTATGTCTCACGTTGATTGATTGATTGATTTCATTCTTTCTTTATTTTGCGTTTCCGCCACTTTTGGCTAATTGCTAAGATGAGGATGAACGGTGATAAGTAAGGAGCGGACTTTTTGGTGCTAAGAAACTGAGGTAACATGTCACTAAAGTAAAAAAAAATCATTAAATTCTGTCAATCAAATACGAGGGTTACAGCAAAAGTCATGGCACCCATTTTCTCCCACGATAATGCGGGTCACGTAAAAAATTTTGAATTATACGTCACATGCAATGTATTGTGAAGCCACTGCCAAGGGAAGTGGTGCAGGATGAATATGACACGGCGTGAACAGCGTTATGTGAACATGGAAGAAGGCGAGAGAATGTCGCACTGAGCTTGTGGAAGCTTTTGGAAATGATGCTCTACCATACCGAACTGTTGCAAGGTGGGCAGCAGCATTTGGGCGTGGAAGAGAAGCAACTGCCGACATGTAACGTTCAGGACGACCTGTGACTGCGCGTATTTAGTATTTTTCTCTATCCTGGTACAGATCTCTAGGCTGTTCAAAATTCGTACATTAAACGTAAACATATATCGTGACCTTCCAATTGTATATTTTACAATACCTTGCCTGGCCCGCATTATCTTTGAAAAATACAGGGTCAATATAAAGTCTCGATCCATTTATTAGAAAAAGTGGCTCGAGATTAGAACAAATGTTTGAATGAACTCCCAAGAACATGGTAGCACATGTTAAACCTTTTAAAAGAAAAAATCGGATATGTTACAGGAGAAAATCCATGGAAGTGTTACCTCAACGTACTTCCACATGAGCACCCTGCATGAATCCTAACAACGCACAGTTTCACCAAATACTTTAGGGACCATTGTCGGTGTCATGTTGAGCACAGTGTGCTGAATACGTTGACGTAGATGTTGATGACAGGTGATCTTCACCCTGTACACCTGTGACTTGATATAGCCCCATGCAAACAAGTCAAAGAGGTGTGAGATCGGGAGATTGTGGTGCCCATATGCATTGTGATCCCCTACCAATCAACTCACGTGGAAACGTAGCATCCAAGTACACAGTAACAGTCTTTGCGAAGTGAGGTGGGGCTCCATCCTGTTGGAAAACCACGGTTTTTAAGATGCCACCCTGCTCCAATTGTGATTGAAGAAACAATTGCAGCACATCGAGATACGCATTGTCCGTCACCGTGTGTCCTGCGAAGAAAAACGGGCTGTATACCTTGGACTTTACGATCCCCAACTACACATTGACTTTGTGGATGTTTAGTTCCCATTGGAGGACCTAATATGGCTGTTCATTGGCCAACACACTGCAATTGTGTCGGTTGATAGTTCCACCCATGCGGAATGTGGCTTCATCAATAAACAACATATCTTCCTGCTCCACTGCCTGTAACAGCTCTGCACACATTGTTTCGCGACTAGTACAGTCCACCCTTTGTAACTTGTGCACCACCTGAAGATGGCATGACTGTTTTTTTTAGGGTGTAAAGGAGTATCTTCCACACAGTCGGTTGTGGTAACAAAAGTTCCCGGCTTAATCTTAACCTTCTTGTTGCATTTGAGTTTCTGGTGATGGTATAAAAAAATACTTTCTACCCGCTGCATGGTTTCGGCTGCTACGCTTGGCCTTACCGGAAGTTTAGCATTGTGCACATTACATGCTCGCTTGAAGTTTTGAATCAGTAGCCTGATATTAGCCCTGGTTGGAACAGTATTGTGGAATTTCCTTTCGAACTTTGCCTGGACCTCTTTGAAGCTTAATCCCCGCAAACGTTCACGTACCACACCTATTCTCTCTTCAGTATTCAGGATCTTTCACATCATGTACAAGAAGAAGAAATCAGCAGTTTTCACAAAAATGGATCGAAACGTTATATTCACCCTGTAGTTGGCATGACCTTTGCTGTAACCCTCGTAGATAGCCTACTCTCGCCAGTAACAGCAGCACGTTAGTTACTGTTGATTACAATGAACATCAAAGCATATTTTCAAATTATCCATTGAAAATGCACTCCGATTATCTCTGAACAATAACTTGTATTGTACAAACTATCTTTACACATTACACGTTGTATCGGTATATTTTGTGCTTTTAAGCTGATTCTCAGCAACATACACAATATACACTACCATACATTTTTGAATCCTTGTCCCGAGGTTCAAAACTTGCAGTACCTGAAGTTCTGTGGATGCTAGTTTAGGCAATAGACACGTACCTCTTCAAATTACAACTTAACGCCCATTTCCTTTTAGATATATATAGGTTTATTCATAATATATTTACAGAAGTTAATTCTTGGCCGTTATTCACAAAATTACATTCCGGTGTACCCTGTCCCCCCTTCCCGAAGAGAGTGTGTAGACTCGCGTAGCCACTGGCTCCACGAGTAAAAAAAAATATAACCCTCAGTACCAAAAAAGGTGGCTGAAGGTATGTGTGTTGTGTACCCGGTTTCCCACATGAAATAAACTATTGGAATAATATGAAAAGAGCAAGTGTGTGTATTAAAAGAAAGAAAGTTAACATCCCCGCCGTCGGTTCACATAGTAAGGAAAGAAAGCTCGCCCAGCCGCTCCCCTCAGAGAAAAAGATACCTCTTACATTGCTGTACTCCGCCAAACATCTGAGGCCGACTGCTCCTCTGCCCTTCCTATTTATAGGCCCCGCTAATGACCTAAACCGTCACTGGAAACTTACCGCTCCCCCAACGGCCAAGAACCCAAAAGTACAGGAATACATAGCCATACACAATTTATAACATAAAAAGGATCCAGTAATGATCGCATCATTACAACGTAATCAGACGTGCATATTTGGATGTCATTTCATACCACAGCTCCCTACGAGAGCTTTCAGACCGAAGCGCCAAGTGACACGGATCGCTTGTTGCTTGCATGTCCCTCGAACAGGACAGTTTTCTCAACGATGTGCATCGTGTAACCTCGGTCTTTTTAACGCGGTGCATGCTTTCTTATAGACTGAAAGGGTCTATGTCGTTTGTTACTTATCACTTTGATGTGAATCGCCCTTTTCGCACGTCGCTTCGATCTGAAAGCTTCCTGGGGCAGCTTTCGTACCTTAGCGACAACCGCCGTCCCAGTCGAGAAGAAAGCATTCACTGCGCATGCACGATGAACAGGACGAGACTACATGATGCACACTGTTGACAAAACGACGCAGTTCGAGCGAGATGCAAGCGACACGTGGCAAATATTGGTTTCATGCCTTATATGGTGAAAGAAGTATGCGAATAATTTATTACTGAAAAGATTTAATTCAGGGAAGTGCATGAATTCAGAAACATATTTAGTAACAATATAAAATAAAAGAAAATGAGGGTGCGACATCCACACACACACCCATATATATATATATATATATATATATATATATATATATATATATATATATATATATATATAGAGAGAGAGAGAGAGAGAGAGAGAGAGAGAGAGAGAGAGAGAGAGAGAGAGAGAGAGAGAGAGTATATAGAATTTACAGGAGAAAGAATGGAATGTACAGGGTGAGACAACAGTCACGTTCGGATATTGATATAAACAACGTCAGATACAATAATATTATTATAACACAAAACAATAGTCACCCACCTCAGAGAAACAAGGCAGTCTATGGACCGGTTCGACCGACTCCCATGTAAGGAACAGATTCAATTTTAAAAACTGAAAAAACTTGCCCATTTTGAGGATTTTTTTCCGTCCCTCGCTGCTTTAACTCACCTTCCTTGGAGATGACCTGGAGAAAGTGCTGGAGTGAGTCCCGAGCGCAGTCGTTCAGATCTGGATCGTTGGCTTTACAGACGTGGAAGATATCGGCTTCAGGTGTAAAGAAAAAAAGATTACAGGCAGAAACCACATGCATTTTCAAACCAGTACCATTATATTTTCTACCCAAAAAGATTTAATTTTATTGCAATTTATCTCGATTTCCAGTCTCTTCGTAAATCGTACGCTTAACGAGGTGGTATCCAGAATTCTCCGGACTGGTGCTGCCAACTGGACAGCTATTGTAGTAGCGCGATGCAACGGTAGATGCAAGTACTATCATATCTTGTGAATCAGTGCACAACATTTCACGTAAGTGGGTGAACGCGCTGACTGTTTACGTCCTTTTAGCTGGAGTTGTGCTTGTGGTGTGTGAGGTGATTTAGCCATGGATCCGAGAAAACACCTAGTGTGCATCAAATTTTATGCAAATTTCAGGAAAAGTGCGACGGAGACATTGAAAATGATTACATATGAGTTCAGGGAAGAAATCGTGAGCCGTATACAGGTGGTTGATAGCATGCTTGGTTCAGGACCAATCGTATATTCGTTGAGGAAAACTAACACTCAAGGACGCTTATCTGACGTCCGACGATGTTTTCACAGTTCAAACCTCGTTGGTGAGGTTTGACTTTGAAGCATTCATCACCTTACTGATGAGATGGGAGCTGGTTATGGGACATGCCAACGGATTCTGACCGTTGAATTGGGCATGCGTCGTGTCAGCGCCAAAATTTGTACCGAGGATCCTGACAGCTGATCAGAAGCAGCAGCGTATTTTGTCTGCAAGGAGCTTCGTCAAGTTGCCTCTGACCATGCAACCTTTTTGTCCAAGGTTGTCACTGGTGATAACACCTGGGATTACGGTTACGACCTTGAGACGAAGCAACAACCGTCCCAATGGAAAAGTCCATCTCCCCAAGGCGAAAGAAAAGCGAGAAGGGTAAAGGACGAAATTAAGGGGATTGTGTACGAAGAATTCGTCCCCCCCCCCCAAACAGCCAATTCCATTGTGACGTTTTGTGCCCGCGGCATCAAAATGTGCAAACGTTGGCTTTTGCGTACTTCCTTGTTCACCAGAGGCTTTTTTTTTTTACTAAAAATAGAATGATATTAATTCCACCCCCACACAATTCGCCTGACTTGGCATCCGTGGCTTTCTTTCTGTTCGCCAGAGTGAAGATCAACTCGAATGGCCGTCAGTTTGGCACAATTGATATGATAAAACACAATGTTGAACAGTCTCACAGGACACTACTTCCAGGATGCATGTAAAAAAAATGGCAGACACTTAGATCAGTGTGTACGCGTGGAAGAACTACTTCGAGGGTGATGGTGACCAATTGGCCCAAGGGAAGTTTTTGACTACGTGATAGCATGTCACAAATCCATGGGCGTCCGGAAGGGGAGGCAAGGGGCGGCCGTGGCCCCCTCCTGGAAAATGAAAGTCAACCAAAAATTATGTATTTCACACATATAATTTCATTTTAGCCACAATAATATGTGTTAATTATTGCATGAACACCATAAATTCAAATTTAAGCAAAGTTTTTTTTTTAGGGAACAACACTATTTTGGGGGAAAATGTGCCTTGTTTGAACCCCATGGAAAAAAAATACCTTCCTTGCTCCTCCCTAGAAAAAATCCTGCGGACGTCCATGCACAAGTCCCAATAATTTTGGATATTATTTCGTATTTCAAAGGTTTTACTGACACATTGTAGCACAAGAGATTCTCTGATACACAAAACACACATTATATATATATATATATATGAGCTTTTGTTCCCTAAGCTTCCTTCTTCCCACCCCCTCTTCAATATCTCATTCTCTCAATAGCTCTTCTACACCCTCTCTCCTTCCTTCGATTCATATCCCTCCTCCCCATATCTTCTCAGCCGTCTATATCTCCATGTTACACTCTCGATTTCACTTCTCACTCACTCCTCCCTTTGTACTCACACCCTCCACCTCCCCCATCTCTACCTGGATTTCTACTTTCTCTCAATTTCCAAATCTCCCTGTCTCATTTTCTCCCCTTCTGTATCAATATCCCCTCCTTTATACTCTATATCTCCCTCACTATCCTTCTTTCATTCCTTCTTACCCTCTCTATCTCCTCTCTCTATTTCCTATCCTATTCTCTGTGTCCTCTCTCTCACCCTCTATCCATGTCCTCACTATCTATCTCTAACCTCTCCTCTCCCCATATCCACTCATTTCTCTTCTTGCACCCTCTCTCCCCCTCACCCCCTCCCTTATCTTTAATCTCTCTCGTTCTTACTCACCCTCTATCATCCCCCTGTCATTCTCTGTCTCGCCTTTCTGCTCTTCTCTTGCACACCACATTCTCCCTCTCTAAGACCCTCTCCACTCTACCTCAGCCCCTCCTTTTCATGTTCTCCTCTTTTCCTTCCTCCATCCCTATCTCCACGCGCCAGATTCCAGGATGAGGGTCTCCCTCAATTGTGTGTTTTCATGTCAAAAGGATACGCCAGCCATCTGTTACTTAAGTAACTAAAATGCAATACTCACAGAATTCCATCGATGTGCATTGTGATAGTAAGCTTAACAATATTGTTACAGCAAGTAATCGTCTATAGCTTTCCATTATCGCCGTTGATTGAAGTTACCTCCCTTGAGAACGGTTCGATGAGACAATGTTAGTGATGAGGAATCATCCAACAACACTGAAACAAGTTATGAAGACTATTTGCATTTGCCAAACCTTTTTAAGGCATAGCCTACACATGCCCTTGAACCCTTTTTTTAATACAAGAAAGTATATTGTTGCAGTACTGGATTTTAAACGTAATGCTCGTTTAGTTACGTAAGTTTTTCTCTCTCTTTTTTTCACACTTGAATAGACAATTAGTAATCATCTTTTGCTAAATCCTGACCTTGAATACAACTATTCCTCCGTGGCTAGTAGCAAGATATCTAATGCATCAGCACTTCTTGCCAAGTATGATTGGACATTTTTTTCTCTTTAATTATTATTTCTGTCTTGCGCAGTCACATCACCAAGATAAATATCTTCAAATGGGCGGTTTATTTCCAAGTTTAACTCTACTGACAACAGTGAGTACGTCAGAGAGGGAATCCGCGACTTGAATTGAAACAAAAACAAATGTCAAAAGATTCGATCTCAAACACCTTGTAACGACATGTGGTAGGTTACAAGTGGTATTAAATGTTTGATACATATTTTGGGACAGATTGTATTTTATGAATGAATCCTGCGAATCATATTGAAAAATATGCATATGCGAGTTCATTAAGAAGATTCTACAGTACGTATTGATTAATCATATTTTCTTTCGAGCATAATTTCTAGTCCATATATTTCTTTCTCAATTGTTAATAACAGCAGTAATTCTCCTGCAACGTTCTTCAAATTGCTCGTCCATCTTTTTAGATTGCCTGCTCTGCTCAATGTCTTATGGGAACAATTAAACGTGATCTGGAAACCAGACAGGGAACTTGCGCCCGTGCAGACACTTCCAAGCCATCATTCACCGAGATCCACTTAATGTCACCCTAATTTAAACCCTCACCCCATCATATTTCCCCCCCCCCAATCCTAAAATAGTTCTGGGTACCAGAATGGTTGTCCCTCCTATACATAGCATTCCCCACTAACTAATAAACTACACAAATTAATCCATACTACTAATAAGTATAATCAATTACCAATCATACTAATGCATAGTAAATAAACAAGAAATTTCAAAACTTGTTCCGGTCGCCAGAACGGGCTAATACAAAAATACAAACTCAAAATTATTAAATGTAGCTATGTATAGAATCTCCATATATATATATATATATATATATATATATATATATATACAGGGTGACTGGTAATTAGATGTATTCCCTGAAAGGGGTTAAAGTAGAGACAATTTGCAATAAATTTGACCATATGATACCCCGTCCGAAAATTAGTAGTTTTCGAGATAATCGAATTTCAATTGTTTCTTTAAAAATGACATTTTTCCACATAAAAACATGAATTGAGAAAAAACTGCTCATTGTATGGAACTTATTTCAGGGTTTTCTGATAGCTAAAGAATGAGTGGTTCGTTGAAAAAAAAAAGCTTTTCCCAAATAACAATCACATGTAAGTACCGGGTGGGTCTAAACTTACAACTGATGATAAAAAAATGCACTCTTAGTTTTACTTGGTAACGTATTAACAACAAAAATGGTATGACACGAAGCGTACAAATTACTTAAATTACTTCCTTGTGTCATCTGCTATCCAACAAGGTACAAATGTTGCTAACATTCACATTTGTGTACAAGAAATAATACTTCATTCATCTTCATGTGAATGGAATCAATGAACAATACAATTAAAGAACATTCCACATCTTGCTCGAAGTGGGCACCTCCGTTACGAATGCAGGCATGTTAAGATCCTCTCCCTGAGCTCTTCTTGCGAGTTTACCGGTTTCTTGTCATGTGACTCCAAATGTAAAAGTCGCAAGGCGTCAAATCGATCGGGGAATCAAGTTGGGCAGTCATCATGCTGATAAATCATGCCACGTCTTGTAGCTAGAGGAACATCCTCCAACAACATTGCCATCCCGTTCCTCAAAAAAATGTTCATAAGTGATGCCATTTAAGATTTGAGGCAGGAAAAATGGCTCGATCAAATGATTGTTGATTACCCCATCCATACTTCTTCCTGGGCGTGCGACAGTGGCTAGATAAAAATTACGCAAAGAAATGGATTGGCCGAGGCGGCCCGTTTCCTTGGCCGGCTCGATCCCCCGATTTACCGCTTTGCGACTTCTACATTTGGAGCCACATGACAAGAAACCGGAAACTCGCCAGAAGAGCTCAGGGAGAGGATCTTAACAGCTGGTCAACACTTCAAGGACACCATCACATCACGAGTTACGAGACCAAATGTCCGTATAAACCTGCGTGCCTGCATTCCTAACGGAGGTGCCCACTTTGAGCAAAACGTGTAATGTTCTTTAATTGTATTGTTCATTGATTCCATTCACATGAAGATGAATGAAGTATTATTTCTTGTACACAAATGTGAATGTTAGCAACATTTGTACCTTGTTGGATAGCAGATGACACAAGGAAGTAATTTAAGTAATTTGTACGCTTCGTGTCATACCATTTTTGTTATTTATACGTTGCCAAGTAAACTAAGAGTGTATTTTTTTATCATCAGTTGTAAGTTTAGACCCACCCGGTACTTACATGTGATTGTTATTTGGGAAAAGCTTTTTTTCAACGAACCACTTATTCGTTAGCTATCAGAAAACGCTGAAATAAGTTCCATACAATGAGCAGTTGTTCTCAATTCATGTTTTTATGTGGAAAAATGTCATTTTTTAAAAAAAAACAATTGAAATTCGATTATCTCGAAAACTACTAATTTTCGGACTTGGTATCATATGGTCAAATTTATTGCAAATTGTCTCTACTTTAACCCCTTTCAGGGAATACATCTAATTACCAGTCACCCTGTATATATATATATATATATATATATATTATTTATTTCTCTTATTGTGCTTGTGTTTGTATTTTATGTATGAAAATTGAAAATAACTACTAAAAGAAGGAGGATAAAAAGGCGTTCATAGGCGTGCGCAAGGGGGCGGGGCAAGGAGATACGGTTGCCCCTCCTAATACTCTCACTTAGAAATTTAGTGTAAAGACAACTTATTAGTTATTAAACAATATTTTTATCTTTACAAAATAAAGTATTTTAAATCGACGAAAGTTCCAAGCTACTACGGCAGGTTTATTTCATATGTAATTGGACTCTCACTTTGTTCTCCAGCAAAATTCTTATTATTAAGACTCAGTCATTTTATTCGTTAGCCTAGTTGTGTTACACATATATGGTCGCAGAATAAATTGGTCACATTGGAAATGAATAAATTATGTGTAGTTGTTTTGAATCTGCTGTACGAAATTATGTTTATATGTAAATTAGAAGATAAATAAATGGGGAGGGGAACGAAGAACTTTTATGCCACGGAAGATGGAATTCTTTTAAAAGAGTGATTTTCTGTGGATCCAGACACACACTATATACCTCGCCCCCTTGTTCCATACTCCATCCTTGTTTTCTCCCCTTAATGAGATGATCTGCGCACGCCTATGGAAGCCGTTATACGTATAAAATACACAAGAGTTTAATATTATATAGCAGTTTATATTTTTCAAGAAATATACAAGATGTCTCAACTCACTGCGGGATTTCAGAAGTCGTTTGCTCAGTGTCCAACTAACCCACGGGGATGAGAGCATGTCAGGGAAAAGAGTAAATATCGAAGTTTTTAACTCACCTTACAAATGTTCGACGATATGTGCTCCCTTGGTGACTCGACAGACATCAATTCTGTAATCTTGCTCGTATGCGGTCCACAGTCTCGGGCAATGGCCTCTGCCTAATTGCTCGTTTTACGTCACTGAGGGAGCACATATCGAACATTTGTAATGTTCTTTTTGCGTATCGAATTATAGACTTACCTAAATATTTATATTTTGTGCACCATGAGAGAGGGTATGTATGTTTCTGCGTGTGATGAAGAGAAAGATATAATGGGGAATGTTGATTCCTTTTACTTGCAGAAAAGATTGTGTCATTGTGCCTAGTAAGGGATTTTGCATCTTCAAGGGTTCAAGGTAAAGAGGGAAAACAAAACAACAAAAAAAAAATCCAACACAGCACCATGACTTATAACTTCTTCCCACTATCCACAGGGTTTGCCTGACCTTGTACAATGTGGACAACACATTTCACGTTTGGAGTAGTTCCAGTAAGATTCCCCTTGCGTAAATGTAGTGTATATTTATTTTAATGTTTTGTGACGATTCATCCTACCTTTCTTTACTAGTGCTGCATGAAAGGGATTTCACTCGAGCACCCGATAGTTCGCACGGGCGACGCAAGATGGCGTACGGAATTGAAAGCTCTATCGCTCGAACGAGCGGCGTACACTCGAAGGTTATTCTGAACGCAACACCAACTGGCGGCTGAGAAACAGCGAATCAGCGATCAGTTGATTTTTCTTCGACTAACATCGGGTATTTTCGAGTCGCAAGACACCGAACGTTGTTCGCGGGACAAAACAAATGAGCGTTGGGTACACCACATGTTGCCAAACGTACTGTAAACAGAGACCTGCACAAGACCCAGAGAAAACCCGTCTGC
Source organism: Lepisma saccharinum (assembly GCF_977018435.1). Taxonomy (NCBI): domain Eukaryota; kingdom Metazoa; phylum Arthropoda; class Insecta; order Zygentoma; family Lepismatidae; genus Lepisma; species Lepisma saccharinum. Next base: position 28,593,405 of record NC_139238.1, read on the forward strand.
GAGGAGGAGCGCCTACAATAATATGCAACACGCACGTCAAGCCCAGGTGTTCGACATCGCGCAAGCGAGCTTCACGTCACAGCTGTGCACAGGGCTCGATGCCTGCCAGGCTTTTTCTTTACCCGGGTCCTAAGAAGACCCGTGAGACTCGATGTAGTTCTTGCAGGCAGACGCGAGGACTACTGTCAGTGTTGCCAACGGCCATTATATTTCACTACACATGCAAATATTTGAATTTCTGCTAGGCGCAGGTGCCTTGAGGTTGTATAACCATTGGCGTAGCAAGGGGTGGGTGAAGTGTGCGACCACCCTGGGCCCCGCGTCCCATGAGGGTCATACGAAAAACGTAATAAATAGAAGTGAGAAAAATAGAAAAGGCTAATTTATGTGGGGAATAAAACTTAAACCTTTTGTTTTTATCTGGCTTTATATTCTAGTTTAACCTTATAATTTGAATGAATACGTCAAATCAGAGGCGGGCTGGAGCTCTAAGCCTAAGGGGCCCCGAAAAGTCAAAAAAATTATAATTTCTCATGTGAAACATTAATGCAAACATTGATTGGATATTTTTATCCATTAATTCTATTATTTAATAAAAAGCGCTTGTCTTGGCTTTTCTTGTGTCTCGTGACCTTGCATAGCCTACCCGATTTGAATATGTTAATGATAAAGCACCTCAAACTGCCACGGAGCAAAGTATGGGGCATTTAAATGCTTCCGTTGTTTTGAACTGAAGAAGGGCATGGATAATATTAGCAGTTCTTCTTTCCTTTCTACAACTTCAGATACAGCTATTGCCTCTCGGCACGAATTGATTTATCTTCCGAATTTCCTGATCAAGTTCTACATTTCAGGAATGTGCATACATCTGAAATCAAGTGCTTTAGCAAAGTTTCTTCTCCTTGATAGCTCTACACTAGCTTCCAGTTTTCTCTGTATCCTGTACCGCCTTCTGTTTGTTTCCTACTCTTCAAGTAACAACCATGAAAAAGGGATTATCTTTCTCAAAATTGATCAGCCCAAATTTAGCGGACTCCGTAATCTCACTTTTGAACGAGAAAGGGCAAGATCTAATGTAACAGTGTTTCGCTGCCCAGAAGCCAGCTTTCTGTTAAGCAAGGTGGTTTGATTTAAATCAAGATTTAAATTGGGAATTCTATGTTTAAAAAATCACTTATTGAAATCACTTTAAATAAAATTACAGAATAATGTACACAAGAAATTTGTAGATGTCAGAGTCACTTTTTGTGAAAGTACATTAATCTAAAACATTTAATGATGTTTATTATGCTCTAAGAAAGGAAATAGAGGAAACAAAATATATGTACTGATGGGGTGAAGCTCATATGAAAGTAAATGTAATATGTCATCAGAAAACACTTAAATTTCCCTTGATTTAAAATTCAATAATCTTTATAAGCAAAAATAGCATATTTTTTTAAATAGAATAATATACATGATACTAATCATGTTAAACCGTAAATCGTGTCATTATCATTAAACAGTAAATAAATATGGCAGCTGATGTTTGGCTATAACTATCGTTAAAACACTAAAATTCAGCTACAAAGACTGTAAATATATTTAAAGTTAAAATTATAAAGTACATCCAGAATATTTTATTTTCACTGTAAGAAAAGTTACTGAAATTATAATAGGTTCATTAACACACTCAACAAACATGTTCATTATTATGTTAAGTTCCAGAAACAGAGAAATGCATATTTACATGTAATTTGTTATTTGCTTTAATCAAACTGTTCAAATATTTTACAGGGCCGTTTATCAGAAAAAACCTTTCTATTTAAAAAATATGTCTATGCAAGCAATTTTCAGCGTGTTTTTTTAAAAAATAAAGATCGATTACATTGTACTGTAACTAAATTTCCATTCGCTTCCTTCGTTACGTGCAGATAATTACAAGAGAACGAATTTATGGTATTTTTGTTGTGCTGAATCTAAAATTAACAACAGTTTTGCCAAGTTGGCTCTAGTTCTTGAGTTATTTGATATCCTTCTAAGTTAATCTCAATAAAAGCTGTAGGTGTTGACATGAAATAGGGCATGGCTTTTATTTTAGAATATAAAAATATATCTCTAGTCCATCCATTGCACAGAATATATTTATTTGAAGTTCATTTTTCTTTATTTTGCTTTATTTTTTAGTTTCATTTCTATTGTTGAGGGGGATGAAATTTGCGTTCTTCACGAGTAGGCCGCGTAAATGATTCTGATGGATTGTGCTGCATTTGTGGTGAATATTCTGTACAAAAACAAAGAAAACCGTCGCTGACTTGGTAATATAAGCATATCTTGCATATTGAAGTAGTTTGTTAAGTCTTAGATAAAGGTGGCGAGTGTTTCATTACATCTATAGATCCTTTCATGGACTGAGTATTGAGAAACTAAAAACGGGGATCTTTGACGGGCCTCAAATCTCTCAAATTTTAAGAATGATATTGAATCTTCTACGTGATTCAGTTAATCTGAGTTGCCAGAAACTTCTTCGGCAATCACAAACACGAAAACTACGAAGACTTGGTGCAAAACTTGCTAAAAAACTTCAAATATTTTGTAATTAATATGAGCATAAAGATAAATTTCCTCCAAACAGTTTTAAAGATAGTCTTGGTGATTTTAATGAAAAACAAGGGTCCCACCAAAATATAAAGGAGATGATGGAGGAAATATTTCAAAGCAGATGTCAAAGATAGGAGATAGTAGATCAATGGTGGCGATTAGGAGAGATGTGGAGGACATTTCCCACCGACTGTTTGCCTCCGCACTATGGTCTCTTAACGATAAGCTGTTTACTAAGGGAAACTAAACTGTCCTTCCACCTGACCCCTTCCCGTTTTGGTACCCAATCGTCGCTAGTGTGGCAGATTATTTCTGATATCTTCAACGTGATTGTTCCGACACCCTACACACAAGAAAATCTCAGAAACAACGTTTCTCTCATCATTAAGAGTGAATAATAATGAGATTTCATGCTTTTTAAAGGACAGCCATTGCTAAACAATTAGAGCCAATGTAGAAAAACTGATATCAAATTCGAAATCACAATGGCAAAGATACTCCAAAACAACTACAATTTCGTTGGCAATGTGTTTACCAGTGTTATACATTTGTGGAGAAAGACAAGGGAAAATAAGTTGCCATAAAAATAAGAGGCAATGACTCCCCTTGACCCCGTTGGGGGTGCTCAGGGACGCCACCACTCATTTAGACATGTTTCACAGTGTACCTTTTCATCACTTCAACCATGCATTTTGCCAGAAAGACGAATGTCTCCGAACAGACCATTTAGTTCTGAACTTGGCGGATGGCGGCGCCACTCTGTCAATGTCAGGCCTTCCACAGGATTTCATGGACGGGACGGTAATGAATTGATGTTCTTATGTGGCGGTAGTAATTGCTATCAATAAGAGTTGACCCTGAGGAGAAGGTGGGGGGGACAAGCAGGATAGACGCTAAAGCAGGTGTATCATTTAAAAAAGTAGAAGGTGATTCCTATCCCTGGTTTACGGAACCAGTTATCATTTAAAACTTTTTGTTTTGTAGAAGCCAGTTCGATGTTTATGTTAAACCTGACAAGGAGCAGACAACAATGTTTATTGTTGCCAATCTTACTGAAGAAATATAGGTCCCGGTTCCTGACGTCAACGATTTACAGGTGAATCCACAATCCCTTGCGTGGTCAGCCTCTGGTTGAAATTTGATGAGAAACAGTAAAGAGAGTGACAATTTACAAACATTTATTTTTTTTCTTTACCACAACTTATCCAACACTTTGGCAAAAAAATACTTGCCCTTGCCTAACTTTCCCTTTCTCTTTTTTAATAATCAGGGCCTTCCCGATGGCGCAGTGCTAGCGTCGTTGCCTTGTAATCAAGGGGTCCCGGGTTCGATACCCGGTGGAGGCACATAGTGGTTCGGATCCCACTTTAAACTGTAGGTCCAGTCCCAATGAGCCTTACTGTGCATAAAGTGGACTTAAAACACCAAATCAATCCAATCCAATCTTTTTTAATAATCAGGGCCTCCCAGATGGCGCAGTGGTAGCATCGTCGCCTTGTAATCAAGGGGTCCTGGGTTCGATACCCGGTGGAAGCACATGGCACAGTGGTTCGGTTCCCACTTTAAACCGTAGGTCTAGTCCCGATTAGCGTTACTGTGCATAAGGTGGACTTAAAACACTAACTCAAACCACAACTCTTTTTTGCTAATCTTATAACATATTATTAATTTCGATACAATGAACTTTAGGAACTTTAGCATCGTCTGCATACTCGGTAAAACTTGAATACACTAAAGCACTTAACTCATGATACGGCACTAACACACACTGTTAGGGAGTGGGAGGGATATATCCTCGTGATGAAGTAGAAACTAATGAAGTTAAAAATCGCTTCTTCAGTCTTCTTCACACTTGGCGTTAGAACTGCTAGTCTTCTACCTTCATATTCCTTTTCATATTCCTTGTAGAACTAAGACACTAAACAGTGGATCTTATGTGTCTTCTTCAGTAACGTCCAATCCCCAATGTAATTTGGAACAAGCCAACAACCAAGTTTAAAAGTTGCCGTGAACTATAAAGTAACACTGGAAGATTGATTGATTGATTTGATTTATATTACCTCGCTTTTCTGCCACTTTTGGCTAATCGAGAAGATGAGGATGAGTCATGATATGATGAAATTGATGAAGAGACGCATAAATACACCAATACCCAGGCAGGGATTCGAACCCGAGACCCTTGGCGTCGTAGGGTGCTGTGATAAGCAAAAGATAAAGAGAGAGACAGAGAGACAAAGAAAGAAATAGACAAGCAAAGCAAGAAAGATTGAGAAAAACAGGAAGTAGACGGAAGAAGAGAGAGAGACAGACAAACAGCGCACGAAAGAAAAAGAAAGAGACACGCAGAGGGAGGATATAAAGGTACACATAAGCAAAACTAGAAAAGAGATACATAAAGCACAGGCTTAGCTACGGGGTGTGCCGGGTGTGCCTAGGCACACCCTAATGGGCTGCTTTATCAAAGAGAATTAAAGACAGGTATTTCAATGAGAGAGAAAATAAGCGGCAGTTTGTAAGAAGTTGAAAATGTCATTACTTGGTACAAACGTGTGCATTATCGCTGATGAAACGGGTGTTTATAGATTTTCGATTTTTTTATGTCATTGGAGAAGGAAGATATTTATTGCATTCTTCTCTGTACTACAGCGTTTTTCTTCTATACCTGTCACAAGCTGCACGTGTGAGAGAGCTTTCTCGAAGCTTACCCAAGTTAAAACTAAATTAAGAGCAACTCAGAAGCAGGATAGATTGGAAACCCTGCTCTTGCTATTTGTGGAACAGGAAAAAGCTTAGTCTATTGATGTAAATGAAGTTATTGAACCTTGTACCTTTTGACAGACGTCTTTTGTTATAGATGACTTGTATTTTGATGTATTTGTTTGTAACATTTATGAACATTTCGTGTGTGTGTAAGGCCGCGGTGGCTCAGTCGGTAACGCGTCTGACTACCATGCTCAACGTCCCGGGTTCGATCCCCGGCCGGTTCAAATCCGGGAACTTTTCTAACGGTGAAAGCGGCCCCGGCGCCCACCCAGCGTCGAAAAAACCCTGGGGGGTAAAGGCGGTCAGGGGCGTGATGCTGATCACATCACCCCCACTCACGACCGGATCAAGAAAGTGTGGGGCGTTACCCCCACACCCCCTATACGCCTTCATGGCGTGGTGCTATGCACAGGGGAACACTTTACCTTTTTCGTGTGTGTGTAATTTCTATGCAATTTGATTTTTTCTACTACATATACTCAGAAATTTTCAACACTGTCATTTAGTGAATTTATATTCCTTTACAAACATCAGTGCAGTTTAAGAGCCAAGTGATTGTGTTGCAAAATATTCTATTAAAAAGGTACAATACCTCATGTTTTTTCTTTGTGCACACCCAAATATAAAGTTCTAGCTACGCCTATGCATAAAAGATAGAGATAAAAAGATAAACAGCGAAGGAAAGAAAAGAAAGAGAGAAGCAGAGGGAGAAGGAGATGATCAAAACAAATAGAAGAAGACAGGCAGAAGAAGGGACAGAGAAACATCGGAGAAAAGAAAAAGACAGAAGCAGAGGCTTCCATGTTTAGCATGGTGGAAATTAGAGTAAGTTTCCCTAGTTGGGGAAATAGTATCGTCCTGCTTATCATCATTAATGTTTTTTTCATTTTCGCGTTTAGCCAAAAGTGGAAGAAAAGCAATCCTGGTCCCGAGAAATTCTAAATTAACCATTGAACCTCATCATCGCCGATTAGCAAGAGAGACAAAAGCTACGTAAAGGTAGGAATACATAAATTTTCAAAAATGTAGGTATTAACCAAAGAAATCTATCGTGCACTGCAGGAAATTTGATAACTCCACGTACCTTTTACCATATCACCACATACAAGTTTTTATTATTATTATTATTATTATTATTATTATTATTATTATTATTATTGTCACATACATATATTTAGGAAATGCACATGTAAACACAAATATTCTAACCGATTTCATTTTGAATTTGTGAACAAAATACAGGGATATTACAAATTATTGGAGCTGTTTCATGAGTTTGCTCTAGCTATAACATTTGACATATTACCATGAAATTTTACATTAATGTAGAACAATTCGAAAAGTTGTGTTAGGACGAAAGTTATTCTAATTCTAGAAAGTGAAAATGTAAATATTGTTCCTGAAACAATAATTTCTTGCCTGACAGAACCTACATACTGGCAATAATTAGAATTTAACTTTTCTTGCTTTCAATGAAGCAAAATAATCAATTATCCTATAAAAATTTGCCATTTTTGCTATTTCTTATTCAATTGGCAATATTGAGGATCTTATCTTTCGGAAAGGTATCATCGATAAAAAAACATTTCGGGGCAAGTTCAGTAACAGGGTGGCTACAAACAAGCAGAAATGAAATTCCCTGACTTTTCCAGGTTTTCCAGGACAAAATTTTACATTTTTCCCTGACAATTACAAACTAAACTAAATCGATGTTTTTGCAAATGGAAATAATAAACTCATACAGATCCAGGTATGGATTTGTTAAGTGCCAATATTATCTTCTATGAAATTGATTTAATTTCTCTATTCTCTATGATCTGAATTCAAACTGCAAAAATAGTGAATTTGGAAAATTATTACTGGTCTACTGACCTGGAAAACTTAGGAAAGCTGGAATTAGCCTGGAATCTACTTTTGTACCTGGATAACCTTGGAAAAGCCTGCAATTTAACCAGTAACCTGGATTTTCCTCAGTTACCATTTTCACTACATATGTCCACTTCACTTAGAGGTTTTTGTATTGTGAGTACGTGGGTGGCGACCACGGGGATACCTGAGCAGAGACTGTCTCTGCCTCTACTTGAATTTTGGGGGGAATGCTGCGATTCAAGGGATTTATTCGTTAATTTTGAGAAAGTCAGTGAAAGCTTGGTCCTGGGTATGACCTTAAACTGCCCCTCTACAGCCCTTCAGCTCTTTCTTGCTGTAGTGTCTTTTCTCTGAAGTCCGTATTATTTATTTTTCACGTACTAACTTCTCTTTTCTCTCTCTTGTTTTCGTCTCAAAGAATTAGGTTTTGCTCTGCAATTTGTTATTTGCCTTACACAGTGTGTGAACATGTATGAGAACATATGCTTTCGTTTATAGCTGCTGGTAATATTTTTAAATGTCAAGAAAATGAAGAAAGATATACTAGAAAATGTTGTACTCGAAGAACTCCAATCTGAACACATTGTTTTTGTTACATACAGAATTATTGTACAAGCGTAAAGTACATTTTTATAAGTATATTTTATTAATAAATTTGTGTGAATATGAGTAAATTTATGTCCTCCTCCGTGGCCGTGCGGTCTAAGGTACCTTGCTTTGGACGGCGACTGCGGGACGGCATGGGTTCGATCCCGGGTTCAGTCTCCGGAAATTTCTACCTGTGTATAGGGCCGGTGGCAACCCACCATCGTGAGGAAATTGTGGAGCTCCGAGTGAGTGAGCGTAATCCGGTCGCCAAGTCCTACAACGGCTGAGGGTTGGTCGGGCCGACCACCCGACCCCCTAGTCTGGCTGCAGATCTCCACGCCCCCTTGGTGGCCCGCGTGGGAGGGAGGCCAGCAGTCGGTAGGTAAGCCAGGGCCCAATATTGGGCTGTAGCGCTATAGGTAGGGAGACAAATTTATGGTAAATAAAAACTGAGGAGAGCGGTAAAAAAAATGCTAGGTCGGCGGTATATACCAGCGGTGAAAAAAAAATTTCGGCACACACTTTTGAATGGTGAGAGGATACCAAAAAAAAAAAAGATTTAAGTTTTGTGATCAGCATCTGCTTGTGTTATATTTTCTCAAGTCTAACAATGAATCTATTCAGAAAATGGTGAACACAGAGCGTACGTTTGTTTACGTTTTGGCTTCGCGGGAGGGTGATTCATTCTCCAAGCCTTTCTTATCTTATCTTACTCTTCGCAGACAGACTAATGCTGAAATCGTTGCTACAGCTAGCAAGTTGAATATAACTGGCAGCTGTGAAGAGATTAAGAGAAACAAAAGAAATGCAGCTTGACGAGCACGGCAATTAGCAAAGTTTTCGAATGGAGACTATGCGCATGAGAAATCACAATTTGCAGCTTTTTCCGATGTGATCGAAGACATTTTGTTTTACAACTGCTAGAGGTAAAGGTGGTATTATGAGCCCCCATTTTGTTTTGTATTTTTTAAAATTTGATTTTTAACTTTTTTGTTCAGATACTTATGCAAACTTTAACTACAACATTTCATACAACTACTCTTAAAATATAAACCAATTTGAGCAACTTTGAGGATATGAAAAAAAATAAAATACAAAACAAGTCAATTTGTGAAAAAAAAGTTTTGTGCTGGTAATATGAGCCCCTAGGAAAAAAATAATAGAATAACTGGTTTAGAAAAGTGTATGACAAATTAAATCATACAAACAACATTTTATTCATTACAAAACCTTAAAAAAGATATTATGATGTGAAATGCCATAAAAGAGTTCATAACAAGATCATTGAAAAAATCATTACAAAACCAATTGTAAGGGTAATTAAAAATGAATTGAAAGGGTCATTAAGAAACCATTTGAAAAGTTTTATTTTGATTCTTTGTAATGTATATTTACAAAAGTAGCAAATGTAAATATCCTTCTCGCATCCAGCGCAGTCGTTGTGTGCCCACATTTCACAGATGAGACATTTCACCTACAGTTCTTCTCGGTCATCTGCCGAAAATAGACCCTCGCAGAACAGACAAACTGCTTCTTCATCACCGGGACTTTCCACTCCGATTGGTGTTTCTAAGACATTTTCCCCAGAATCGATATCTGATTCACAGAATTCCTCATCTGAATCTTTATGAAGCTTCGGTTTCACTGCATGCTTTGTTTTAGTTTGTGTTTTTTTCAGTAGGCTGTTGTTCATCTTTTTGCTTTTTATCCTTCAGTTTTATTTTCCTTTCAGCTGAATCTGACTTCTTTCTTTTTCTCCAGTAGCCAACAGAGCATCTTTGCACGGAGACGATGTAATCAAAGCTGCCTTGGAGGGTTTAGGACCTTTGTTAGTCACTTTCCTCTTTGGATCGGGAACAGGCCAGATATCTTTTGGAGACACAGTGTGTCCGGGAATCTTCTTCTCCTTATCTTTACACAGACCGGAACTGCCCATGCCAAATCTGTAGCAGCTGGTTGCAATCTTGTTACTTGCACATTCTCCAAAACTGGTAAATTTGCAGTTCCAGCGCGGTTTGATTCTACAATTGTCGTCCCAGATGCATTTTGACCATCTTCTTGTGGAGTTTCAGTACCTGTGTTTTGTCCTCTTACTGCATTGTTGGAGGATTTGGGTATTTTCCCTTTGCCTTTTTGCAGGGTTTCCAAATCCAGTGCCTCTTGAGAGGAAGGTGCAAAATCCACAGCAGAAAAAACATTCTGGTTACATGGATATAATCCTGTAACCTGAAACCCAATCACAGCAATGGATCCGGTCTGGCAAGTCAAATAAGCCTTTCCCAATAGTTCGGCAATATCATAGGGTCCAACTGGTCTCTCACTTGCGTATGTTTTCACTGTAGTGATGTTTCAAAGCGCAGTTAAGAGGCTGCAGTTTATGCGATGTGTATGGGGGTAACCTTACAATGGATATGCCATTTTCTCGAGCAAGATTCACAATGTCAATGTTTTTGGTGTGGGAGTTGTGGCCATCTAGAATAAGGAGCACAGGGTAATTTTTTTAGGGTTTAATTTTGTCAATAAAGTGCGTTAGTCAGTCTGTGAAAATGTTTGCTTGTATCCATCCGGACGGGTGACATCCACCAATTGCCCCAGGTGGAGCGCCTTTCATGAGAAGCTCAGACATATTTTTCCTAAGAAAAATGAAGATAGGAGGTACAAAAGTTCCCCCTGCACTCATGCAGCAGACTACTGTCACGAGAGACCCCCGTTCAGCAGAACTTAGAACTCCCATTTGTCTTTTTCTCTCAACCCAACCCAATGATTCGAAGGATTTTGCTTTGAACGACATTAAATACTCTGTCTGCAGGGTAGTTGTGTTTGGCGTACTCGACTTCCAGGATATCAAAGAAATTGTCGACTGCCTTTTTGTTAAAGCCATTTGCTTTTGAAAGCGATGTCGCAGCAGGTTTCAAAAGAGATAAAACACTGTTATGACGATTCATGAAGTGGTCGAACCAAACTCTACCAGCTAACCCCTCTTCTGTGAATAGGTGATTAATTCCATTTCTTTCACACAGTTGGTAAGCTACCCTGCGAACATCTTGTCTCGTAAGACCATAGAATTTACTTTCCACGATACGTAAATACTCGACTAACTCTGTTTCCAGCTCCTCACCCATTATAGGTTTTCTCCCTAATTTTGTTAAAGCGGCTTCTTCCGGTGGTTTGTCAACTCGAACAAGCCTTTGAAGAGTAGGTCTTGGAACAAGAAACATTTTTGATGCCATTTTCAATCCCATATCTTTGTTTCTCACAGTCTTCATCGCCTTAACCATATCTTCAGTATTCCAGTTTTTTTCCTTTGGTCTTGTTTTTTGGACATAGCACTTTTCGTGACATCTGAAAAGACAAAGTTGAAACCACTCCTGTAGTGTATATAATATGAGCCCCTTAAAGTTTGGGGGCTCATATACCAAGCTCGATGGGGGCTCATTTTACAACCCTTGCCATATTGGAATTGGAACATGCATAACGAATCTTTGTTACTTGCAAAATTACATAGTATCTACACAAAAACAATCTTTTAAACATGCTTTATCCAATGCAATAATGCATTAGGATGAATTTAAATGAATAAGTACTGCAATTAAAACCAAAACACTTACCTTTCAAAGTTTTTCAAATCGAGAAAACAAAAAGAACACGTTTACTCATAAACTATCAGCTGCAACTGAACGATAACTCTCTGGCGGCAAAAGGCGTTACTAAGTTAGCAGTTAAAATCGTCGCCGCCAGGTTGAGGCCACTACATGAACAGATATTGGGGGGGCTCATAATATATGAATGGCTCATAATACCACCTTTACCTCTAGTAGTAGGTTACTTTAGACAACTGTTTCGTCACAAATCGGCAGTGTAAACACACGGCCTCGATTGCCGATTTTTGCGTGTTTCCTACTTAAATCGATGATATTTCGTGAAAAGGCGTTTATTTCGTGGAAAAGCACACATTTCGCGTTACTTCGCGAATGAAATTCGCACATATTTCATCATTGGTGATGTAATTATTTGCAGAATGTTATAAATTGCAACGTTTCTTCACATTTCACATTTTCGCGCATCACGAAAATTCAATGTCCCTAGCTATAGGGTTAGGGGTTACTATGAGTAAATTTATAGAATTGCATTGTATAGGTACACTAAAAAAGGAACACTCAACACAATAACAGCTTCTGAAAGTTTATATACGAGGGCAGTCCTGAAAAAATTCCAATGGTGCCTGTACGCAGCACTAATGGCCGGAGGAAGTGGCATGTAGCTGTAATCTGGTACAGTCGCAATGCAGCCGTTTTAGGACAGTTCTAGGTTAAAGATTGCAGCTCTCATACAGTCTCCCACCGACTACGATGTAGTCTACGTGTAGTAATCAGATTTTCGTGTGAGGTGTGTAGACCGGACGTCTTGAGTGGTCAAGACGATGGTGCAGATAATTCACAGAAGGTCAATCGAATGTGCACAACCTCATACAGTTGAGTATACGCGGACCCTTTGCATCACTTCAGGTGAGAGATCTTGGACCACTCCCTGTACAGCCCTGGCCTTGCATGTACCGACTTTCATCTCTTTGTTCAACTGAAGAGGTTTCTGGCAGGACAAGGATTTGACAGCTACACTGCGGTAGAGATAGTTCCAGTCTTTGCTGTCAGAGACATATGCCATGGACATACAAAATTTAGTGCTACGACAAATGCCAGAACAACGGTTTTGATTATGCCGAAAATTAGGTTAGGACTCACTGTTACTAATGCAATAAATTACTTCTGATATTCTTGTCTTATTTATGGCTAATTGGTAAGGACCTTGATTTTTTATTATTGTTTTTCAAAGTACTCTTTTTTTTATTTTTTACTATTTGGTGTTATTCACATTTCTTATCAAATACCTGAAATTATACCTTCATGGTGTATTTAAACTACTGTTTCAAATTGTAAGTGACATGGCCTACGCCTCTTCGTTAGAGTTTGATATCTTGGAAGTTATTTTTGGAAAGTTATTTTCAATATCCCCTTTTTTATTTTAAGGTAAGGGATTTAGATAATGGAATTTTCCCCGTATATACTGAAGGGTGCATAACGACCATAAGTGGCGAAGCACCCAAAAGTTTTAAATCAATCAATCTCCCGTGACAGGTATCGATATATTATGGCACCAAAAATTGGCATTATCTTTTTTTTTCCCCTGTTAGTGTTACGTTTCCCAAAATTCGCATTTTTGTTTTAGAACATTTTTCTGCCAAATATACCAGAACTTAATACTTCCATTGTGCTTTTAAACTATTATTCTAAATTGAAGGTCACCTGGTCTACGTATTTTCATGACAGTTTGATATGTTGGAACATATTTTTGAGGAAGTAAAAGTAAAAGTAAAGTGCTCCCCTGTGCTTATGACCAAGCCATGAAGGCATCTAGGGGGTGTGGAGTTAGGGCACCACACTTTCTTAACCACGGCCGAAGTTGGGGGTGATGTGATCAGCACCACGGTCCTGGCTACTGTTAACCCCAAAAGTTTCCTCCAGGTATCCGCTTGATGCGACGCTGGGTGGGCGCCGGAGCAGTTGGAACAGGTAGAAAAGATCCCGGTTCTCCCCTGCAGGTGATCGACCCCGGGTCTCTCGCATGCTAGCCAGACGCCCTAACGACTGAGTTGCATTATTTCTTGCTCGACAAATATCGATGGTGCGCACTTAGCTTGGTAATTCAAAACACATCTCGCGCGACAAATACTGAAGATCTGGCTCCCGTGTGACGGTAGATACGCACGCGATATCCTGTTAGAACCCTGCCACTTTGCTCTGTGATGCAAATTGTTTTGATTGAAGTTGGAAAAATCGTGCGAAATACATGATTTAATGTGGCTGTCGGAATTATTCCATGTATAACAAGCATTATAGTTTACTCTTGAATAAATGTTGGAAACTTGCATGTTCTATGTACACAAATATGGCACATTTTGTTTCTTTAAGCCTAGAAAAGACAAGAATCTTGGGATTTCATGCCAACAATTCGCATTTTATGCCAAATTCGCGTTATTTCGATATTCCGAACGGACGAAAAATGTGTCCAGACATCACTGCACATTCTTAAACACAACTTCGCAGCAATTAATATTTTTCACGGTTTTCGCGTTTGCTAAAAATCAAGGTTCCTACTAATTGGAAATTACTTTCTGGTAACCCCTCGTATAAATCAGTAGATGAAAAGTGAAAATTTAGCAGGGCTGGCAGAGAAAAGTCAATTCTTGAACAAAGTGATATGCTTTTATGATTGAATGATTCGAGTAAATATGATATTAAAATATTTACGTATTTATTATTAGTATTAGCCTTTACCCCCCAGGGTTTCCCCCAGGTACCCATGTTATTCGACGCTGGGTGGGCGCCGGGGCCGCTTTCACCGTTAGAAAAGTTCCCGGATTTGAACCGGCCGGGGATCGAACCCGGGACGTTGAGCATGGTAGTCAGACGCGTTACCGACTGAGCCACCGCGGCCTTACACACACACGAAATGTTCATAAATGTTACAAACAAATACATCAAAATACAAGTCATCTATAACAAAAGACGTCTGTCAAAAGGTACAAGGTTCAATAACTTCATTTACATCAATAGACTAAGCTTTTTCCTGTTCCACAAATAGCAAGAGCAGGGTTTCCAATCTATCCTGCTTCTGAGTTGCTCTTAATTTAGTTTTAACTTGGGTAAGCTTCGAGAAAGCTCTCTCACACGTGCAGCTTGTGACAGGTATAGAAGAAAAACGCTGTAGTACAGAGAAGAATGCAATAAATATCTTCCTTCTCCAATGACATAAAAAAATCGAAAATCTATAAACACCCGTTTCATCAGCGATAATGCACACGTTTGTACCAAGTAATGACATTTTCAACTTCTTACAAACTGCCGCTTATTTTCTCTCTCATTGAAATACCTGTCTTTAATTCTCTTTGATAAAGCAGCCCATTAGGGTGTGCCTAGGCACACCCGGCACACCCCGTAGCTAAGCCTGTGCTTTATGTATCTCTTTTCTAGTTTTGCTTATGTGTACCTTTATATCCTCCCTCTGCGTGTCTCTTTCTTTTTCTTTCGTGCGCTGTTTGTCTGTCTCTCTCTCTTCTTCCGTCTACTTCCTGTTTTTCTCAATCTTTCTTGCTTTGCTTGTCTATTTCTTTCTTTGTCTCTCTGTCTCTCTCTTTATCTTTTGCTTATCACAGCACCCTACGACGCCAAGGGTCTCGGGTTCGAATCCCTGCCTGGGTATTGGTGTATTTATGCGTCTCTTCATCAATTTCATCATATCATGACTCATCCTCATCTTCTCGATTAGCCAAAAGTGGCAGAAAAGCGAGGTAATATAAATCAAATCAATCAATCAATCTTCCAGTGTTACTTTATAGTTCACGGCAACTTTTAAACTTGGTTGTTGGCTTGTTCCAAATTACATTGGGGATTGGACGTTACTGAAGAAGACACATAAGATCCACTGTTTAGTGTCTTAGTTCTACAAGGAATATGAAAAGGAATATGAAGGTAGAAGACTAGCAGTTCTAACGCCAAGTGTGAAGAAGACTGAAGAAGCGATTTTTAACTTCATTAGTTTCTACTTCATCACGAGGATATATCCCTCCCACTCCCTAACAGTGTGTGTTAGTGCCGTATCATGAGTTAAGTGCTTTAGTGTATTCAAGTTTTACCGAGTATGCAGACGATGCTAAAGTTCCTAAAGTTCATTGTATCGAAATTAATAATATGTTATAAGATTAGCAAAAAAGAGTTGTGGTTTGAGTTAGTGTTTTAAGTCCACCTTATGCACAGTAACGCTAATCGGGACTAGACCTACGGTTTAAAGTGGGAACCGAACCACTGTGCCATGTGCTTCCACCGGGTATCGAACCCAGGACCCCTTGATTACAAGGCGACGATGCTACCACTGCGCCATCTGGGAGGCCCTGATTATTAAAAAAGATTGGATTGGATTGATTTGGTGTTTTAAGTCCACTTTATGCACAGTAAGGCTCATTGGGACTGGACTTACAGTTTAAAGTGGGATCCGAACCACTATGTGCCTCCACCGGGTATCGAACCCGGGACCCCTTGATTACAAGGCAACGACGCTAGCACTGCGCCATCGGGAAGGCCCTGATTATTAAAAAAGAGAAAGGGAAAGTTAGGCAAGGGCAAGTATTTTTTTGCCAAAGTGTTGGATAAGTTGTGGTAAAGAAAAAAAATAATGTTTGTAAATTGTCACTCTCTTTACTGTTTCTCATCAAATTTCAACCAGAGGCTGACCACGCAAGGGATTGTGGATTCACCTGTAAATCGTTGACGTCAGGAACCGGGACCTATATTTCTTCAGTAAGATTGGCAACAATAAACATTGTTGTCTGCTCCTTGTCAGGTTTAACATAAACATCGAACTGGCTTCTACAAAACAAAAAGTTTTAAATGATAACTGGTTCCGTAAACCAGGGATAGGAATCACCTTCTACTTTTTTAAATGATACACCTGCTTTAGCGTCTATCCTGCTTGTCCCCCCCACCTTCTCCTCAGGGTCAACTCTTATTGATAGCAATTACTACCGCCACATAAGAACATCAATTCATTACCGTCCCGTCCATGAAATCCTGTGGAAGGCCTGACATTGACAGAGTGGCGCCGCCATCCGCCAAGTTCAGAACTAAATGGTCTGTTCGGAGACATTCGTCTTTCTGGCAAAATGCATGGTTGAAGTGATGAAAAGGTACACTGTGAAACATGTCTAAATGAGTGGTGGCGTCCCTGAGCACCCCCAACGGGGTCAAGGGGAGTCATTGCCTCTTATTTTTATGGCAACTTATTTTCCCTTGTCTTTCTCCACAAATGTATAACACTGGTAAACACATTGCCAACGAAATTGTAGTTGTTTTGGAGTATCTTTGCCATTGTGATTTCGAATTTGATATCAGTTTTTCTACATTGGCTCTAATTGTTTAGCAATGGCTGTCCTTTAAAAAGCATGAAATCTCATTATTATTCACTCTTAATGATGAGAGAAACGTTGTTTCTGAGATTTTCTTGTGTGTAGGGTGTCGGAACAATCACGTTGAAGATATCAGAAATAATCTGCCACACTAGCGACGATTGGGTACCAAAACGGGAAGGGGTCAGGTGGAAGGACAGTTTAGTTTCCCTTAGTAAACAGCTTATCGTTAAGAGACCATAGTGCGGAGGCAAACAGTCGGTGGGAAATGTCCTCCACATCTCTCCTAATCGCCACCATTGATCTACTATCTCCTATCTTTGACATCTGCTTTGAAATATTTCCTCCATCATCTCCTTTATATTTTGGTGGGACCCTTGTTTTTCATTAAAATCACCAAGACTATCTTTAAAACTGTTTGGAGGAAATTTATCTTTATGCTCATATTAATTACAAAATATTTGAAGTTTTTTAGCAAGTTTTGCACCAAGTCTTCGTAGTTTTCGTGTTTGTGATTGCCGAAGAAGTTTCTGGCAACTCAGATTAACTGAATCACGTAGAAGATTCAATATCATTCTTAAAATTTGAGAGATTTGAGGCCCGTCAAAGATCCCCGTTTTTAGTTTCTCAATACTCAGTCCATGAAAGGATCTATAGATGTAATGAAACACTCGCCACCTTTATCTAAGACTTAACAAACTACTTCAATATGCAAGATATGCTTATATTACCAAGTCAGCGACGGTTTTCTTTGTTTTTGTACAGAATATTCACCACAAATGCAGCACAATCCATCAGAATCATTTACGCGGCCTACTCGTGAAGAACGCAAATTTCATCCCCCTCAACAATAGAAATGAAACTAAAAAATAAAGCAAAATAAAGAAAAATGAACTTCAAATAAATATATTCTGTGCAATGGATGGACTAGAGATATATTTTTATATTCTAAAATAAAAGCCATGCCCTATTTCATGTCAACACCTACAGCTTTTATTGAGATTAACTTAAAATCGAAGGATATCAAATAACTCAAGAACTAGAGCCAACTTGGCAAAACTGTTGTTAATTTTAGATTCAGCACAACAAAAATACCATAAATTCGTTCTCTTGTAATTATCTGCACGTAACGAAGGAAGCGAATGGAAATTTAGTTACAGTACAATGTAATCGATCTTTATTTTTTAAAAAAACACGCTGAAAATTGCTTGCATAGACATATTTTTTAAATAGAAAGGTTTTTTCTGATAAACGGCCCTGTAAAATATTTGAACAGTTTGATTAAAGCAAATAACAAATTACATGTAAATATGCATTTCTCTGTTTCTGGAACTTAACATAATAATGAACATGTTTGTTGAGTGTGTTAATGAACCTATTATAATTTCAGTAACTTTTCTTACAGTGAAAATAAAATATTCTGGATGTACTTTATAATTTTAACTTTAAATATATTTACAGTCTTTGTAGCTGAATTTTAGTGTTTTAACGATAGTTATAGCCAAACATCAGCTGCCATATTTATTTACTGTTTAATGATAATGACACGATTTACGGTTTAACATGATTAGTATCATGTATATTATTCTATTTAAAAAAATATGCTATTTTTGCTTATAAAGATTATTGAATTTTAAATCAAGGGAAATTTAAGTGTTTTCTGATGACATATTACATTTACTTTCATATGAGCTTCACCCCATCAGTACATATATTTTGTTTCCTCTATTTCCTTTCTTAGAGCATAATAAACATCATTAAATGTTTTAGATTAATGTACTTTCACAAAAAGTGACTCTGACATCTACAAATTTCTTGTGTACATTATTCTGTAATTTTATTTAAAGTGATTTCAATAAGTGATTTTTTAAACATAGAATTCCCAATTTAAATCTTGATTTAAATCAAACCACCTTGCTTAACAGAAAGCTGGCTTCTGGGCAGCGAAACACTGTTACATTAGATCTTGCCCTTTCTCGTTCAAAAGTGAGATTACGGAGTCCGCTAAATTTGGGCTGATCAATTTTGAGAAAGATAATCCCTTTTTCATGGTTGTTACTTGAAGAGTAGGAAACAAACAGAAGGCGGTACAGGATACAGAGAAAACTGGAAGCTAGTGTAGAGCTATCAAGGAGAAGAAACTTTGCTAAAGCACTTGATTTCAGATGTATGCACATTCCTGAAATGTAGAACTTGATCAGGAAATTCGGAAGATAAATCAATTCGTGCCGAGAGGCAATAGCTGTATCTGAAGTTGTAGAAAGGAAAGAAGAACTGCTAATATTATCCATGCCCTTCTTCAGTTCAAAACAACGGAAGCATTTAAATGCCCCATACTTTGCTCCGTGGCAGTTTGAGGTGCTTTATCATTAACATATTCAAATCGGGTAGGCTATGCAAGGTCACGAGACACAAGAAAAGCCAAGACAAGCGCTTTTTATTAAATAATAGAATTAATGGATAAAAATATCCAATCAATGTTTGCATTAATGTTTCACATGAGAAATTATAATTTTTTTGACTTTTCGGGGCCCCTTAGGCTTAGAGCTCCAGCTCGCCTCTGATTTGACGTATTCATTCAAATTATAAGGTTAAACTAGAATATAAAGCCAGATAAAAACAAAAGGTTTAAGTTTTATTCCCCACATAAATTAGCCTTTTCTATTTTTCTCACTTCTATTTATTACGTTTTTCGTATGACCCTCATGGGACGCGGGGCCCAGGGTGGTCGCACACTTCACCCACCCCTTGCTACGCCAATGGTTATACAACCTCAAGGCACCTGCGCCTAGCAGAAATTCAAATATTTGCATGTGTAGTGAAATATAATGGCCGTTGGCAACACTGACAGTAGTCCTCGCGTCTGCCTGCAAGAACTACATCGAGTCTCACGGGTCTTCTTAGGACCCGGGTAAAGAAAAAGCCTGGCAGGCATCGAGCCCTGTGCACAGCTGTGACGTGAAGCTCGCTTGCGCGATGTCGAACACCTGGGCTTGACGTGCGTGTTGCATATTATTGTAGGCGCTCCTCCTCGCAGACGGGTTTTCTCTGGGTCTTGTGCAGGTCTCTGTTTACAGTACGTTTGGCAACATGTGGTGTACCCAACGCTCATTTGTTTTGTCCCGCGAACAACGTTCGGTGTCTTGCGACTCGAAAATACCCGATGTTAGTCGAAGAAAAATCAACTGATCGCTGATTCGCTGTTTCTCAGCCGCCAGTTGGTGTTGCGTTCAGAATAACCTTCGAGTGTACGCCGCTCGTTCGAGCGATAGAGCTTTCAATTCCGTACGCCATCTTGCGTCGCCCGTGCGAACTATCGGGTGCTCGAGTGAAATCCCTTTCATGCAGCACTAGTAAAGAAAGGTAGGATGAATCGTCACAAAACATTAAAATAAATATACACTACATTTACGCAAGGGGAATCTTACTGGAACTACTCCAAACGTGAAATGTGTTGTCCACATTGTACAAGGTCAGGCAAACCCTGTGGATAGTGGGAAGAAGTTATAAGTCATGGTGCTGTGTTGGATTTTTTTTTGTTGTTTTGTTTTCCCTCTTTACCTTGAACCCTTGAAGATGCAAAATCCCTTACTAGGCACAATGACACAATCTTTTCTGCAAGTAAAAGGAATCAACATTCCCCATTATATCTTTCTCTTCATCACACGCAGAAACATACATACCCTCTCTCATGGTGCACAAAATATAAATATTTAGGTAAGTCTATAATTCGATACGCAAAAAGAACATTACAAATGTTCGATATGTGCTCCCTCAGTGACGTAAAACGAGCAATTAGGCAGAGGCCATTGCCCGAGACTGTGGACCGCATACGAGCAAGATTACAGAATTGATGTCTGTCGAGTCACCAAGGGAGCACATATCGTCGAACATTTGTAAGGTGAGTTAAAAACTTCGATATTTACTCTTTTCCCTGACATGCTCTCATCCCCGTGGGTTAGTTGGACACTGAGCAAACGACTTCTGAAATCCCGCAGTGAGTTGAGACATCTTGTATATTTCTTGAAAAATATAAACTGCTATATAATATTAAACTCTTGTGTATTTTATACGTATAACGGCTTCCATAGGCGTGCGCAGATCATCTCATTAAGGGGAGAAAACAAGGATGGAGTATGGAACAAGGGGGCGAGGTATATAGTGTGTGTCTGGATCCACAGAAAATCACTCTTTTAAAAGAATTCCATCTTCCGTGGCATAAAAGTTCTTCGTTCCCCTCCCCATTTATTTATCTTCTAATTTACATATAAACATAATTTCGTACAGCAGATTCAAAACAACTACACATAATTTATTCATTTCCAATGTGACCAATTTATTCTGCGACCATATATGTGTAACACAACTAGGCTAACGAATAAAATGACTGAGTCTTAATAATAAGAATTTTGCTGGAGAACAAAGTGAGAGTCCAATTACATATGAAATAAACCTGCCGTAGTAGCTTGGAACTTTCGTCGATTTAAAATACTTTATTTTGTAAAGATAAAAATATTGTTTAATAACTAATAAGTTGTCTTTACACTAAATTTCTAAGTGAGAGTATTAGGAGGGGCAACCGTATCTCCTTGCCCCGCCCCCTTGCGCACGCCTATGAACGCCTTTTTATCCTCCTTCTTTTAGTAGTTATTTTCAATTTTCATACATAAAATACAAACACAAGCACAATAAGAAAAATAAATTATATATATATATATATATATATACAGGGTGACTGGTAATTAGATGTATTCCCTGAAAGGGGTTAAAGTAGAGACAATTTGCAATAAATTTGACCATATGATACCAAGTCCGAAAATTAGTAGTTTTCGAGATAATCGAATTTCAATTGTTTTTTTTTTAAAAATGACATTTTTCCACATAAAAACATGAATTGAGAACAACTGCTCATTGTATGGAACTTATTTCAGCGTTTTCTGATAGCTAACGAATAAGTGGTTCGTTGAAAAAAAGCTTTTCCCAAATAACAATCACATGTAAGTACCGGGTGGGTCTAAACTTACAACTGATGATAAAAAAATACACTCTTAGTTTACTTGGCAACGTATAAATAACAAAAATGGTATGACACGAAGCGTACAAATTACTTAAATTACTTCCTTGTGTCATCTGCTATCCAACAAGGTACAAATGTTGCTAACATTCACATTTGTGTACAAGAAATAATACTTCATTCATCTTCATGTGAATGGAATCAATGAACAATACAATTAAAGAACATTACACGTTTTGCTCAAAGTGGGCACCTCCGTTAGGAATGCAGGCACGCAGGTTTATACGGACATTTGGTCTCGTAACTCGTGATGTGATGGTGTCCTTGAAGTGTTGACCAGCTGTTAAGATCCTCTCCCTGAGCTCTTCTGGCGAGTTTCCGGTTTCTTGTCATGTGGCTCCAAATGTAGAAGTCGCAAAGCGGTAAATCGGGGGATCGAGCCGGCCAAAGAAACGGGCCGCCTCGGCCAATCCATTTCTTTGCGTAATTTTTATTTAGCCACTGTCGCACGCCCAGGAAGAAGTATGGATGGGGTAATCAACAATCATTTGATCGAGCCATTTTTCCTGCCTCAAATCTTAAATGGCATCACTTATGAACATTTTTTTGAGGAACGGGATGGCAATGTTGTTGGAGGATGTTCCTCTAGCTACAAGACGTGGCATGATTTATCAGCATGATGACTGCCCAACTTGATTCCCCGATCGATTTGACGCCTTGCGACTTTTACATTTGGAGTCACATGACAAGAAACCGGTAAACTCGCAAGAAGAGCTCAGGGAGAGGATCTTAACATGCCTGCATTCGTAACGGAGGTGCCCACTTTGAGCAAGATGTGGAATGTTCTTTAATTGTATTGTTCATTGATTCCATTCACATGAAGATGAATGAAGTATTATTTCTTGTACACAAATGTGAATGTTAGCAACATTTGTACCTTGTTGGATAGCAGATGACACAAGGAAGTAATTTAAGTAATTTGTACGCTTCGTGTCATACCATTTTTGTTGTTAATACGTTACCAAGTAAAACTAAGAGTGCATTTTTTTATCATCAGTTGTAAGTTTAGACCCACCCGGTACTTACATGTGATTGTTATTTGGGAAAAGCTTTTTTTTTCAACGAACCACTCATTCTTTAGCTATCAGAAAACCCTGAAATAAGTTCCATACAATGAGCAGTTTTTTCTCAATTCATGTTTTTATGTGGAAAAATGTCATTTTTAAAAAAACAATTGAAATTCGATTATCTCGAAAACTACTAATTTTCGGACGGGGTATCATATGGTCAAATTTATTGCAAATTGTCTCTACTTTAACCCCTTTCAGGGAATACATCTAATTACCAGTCACCCTGTATATATATATATATATATATATATATATATATATATATATATATATATATATATATATATATATATATATATATATATGGAGATTCTATACATAGCTACATTTAATAATTTTGAGTTTGTGTTTTTGTATTAGCCCGTTCTGGCGACCGGAACAAGTTTTGAAATTTCTTGTTTATTTACTATGCATTAGTATGATTGGTAATTGATTATACTTATTAGTAGTATGGATTAATTTGTGTAGTTTATTAGTTAGTGGGGAATGCTATGTATAGGAGGGACAACCATTCTGGTACCCAGAACTATTTTAGGATTGGGGGGGGGGGAAATATGATGGGGTGAGGGTTTAAATTAGGGTGACATTAAGTGGATCTCGGTGAATGATGGCTTGGAAGTGTCTGCACGGGCGCAAGTTCCCTGTCTGGTTTCCAGATCACGTTTAATTGTTCCCATAAGACATTGAGCAGAGCAGGCAATCTAAAAAGATGGACGAGCAATTTGAAGAACGTTGCAGGAGAATTACTGCTGTTATTAACAATTGAGAAAGAAATATATGGACTAGAAATTATGCTCGAAAGAAAATATGATTAATCAATACGTACTGTAGAATCTTCTTAATGAACTCGCATATGCATATTTTTCAATATGATTCGCAGGATTCATTCATAAAATACAATCTGTCCCAAAATATGTATCAAACATTTAATACCACTTGTAACCTACCACATGTCGTTACAAGGTGTTTGAGATCGAATCTTTTGACATTTGTTTTTGTTTCAATTCAAGTCGCGGATTCCCTCTCTGACGTACTCACTGTTGTCAGTAGAGTTAAACTTGGAAATAAACCGCCCATTTGAAGATATTTATCTTGGTGATGTGACTGCGCAAGACAGAAATAATAATTAAAGAGAAAAAAATGTCCAATCATACTTGGCAAGAAGTGCTGATGCATTAGATATCTTGCTACTAGCCACGGAGGAATAGTTGTATTCAAGGTCAGGATTTAGCAAAAGATGATTACTAATTGTCTATTCAAGTGTGAAAAAAAGAGAGAGAAAAACTTACGTAACTAAACGAGCATTACGTTTAAAATCCAGTACTGCAACAATATACTTTCTTGTATTAAAAAAAGGGTTCAAGGGCATGTGTAGGCTATGCCTTAAAAAGGTTTGGCAAATGCAAATAGTCTTCATAACTTGTTTCAGTGTTGTTGGATGATTCCTCATCACTAACATTGTCTCATCGAACCGTTCTCAAGGGAGGTAACTTCAATCAACGGCGATAATGGAAAGCTATAGACGATTACTTGCTGTAACAATATTGTTAAGCTTACTATCACAATGCACATCGATGGAATTCTGTGAGTATTGCATTTTAGTTACTTAAGTAACAGATGGCTGGCGTATCCTTTTGACATGAAAACACACAATTGAGGGAGACCCTCATCCTGGAATCTGGCGCGTGGAGATAGGGATGGAGGAAGGAAAAGAGGAGAACATGAAAAGGAGGGGCTGAGGTAGAGTGGAGAGGGTCTTAGAGAGGGAGAATGTGGTGTGCAAGAGAAGAGCAGAAAGGCGAGACAGAGAATGACAGGGGGATGATAGAGGGTGAGTAAGAACGAGAGAGATTAAAGATAAGGGAGGGGGTGAGGGGGAGAGAGGGTGCAAGAAGAGAAATGAGTGGATATGGGGAGAGGAGAGGTTAGAGATAGATAGTGAGGACATGGATAGAGGGTGAGAGAGAGGACACAGAGAATAGGATAGGAAATAGAGAGAGGAGATAGAGAGGGTAAGAAGGAATGAAAGAAGGATAGTGAGGGAGATATAGAGTATAAAGGAGGGGATATTGATACAGAAGGGGAGAAAATGAGACAGGGAGATTTGGAAATTGAGAGAAAGTAGAAATCCAGGGAGAGATGGGGGAGGTGGAGGGTGTGAGTACAAAGGGAGGAGTGAGTGAGAAGTGAAATCGAGAGTGTAACATGGAGATATAGACGGCTGAGAAGATATGGGGAGGAGGGATATGAATCGAAGGAAGGAGAGAGGGTGTAGAAGAGCTATTGAGAGAATGAGATATTGAAGAGGGGGTGGGAAGAAGGAAGCTTAGGGAACAAAAACTCATATATATATATATATATATATATATATATATATATATATATATATATATATATATATATAATGTGTGTTTTGTGTATCAGAGAATCTCTTGTGCTACAATGTGTCAGTAAAACCTTTGAAATACGAAATAATATCCAAAATTATTGGGACTTGTGCATGGACGTCCGCAGGATTTTTTCTAGGGAGGAGCAAGGAAGGTATTATTTTTTTTCCAGGGGGTTCAAACAAGGCACATTTTCCCCAAAAATAGTGTTGTTCCCTAAAAAAAACTTTGCTTAAATTTGAAATTATTGTGTTCATGCAATAATTAACACATATTATTGTGGCTAAAATGAAATTATATGTGTGAAATACATAATTTTTGGTTGACTTTCATTTTCCAGGGGGGGGGGGGCACGGTCGCCGCTTGCCCCCCCCTTCCGGACGCCCATGGATTTGTGACATGCTATCACGTAGTCAAAAACTCCCCTTGGGCCAATTGGTCACCATCACCCTCGAAGTAGTTCTTCCACGCGTACACACTGATCTAAGTGTCTCTGCCATTTTTTTATATGCATCCTGGAAGTAGTGTCCTGTGAGACTGTTCAACATTGTGTTTTATCATATCAATTGTGCAAAACTGACGGCCATTCGAGTTGATCTTCACTCTGGCGAACAGAAAGAAAGCCACGGATGCCAAGTCAGGCGAATTGTGTGGGGGTGGAATTAATATCATTCTATTTTTAGTAAAAAAAAAAAAGCCTCTGGTGAACAAGGAAGTACGCAAAAGCCAACGTTTGCACATTTTGATGCCGCGGGCACAAAACGTCACAATGGAATTGGCTGTTTGGGGGGGGGGGGGACGAATTCTTCGTACACAATCCCCTTTATTTCGCCCTTGACCCGTCTCGCTTTTCTCTCGCCTTGGGGAGATGGACTTTTCCATTGGGACGGTTCTTGCTTCGTCTCAAGGTCGTAACCGTAATCCCAGGTGTTATCACCAGTGACAACCTTGGACAAAAAGGTTGCATGGTCAGAGGCAACTTGACGAAGCTCCTTGCAGACAAAATACGCTGCTGCTTCTGATCAGCTGTCAGGATCCTCGGCACAAATTTTGGCGCTGACATGACGCATGCCCAATTCAACGGTCAGAATCCGTTGACATGACCCATGACCAGCTCCCACTTCATCAGTAAGGTAATGAATGCTTCAAAGTCGAACCTCACCAACGAATTTCGAACTGTGACAACATCGTCGGGCGTTGTGTATCCGAGAAGCGTCCTTGAGTGTTCGTCTTCCTCAACGAACATACGATTGGCCCTGAACCAAGCATGCCATCAAACACCTGTGTACGGCTCACGATTTCTTCCCTGAACTCATGTGTAATCATTTTCAATGTCTCCCTCGCACTTTTCCTCAAATTTGCATAAAATTTGATGCATACTAGGTGTTTTCTCGGATCCATCGCTAAATCACCACACACACCACAAACACGACTCCATCTAAAAGGACGTAAACAGTCAGCGCGTTCACCCACTTACGTGAAATGTTGTGCACTGATTCACAAGTTATGCTAGTACTTGCATCTACCGTTGCATCGCGCTACTATAGCAGCTGTCCAGTTGGCAGCACCAGTCCCGAGAATTCTGGATACCACCTCGTATAGCGTACGATTTACGAAGAGACTGGAAATTGAAACAAATCAACACAATTGAGATAAATTGCAAAAAAATTAAATCTTCTTGGATAGAAAATATAATGGTACTGGTTTGAAAATGCATGTGGTTTCTGCCTGTAATCTTTTTTCTCTTTACTCCTGAAGCCGATATCTTCCACGTCTGTAAAGCCAACGATCCAGATCTGAACGACTGCGCCCGGGACTCACTCCAGCACTTTCTCCAGGTCATCTCCAAGGAAGGTGAGTTAAAGCAGCGAGGGATGGAAAAAAAATCCTCAAAATGGGCAAGTTTTTTCAGTTTTTAAAATTGAATCTGTTCCTCACATGGGAGTCGGTCGATCCGGTCCGTAGACTGCCTTGTTTCTCTGAGGTGGGTGACTATTGTTTTGTGTTATAATAATATTATTGTATCTGACGTTGTTTATATCAATATCTGAACGTGACTGTTGTCTCACCCTGTACATCCCATTCTTTCTCCTGTAAATTCTATATACTCTCTCTCTCTCTCTCTCTTTCTCTCTCTCTCTCTCTCTCTCTCTCTCTCTCTCTATATATATATATATATATATATATATATATATATATATATATGGGTGTGTGTATGTGGATGTCGCACCCTCATTTTCTTTTATTTTATATTGTTACTAAATATGTTTCTGAATTCATGCACTTCCTTGAATTAAATCTTTTCAGTAATAAATTATTCGCATACTTTTTTCACCATATAAGGCATGAAACCAATATTTGCATAAATATTGTTTTTGATAAAACAATGTATGGTTTAGTGAGCTTTCAGACTAAAGGCTCAAGCGACACTTGCAAACGAACATTCAGGAATAAATGCAACTTTCTGTACCTGAGTGCTACAAGCAGCACGTGCCACGTGCTGCTTGCGTCTCGCTCGAACTGCGTCGTTTTCTCAACAGGGTGCATCATGTCGTCTCGTCCTGTTCGTCGTGCATGCGCAGTGAATGCTTTCTTCTAGACTGGGACGGCGGTTGTCGCTAAGGTACGAAAGCTGCCGCAGGAAGCTTTCAGATCGAAGCGACAAGCGACGTGCGAAAAGGGCGATTCACGTCAAAGTGATAAGCGACTAACGACATAGACCCTTCCAGTCTATAAGAAAGCATGCACCGCGTTAAAAAGACCGAGGTTACACGATGCACATCGTTGAGAAAACTGTCCTGTTCGAGGGACATGCAAGCAACAAGCGATCCGTGTCACTTGGCGCTTCGATCTGAAAGCTCTCGTAGGGAGCTGGAGTATGAAATGACATCCAAATATGTACGTCTGACTACGTGTAATGTGTAAATATAGTTTGTACAGTACAAGTTATTGTTCAGAGATAATCGGAGTGCATTTTCAATGGATAATTTGGAAATATGCTTTGATGTTCATTGTAATCAACAGTAACTAACGTGCTGCTGTTACTGGCGAGAGTAGGCTATCTACGGGGGTTACAGCAAAAGTCATGTCAACTACAGGGTGAATATAAAGTTTCGATCCATTTTTGTGAAAACTGCTGATTTCTTCTTCGTGTACATGATGTGAAAGATCCTGAATACTGAAGAGAGAATAGGTGTGGTGCGTGAACGTTTGCGGGGATTAAGCTTCAAAGAGGTCCAGGCAAAGTTCGAAAGGAAATTCCACAATTCTGTTCCAACCAGGGCTAATATCAGGCTACTGATTCAAAACTTCAAGCGAGCATGTACTGTGAACAATGCTAAACTTCCGGTAAGGCCAAGCGTAGCAGCCGAAACCATGCAGCGGGTAGAAAGTATTTTTTTATACCATCACCAGAAACTCAAATGCAACAAGAAGGTTAAGATTAAGCCGGGAACTTTTGTTACCACAACCGACTGTGTGGAAGATACTCCTTCACACCCTAAAAAAACAGTCATACCATTTTCAGGTGGTGCACAAGTTACAAAGGGTGGACTGTGCTAGTCGCGAAACAATGTGTGCAGAGCTGTTACAGGCAGTGGAGCAGGAAGATATGTTGTTTATTGATGAAGCCACATTCCGCATGGGTGGAATTAGCATTAGCAAATTTTCTTTCTATGTTTAATCTCCATTCTTCCAATAGTATTAGGAATGGCAATGGAAGAACCTTAGATTTAGTATTAACTAATTTAACTAATATTAATGTCATTAGATCTACCGATACGATTGTACCTGAAGATTACCATCACCCTGCATTGATTGTCGAAATTGTAAATTCTTTTATAAAATTCAGAGAAAAGATCAGTGGCGTACCCACTTATAATTATTCAAAAGCGAATTTTCTTGGCCTATATAAGGACCTGGAGAAAGTAAATTGGGATCAAATAATTAAACATCATAATCCAAATATTGCATTATCACAATTCTACTCATTACTAGACGCAGTTATAAGTAGGTATGTCCCTAAAAGGAAAAGATATAAAAGATCATATCCAAGCTGGTTCACATCTGAAATAATAAGAACTTTAAAGAACAAAGAATATTATAGGAAAAGGAAGAACTTATCCTATTATAACAACATTATGTTTATAGAGACACGTAGGAATTTAAAGAGTATGATAAGTAAACCATACAAGTCTTATTTGAGAAATGTTGAAGAAAATATCACTGATAACTCAAAGATGTTTTGGAATTTCATTAAAAACAAAAAGAGAAATTTAAGTAAACAGAAACAAATGACTTATGAAGCCCAAAATCTTGAGTCCAGCAAGGAAATTGCCGATTCCTATGCTAAGTATTTTAACAGTGTGTATTCCTCTTCTCCCTCATCATATTCAATTCCTGAACCTTCCTATACTGAAGTAACTCATTGTCTTAACATTCACTCAGTAACTAATGATGATTATAACGAATCTGTAAAAAAATTAAAATCGAGTAAATCTAGTGGTGCGGATCAAATTCCTACTTATATATTTAAAGCTTGCGCTGACGTATTACGCATACCACTTTGTCATATATTTAATCTGATATTAAAAACCCAAATATTTCCCGATATTTGGAAAATTAGTAAAGTAGTCCCCATTTTTAAATCTGGTAATGCTTGTGATGTAAAAAACTATCGACCTATATCTCTTATATCCGCTCCGTCTAAGATATTTGAACAAATTATTTATAAAAAAATATTTAACCATGTCAAACCATTTATAACTACAGAGCAACATGGGTTTTACCCGAACAGAAGTACTACAACGAACTTGATCACATTAACCCAATTTGTTTTTGACTCATTTAATGAGGGATCCCCAGTAGATGTAATATATATTGATTTTGCCAAAGCTTTTGACAAATTAGACCACTCAATTTTGCTTCAGAAATTATCAAACTTTGGCTTTTCCATAAGTTTATTAAAACTAGTAGCTTCCTATTTAAGTAATCGAACCCAATTTGTAACATATAATCAGGTAACCTCTTTTCCGTTTATTGTGCACTCTGGCGTACCACAGGGTTCAAATTTGGGCCCTTTATTTTTTCTATTATATATTAATGACTTACCACGAACAATTAAATACTCCAAGTGCTTATTGTTTGCCGATGATGTAAAAATATACAAGAGAGTAAATCATGAGACTGACTGCCTAGCTCTCCAGTCCGATTTAAATAATTGTTACGTTTGGTCACAAACAAATAAGCTTTCTTTTAATGTCAATAAATGCTTTGTACTTTCTTTTGCTCGACGACATATGAGATACACTCACAAATATATAATTAACAGTAATTCTTTAAGTAGAAAAACCATTACCAAGGATTTAGGAATATGGTTAAACAACAAACTCACCTTTGATACTCATATTGAAAAAGTAGTTAACGACTCTTATAAAATGCTTGGCTTTGTTTTAAGAAACTCCAA
Source organism: Lepisma saccharinum (assembly GCF_977018435.1). Classification (NCBI taxonomy): domain Eukaryota; kingdom Metazoa; phylum Arthropoda; class Insecta; order Zygentoma; family Lepismatidae; genus Lepisma; species Lepisma saccharinum. Next base: position 28,624,156 of record NC_139238.1, read on the forward strand.
AGATTTATTTAATATCAACTCTTTAGTATATTTATTTAATAATCTTGTACGAGCAAAATTAGAATACGGGAGTACGGTATGGAACCCATATATCTCATGCCATATCAATAAAATGGAAAAAATTCAGAATAAATTTTTACGACATATTTACTACAAAAAATACAAGAGATCTTCATATGCGGATCGCATCTCCTATGTTAAATTACTAAATGAATTCTCATGTGATACACTTCAACGAAGACGCGAAACGGCTGACCATATATTCCTATACAAACTTGTCAATGGTATACTTGAGTGTGAAAATCTTATACAGTTGATAAACTTTAACGTCAATTATAAGGTATTAAGAGTAAGACAACCATTTTACTGCAATAAATCAAACACAAAATTCCATCAAAATTCTCCAATCATTAGATTATTAAGTAAACATAATAATATTGTCCCGAATGGAATTGATTTGGATTTTGCTTTTAATATTAAAAACTATCTATATAGTTTAAACAACATATTAGATATAATATACAAATAAAACAGATCTAATTCTAGAGTGATTTATTTATAGTCGCAAATACAATTTATAGCTTTCTAAATTTTGTATACATATAAACGAATTCAAATTTGAACTTTTGCTTTGTATTGATTATTCCTGTTTCCTATTTAAATAGTGGTATTCGTATAATTTCTTTAATCTTCTCAAGCTTTTATAGTTTGTTACTTGTTTATGTTTTGTTTCTTCTGTCCTTTAGTTTTCTCCTCTGTTCAAAATTTGTAATATGTATATGTATGTAATTTTTTGTATCTGTGTAACTTTTGTATTTGTATAACTTTTTGTATTCATATTTGAATACCCACCATCGTGAGGAAATTGTGGAGCTCCGAGTGAGTGAGCGTAATCCGGTCGCCAAGTCCTACAACGGCTGAGGGTTGGTCGGGCCGACCACCCGACCCCCTAGTCTGGCTGCAGATCTCCACGCCCCCTTGGTGGCCCGCGTGGGAGGGAGGCCAGCAGTCGGTAGGTAAGCCAGGGCCCAATATTGGGCTGTAGCGCTATAGGTAGGGAGACAAATTTATGGTAAATAAAAACTGAGGAGAGCGGTAAAAAAAATGCTAGGTCGGCGGTATATACCAGCGGTGAAAAAAAAATTTCGGCACACACTTTTGAATGGTGAGAGGATACCAAAAAAAAAAAAGATTTAAGTTTTGTGATCAGCATCTGCTTGTGTTATATTTTCTCAAGTCTAACAATGAATCTATTCAGAAAATGGTGAACACAGAGCGTACGTTTGTTTACGTTTTGGCTTCCAAGCCTTTCTTATCTTATCTTACTCTTCGCAGACAGACTAATGCTGAAATCGTTGCTACAGCTAGCAAGTTGAATATAACTGGCAGCTGTGAAGAGATTAAGAGAAACAAAAGAAATGCAGCTTGACGAGCACGGCAATTAGCAAAGTTTTCGAATGGAGACTATGCGCATGAGAAATCACAATTTGCAGCTTTTTCCGATGTGATCGAAGACATTTTGTTTTACAACTGCTAGTAGTAGGTTACTTTAGACAACTGTTTCGTCACAAATCGGCAGTGTAAACACACGGCCTCGATTGCCGATTTTTGCGTGTTTCCTACTTAAATCGATGATATTTCGTGAAAAGGCGTTTATTTCGTGGAAAAGCACACATTTCGCGTTACTTCGCGAATGAAATTCGCACATATTTCATCATTGGTGATGTAATTATTTGCAGAATGTTATAAATTGCAACGTTTCTTCACATTTCGCATTTTCGCGCATCACGAAAATTCAATGTCCCTAGCTATAGGGTTAGGGGTTACTATGAGTAAATTTATAGAATTGCATTGTATAGGTACACTAAAAAAGGAACACTCAACACAATAACAGCTTCTGAAAGTTTATATACGAGGGCAGTCCTGATAAAATTCCAATGGTGCCTGTACGCAGCACTAATGGCCGGAGGAAGTGGCATGTAGCTGTAATCTGGTACAGTCGCAATGCAGCCGTTTTAGGACAGTTCTAGGTTAAAGATTGCAGCTCTCATACAGTCTCCCACCGACTACGATGTAGTCTACGTGTAGTAATCAGATTTTCGTGTGAGGTGTGTAGACCGGACGTCTTGAGTGGTCAAGACGATGGTGCAGATAATTCACAGAAGGTCAATCGAATGTGCACAACCTCATACAGTTGAGTATACGCGGACCCTTTGCATCACTTCAGGTGAGAGATCTTGGACCACTCCCTGTACAGCCCTGGCCTTGCATGTACCGACTTTCATCTCTTTGTTCAACTGAAGAGGTTTCTGGCAGGACAAGGATTTGACAGCTACACTGCGGTAGAGATAGTTCCAGTCTTTGCTGTCAGAGACATATGCCATGGACATACAAAATTTAGTGCTACGACAAATGCCAGAACAACGGTTTTGATTATGCCGAAAATTAGGTTAGGACTCACTGTTACTAATGCAATAAATTACTTCTGATATTCTTGTCTTATTTATGGCTAATTGGTAAGGACCTTGATTTTTTATTATTGTTTTTCAAAGTACTCTTTTTTTTATTTTTTACTATTTGGTGTTATTCACATTTCTTATCAAATACCTGAAATTATACCTTCATGGTGTATTTAAACTACTGTTTCAAATTGTAAGTGACATGGCCTACGCCTCTTCGTTAGAGTTTGATATCTTGGAAGTTATTTTTGGAAAGTTATTTTCAATATCCCCTGTTTTATTTTAAGGTAAGGGATTTAGATAATGGAATTTTCCCCGTATATACTGAAGGGTGCATAGCGACCATAAGTGGCGAAGCACCCAAAAGTTTTAAATCAATCAATCTCACGTGACAGGTATCGATATATTATGGCACCAAAAATTGGCATTATCTTTTTTTTTTTCCCTGTTAGTGTTACGTTTCCCAAAATTCGCATTTTTGTTTTAGAACATTTTTCTGCCAAATATACCAGAACTTAATACTTCCATTGTGCTTTTAAACTATTATTCTAAATTGAAGGTCACCTGGTCTACGTATTTTCATGACAGTTTGATATGTTGGAACATATTTTTGAGGAAGTAAAAGTAAAAGTAAAGTGCTCCCCTGTGCTTATGACCAAGCCATGAAGGCATCTAGGGGGTGTGGAGTTAGGGCACCACACTTTCTTAACCACGGCCGAAGTTGGGGGTGATGTGATCAGCACCACGGTCCTGGCTACTGTTAACCCCAAAAGTTTCCTCCAGGTATCCGCTTGATGCGACGCTGGGTGGGCGCCGGAGCAGTTGGAACAGGTAGAAAAGATCCCGGTTCTCCCCTGCAGGTGATCGACCCCGGGTCTCTCGCATGCTAGCCAGACGCCCTAACGACTGAGTTGCATTATTTCTTGCTCGACAAATATCGATGGTGCGCACTTAGCTTGGTAATTCAAAACACATCTCGCGCGACAAATACTGAAGATCTGGCTCCCGTGTGACGGTAGATACGCACGCGATATCCTGTTAGAACCCTGCCACTTTGCTCTGTGATGCAAATTGTTTTGATTGAAGTTGGAAAAATCGTGCGAAATACATGATTTAATGTGGCTGTCGGAATTATTCCATGTATAACAAGCATTATAGTTTACTCTTGAATAAATGTTGGAAACTTGCATGTTCTATGTACACAAATATGGCACATTTTGTTTCTTTAAGCCTAGAAAAGACAAGAATCTTGGGATTTCATGCCAACAATTCGCATTTTATGCCAAATTCGCGTTATTTCGATATTCCGAACGGACGAAAAATGTGTCCAGACATCACTGCACATTCTTAAACACAACTTCGCAGCAATTAATATTTTTCACGGTTTTCGCGTTTGCTAAAAATCAAGGTTCCTACTAATTGGAAATTACTTTCTGGTAACCCCTCGTATAAATCAGTAGATGAAAAGTGAAAATTTAGCAGGGCTGGCAGAGAAAAGTCAATTCTTGAACAAAGTGATATGCTTTTATGATTGAATGATTCGAGTAAATATGATATTAAAATATTTACGTATTTATTATTAGTATTTTATTTCAAAATATTGGACATTAACTTCACTCAGTGAAAGATTAATGACCATCTCTCGTGAGTTTAAACAAACAGGACAGAGTGTGGCGTCAATTTCATTGCAATATTAGTGTTGCAGAAAATTTGAGGTTGGGAGCATTTGAGGTTCACTTGCCAAATTTTTATAACATTCACCAATGCACCTTTATGTTTCACTTTTTCGTGATAGTATTCAATATATATCCAGTTATGTTGGATTCTTCTTGATATCTAAGCATAGTGCAATGTCATTGTAAACGTGTGTTAACTTATGCGAAACCAGTAATACGTCAGGATGATGAAAGAAAACCTTTGTAAGCACTGCTACATTAAATAAGGTGAAGTCAGCCAGGAGAGTAATAAAATTCCAGCAGCATATTTGCAGTCTAAAGCTCTTCTTGTTTATGCATGCGATTTTTGTTGGATGTTGCAGTCCGAAGACATCCAACAAAAATCAATTCCATAAGAGTTCCATGCATGCAATTACTGTCGCATGTTGTAGTGGGATACTTTTTCGGGTGGCGATATTCGACAAAAATCGTATGTATCAATGGACCCTATTTGTTTCCATGTTCCTTCAGTTTGTCCAACAAAATGCCTTACTACGACGTCCGACAACTATCGGACGGCGCCACCCGCTCCCATCCCCTCCATCTGTCATCTGTTGACAGTTCTGTCACCTTACTACTCCCATACGGACAAGAAAAAATGATAATTCAATGCATTTTATACGTAATATTTAGAGGCTTAACACATTTTTCTGCCCCTTCGGAAATTTCTCTCTCTCTCTCTCTCTCTCTCTCTCTCTCTCTCTCTCTCTCTCTCTCTCTCTCTCTCTCTCTCTCTCTCCCCTCCTGCCATCACTGGTTTCTGGAGCCGTGGTTGTGTTGTTCTTAAAAGGGGCCTAAAAGTTGAGGCCGAAACTTAGCAACAAGATTTCCTGTTCCCGTGCAGAGTTTCATAAACGATATCTTTCAAAAAAAAAAAAAATCAATCAAGACAAAATTCCCTGACATTTCCCTGACTTTTTTGACACCTCAAATTCCCTGGCTTTTCCCGGTTTTCCAGGTCTGTCGCCACCCTGAGTAAGTAAGCATAATGTAAAATATTTATTTAATATATATAAGTGAAATCAGTTACTTCGTATCAATCTCATAATCGAAAAGGATTTACGACAGAGATCTTTTCGGGTCGTGTTCGAACAGGAAACATCACGTATGTACCGAGTTGAATTGCGACATCTATTTTCACGTAGTGCTACCCCCCCCCCTCTTGAAAATTTTCAATGGGAATAATGGTCGAGTAACACGTTGTATGTTTTCCCTCTGAACTTAACTGTACCAAGTGCGAATTTTTGTGTCGCATATTCTGGCTTTGTTGTCTTAAAAATAATAAAAAGTCCCCCCCCCCGGTGCATCTTATTGCATTGATTTGCACGTCTTACATTTTGTAGCTTATGAATTAGACTAAAGGAGACAGGTAGATGTATTCTATGCTGACCTGGCCAAGGCGTTAGATTCGAAATTCGTTAATTCAGAAGCTATCGTATTTTAATATTTCTTAAAACGTAATTATGCTGCTAAAATCTTGCCTAATGGATCGAAAGCAATTTGTCAATTATAGAGGATACGTATATCGGGAATACCCTATGCCTTCTGGGGTGCCGCAGGGCTCCAATTTAGGCCCACTCCTTTTCTTACTCTTTATTAGCGACCTCCCGAAAATTATTACGAAATCGCGTTGCCTTATATTTGCTGACGATGTAAAAATATTTAGAACAATGTGCTCTGACGAAGACAGCCTTGACTTGCAGGCAGACGTAAATAGATTACTACAATGGAACGAAAATAATAGACTTTCTCTTAATTTTGATAAATGTCAGGTAATGTCTATAACAAACGTTCAAACAATAAGAAACTTCCAGTGTCAGATGGGAGGAAAACAAATAACTAGGGTCACTAAATTCACGGATCTTGGTGTCACATATGACGCAAATCTATGTTTTAAAGAGCATATCCATCATATCGTTAACCAAGCGTATAAGAAATTAGGATTCATAAAAGGATGTGGGGAAGATCTGAAAAGTACATCAATATTAATAACATTGCATGTCTCCCTAGTACGCTCCCTCGTAGAATATGCATCAGTAATATGGCAGCCTTTGGACAAAAACATATGAGGGAAATAGAGATGATTCAATCCAAATTCTTGAGGTATCTAAAGTACAAAAAAGACAAAGTGAACTCTAATTTCACTCCGTACTCTGAGCTTGTATCGCAGTTTAATATTGAAAAAATTGAAGAAAGGTGTAATCTAAATTTGATGAGCACGCTATATAAAATTGCAAATAACAAAATAGACTCTATGGGGTTAGTATCTGTATTACAATATCGTGTACCTCAAATGGGAACCAGACCGAAACCTGGTTGTTTCGTGTACCAAAATCTAGAACAAATTATGTAAAGATATTTTCGATGTAGAAAAATGGGTAAAAATTATAATGAAGTGGTAGCAAATGATCCGAGCGTTGATATACAATATGTCACTTCAATCATTCAAAAGAGCCCTACTGGCTCAGTGGAGAAAGGAGTGAGGAGTTCGTCTATATAGTAATTAGTGAAACAATTTACTGGATGTTATGCACAAATATATGTAATGCACAAAATGTATGTATGCCTCAATGGAACAATGTTCTGTGGCAGGAGCCTATATTCCAGGCTAAGCTAGCTAGGCTATCTGCGAAGCCTGAAGCCTAAAAAGTAAAATACTGAAGAGAAATCTCTTAGAAACTGTGTGAATTAAGCTGATTTGAAAAAGAAGATAATGGCGATTCTGAAGTTGGCAACCTGAATTCTTAGGAGTTGGCAACCTGAATTCTTAGGAGTTGGCAACCTGAATTCTTAGGAGTTGGCAACCTGAATTCTTAGAAGTTGGCAACCTGAATTCTTAGGAGTTGGCAACCTGAATTCTTAGGAGTTGGCAACCTGAATTCTTAGAAGTTGGCAACCTGAATTCTTAGAAGTTGGCAACCTGAATTCTTAGAAGTTAGCAACCTGAATTCTTAGAAGTTGGCAACCTGAATTCTTAGGAGTTGGCAACCTGAATTCTTAGAAGTTGGCAACCTGAATTCTTAGGAGTTGGCAACTTGAATTCTTAGGAGTTGGCAACCTGATTTTTTATAAGTTTGCAACCTGACTACCGTTGGATGGCAACGTGGCTTCCTTGAAGACGTCAAGAATAAGTCTAGTCTTCTCCCTTCCTCCATAGCCAAGGACCAGGTGTCATAGTAGATAGAACAGGTCTTACACTCAGCATACGCCACTGTTCTGTGGCATCATTTGTTTAATAAATAAATAACTAAATACAGAAGACAAACGTCTCCAGTATTTCCCCGCTCTGCGATTACGCGTTGATAATTCCCGATACTCAAGGTCGTCTGACTTGTTGATGCCGGTTGCTGGTAAAGAAACAGACCGGTTGCCTACTCCTCTAGCTTGCAGCCAGCGACAAAGTAGGGCAAGGTGAACCATGCATTGCAACACTGCAGTCTGCTGCTGCACAGCCACCAGGAAAAACAAGTGAATAAAGAATCTATTAAGAAGTCCTGAACGCAAACGATGATACTTCATCCTGATTCTACTGCAGTGTGTTCAATCTGCAATATTTTATCATATCACTTATACCATGTCTCAGTTATCTCTGGAGCAAGGCCGCGCATAGCGGCAGAGAAGGGGAGGAAATCGAGTGGGCAAAGCGAAGCAGTAGACGCTGTTCGAAAGCTGGTAATTGCAGTCGCGTCCCCCCTCCACGGAATTCAGTTTCCTCTCACGTGCGTCACTACTTGCGCAGAGACTTGTTTTCGTTCGCCTGCTCCGCAGATAGTTGGGACAGGTTATAGAGCAAAGTAAATCCTCAAAAAGGTCACCTGACACGAATACAATGGAGGAGGAGGGGGATCTCAGGGTTTATTCATCGATTGTTAAACTTCTCATGTCGGTGACCACCATCTCCCCCTGCAACACACAATATTTTCTGCTTTCTTCCCTCGTCCGTACTTTTCAATCTTCCAAGGAAGGTCGTCAGCGGGTCCTGGAGAATATCTTACGAGGGTCGGCTGGAAAGTTTGTGTCCTGACCCAGAAGGAAGCAGTTTTGGTTCATGAATTTTTTGTATGTTAGAGAGTATTCGTATGGATACCCTACGAGGTTACACGCTATAATGTTGAGCCGTTCCTTTTCAGCAGGTGGAATTGTGAGCCAGGATGGAGCGCATCGCCGATTCGGTATCTGCACATTTGCAACGCATGCGTGAAGACTTTCTGAAGACTTTCTGAACAGGATTGTGACTCAGGATGAAACGTGGTGTCATCATTTCGACCCAGAGACAAAACACCAGTTCCGCCAGTGGCAACATTCCTCATCTCCTCCGCCAAAGAAGTTTCGTTGCCAAACTTCCGCGGGAAAAGTGATGGCGTCCATTTTCTGGGACGCACAACGTGTTATCCTAATCGATTTCCTCATGAAAAGAAAGAGAGAGAGAGAGAAACAGAAAGAAAAGAAGAGGTAGAGTGGAAATGAAAAATAGAAAAGGAGGAGAATATAGATATAAAGGAACAGAAGAAAAATAACGAGTTGGAAAAATCAGAGGATAAATTAGAGAAAAATAGGGAGAGAAAATCGAATCTTGACAACCACGATCACCAATCACCGAAGAGGATCCTGGATTCGATTCCAGGTGGATGCACATAGTGGTTCGGATTCCACCTTAAACTGTAGGCCCAGTCCCGATTAGCGTACCTGAGCAGAATGTAGACTTAAAACTAAAAATAAATAAATAAAAGCCACCTAGAGACTTTTTAGAGGATTACTTTAATTTTTGTTATTTAGCGTCGCTCTTGTCCACTTGTGGCTAATCGGGACGATGAGGATGAAACTGATGTAGGGACACTCAGAAAGAACATCCATGCCCAGGCTGGGATTCGAACCTGGGACCCCTGGCGTCGTGGAGAGCTATACTAACCACTCCGCCACACAGTTCGCCATATTTTAGAAGAAAAATTACACACACGCATATACACACTAAGCAATAAGAGAAGGAGAAAGAAGATCGAAACCTAAAGAAATAGTCATTAAGGAACAGAAATAGATA